>NC_064809.1:116894730-117232230 GCF_023721935.1 Panthera uncia | reverse complement strand
AAATAGCAAGTGGACACTGGAAGAACATTGAAAACCATTAGTGAAAGTCTAAAAAGGCCTCTAGAAAAATCATGGTGAAAGTCTAAAAGGACAAGTGTTAGCAGAAGTCTGAAACACCTTGAGTAGGCTGTCAGTGGGAGTTTAAAAGAAAGTAAAAGAAATTTGATTGTAAGCTGGAGTAAAGGAGACCTTTGTAATATAGTGGGAGAATATCTGGCAACACTGTTGCCTGTAGTAATATGAAAAATAGTAAGTACTTAATAATGATTTTAGTAAGATTTCCATATAGAATATTAAAAGTGTCACCCAGCTACTTCTTGCTCTCTATGATAAAATGTCGAAGGCCAGAGATAAGTGAAAGAATGAACTGTTAAATATAAAGGAGGCAAGACTTTCTATGTTAAAAAACAAAACTGATTTTTACCCTCAGTCTTTCCAGGTGCCAGATGAATCTAAATTTAATAAATGCCTTCTGGGAAGAGTTCAGATCCAGAGCACGATCAAGGTAGTATAGTCTAGGATGAATCCCAGGGTGTGATTATAAAACCCTTTATTAAGTCCTCCAATAAATCGAAGACAGTGCCTTATAGAAATTTTCAGACAGGAAGTTCAGGATCTCAAGGGCAAGCCTTGAGGCTCCTCTCCACTAAACAGTGGTACTTCTGAGAATCTTAAGGGCATCATAGGGAGTCACACAGCAGCCTTGCAGGGAAGAGAACCAAAAGGCTCTCTCTAAGAGATGTGTGAATATGGATTTTACCTAGTGGTATGGGTTGCAAATCAATAAATGCAAACTCCACAACTTTTAGAGTAATAATTCTGATGGAAGCATCATTACCTTGAACTAAAAGAGAATACAATATGAAAAGAGCTTTTCGGGCCCCTAAGCTTTTATGAACAGAAAAAAGTCATGTTTTCTTACATGAAAAGGAGAATCATTCAGAGGGAAGTATCAGAACCCAGAGAGTAGAACCAAGAGCAACAGTGAACAAGTCCAATGCAAGAAGACTGAACCCTAATAAAGAATTCAGCAACCCCTATCTGGATGGATTTCAGAATTTCTATGGACCAGAAACTGCTGTGCACCTTCCATTTTCCCCTCTTTTTTTCCATCCAAGATTTTATGTAAATTCAAGCTACTTAATATATAGTATAGTATAGGTTTCAGGGGTAGAATTTAGTGATTCATCACTTACATACAACGCCCAGTGCTCTTCACAGCAAGTGCCCTCCTTAATGCCCATCGCCCATCTAGCCAATCCCCCACAACCTCCCCTGCATCAACTCCCATTTTGTTCTCTAGAGTGAAGAATCTCTTATGGTTTGCCCCCCTCTCTTTTTTTTTTTTTTACCTTATTTTATTTTTCCTTCTCTTCCCATAGGTTCATCTGTTTTGTTTCTTAAATTCCACATGAGTGAAATTGTATGTATTTGTCTTTTTCTGATTGACTTATTTTACTTAACATAATACACTCTACTTCCATCCACATTGTTGCAAATGGAAAGATTTAATTATTTTTTATGGCTGGTAATATTCTGTCGTATTACCACATCTTCTTTATCCATTCATCAGTTGATGGACATTTGGACACTTTCCATAATTTGGCTATTGTTAATAGCGCTCCTATAAACATTGGGGTGCATGTGCCCCTACAAATCAGTATTTTTGTATCCTTTGGATAAATAACAAGTAGTGCAATTGCTGGGTTGTAAGGTGGCTCTATTTCTAACTTTCTGAGGAACCTCCATACTGTTTTCCAGAGTGGGTGCACCAGTTTGCATTCCCACCAGCAGCGTAAGAGGATTCCCTTTTCTTTGCATCCTCACAACATCTGTTATTTCCTGAGTTGTTAATTTTAGCCATTCTGACAGGTGTGAGGTGATATCTCATTGTGGTTTTGATTTGTATTTCCCTTATGTTCAGTGATTTTGAGCATTTTTTCATTTGTCTATTAGCCATTTGTATGTCTTATTTGGGAAAGTGTCTATTCATGTCTTCTGCCCATTTCTTAACTGGATTATTTGCTTCTTGGGTGTTGAGTTTGATAAGTTCTTCGTGGATTGTGGATACTAGCCCTTTATTTGATATGTCATTTGCAAATACCTTCTCCTATTCCATTGGTTGCCATTTGTTTCCTTTGCTGTGCAGAAGCTTTTTATCTTGGTAAAGTGTTAATAGTTCATTTTTGCTTTTGTTTCTCTTGCCTCAAGAGAATCATCTAGTAAGAAGTTGCTACAGCCAAGGTCAAAGAGGATTTTTATGGTTTCCTGTCTCACATTTAGGTCTTTCATTCATTTTGAACTTATTTTTGTGGATGGTATAAGAAAGTGGTCCAGTTTCATTCTTCTGTGTGTCACTGTTAAGTTTTTTCAACACCATTTGTTGAAAAGCCTATCTTTTTTCATTGGATATTGTTTCCTGCTTTGTCAAAGATGAGGTGACCATATAGTTTTGGTCCATTTCTCAGTCTTCTATTCTGTTGATCTATGTCTGTGTTTGTGCTAGTACCATACGGTCTTGATGCTTACAGCTTTGTAATACACCTTGAGGTCCGGGATTATGATGCCTCCACTTTGCTTTTCCTTTTCAACATTACTTTGGATATCCAGGGTCTTTTCTGGTTCCATACAAATTTTAGAATGGTTTGTTCTAGCTTTATGAAAATTGCTAGTATTATTTTGATAGAGATTGCATTGAATGTGTATATTGCTTTGAGTAGTATAGATATTTTAAGAAAATTAGTTCTTCTAATCCACGAGAAGGGAATGTTTTTGAATTTCGTTGTGTCTTCTTCAGTTTCTTTCATAAGTGTTCTATAGTTTCCAGAGTTGAGTTTATTCCTAGGTATGTTACCATTTCTGGTGCAGTTGTAAACGGAATCAATTCCTTGATTTCTCTTTATGCTGCTTCATTATTGGTGTATAGAAACACAACCAATTTCTGTATATTGATTTTATATCCTGAGATTTTGCTGAATTCATGTATCACTTCTAGCAAATTTTTGGTACAGTCTTCCAGGTTTTCCACGTAGAGTATCATGTCATCTTTGAAGAATGAAAGTTTGACTTTTTCTTTGCTGATTTGAATGCCTTTTATTTCTTTTGGTTGTCTGATTGCTGAGGCTAGGATTTCCATTACCGTATTGAACAACAGTGGTAACAGTGTACATCCCTGTCATGTTCCTGACCTTAGGGCGAAGGCTCTCAGTTTTTCCATTGAAGATGATATTAACTGTAGGTCTTTCATATATGGCCTTTATGATCTTGAGGTATATTCCTTCTATTCCTACTTTCGTGAGGAATAGATGCTGTATCAAGAAAGATGCTGTATTTTGTCAAATGCTTTTTTTGCATCTATTGACAGGATCATATGGTTCTTATCCTTTTTTTATTAATGAGTTGTATCACATTGTTCGATTTATAGATGTTGAACCACCCCTCCAGCCTTGTGATAAATCCCACTTGATCAATTTGCTAGTATTTTATTGAGAATGTTTGCATCCGTGGTCATCAGAGATATTGGTCTGTAATTCTCCTTTTAGGTGGGGTCTTTGTCAGGTTTTGGAATCAAGGTAACGCTGGCCTCATAGAATTGGAAGTTTGGAAGTTTTCCTTCCTTTTTTATTTTTTGGAACAGTTTCAAAGGAGTAAGTATTAACTCTTCTTTAAATGTTTAGTAGAATTCCCCTGGGAAGCCATCAGCCCTGGACTCTTATTTTTTGGGAGATTTTTGATTACTGATTCAGTTTCTTCACTGGTTACGGTTCTGTTCAAATTTTATATTTCTTTCTGTTTCAGTTTTGGTAGTTTATATGTTTCTAGGAACTTATCCATTTCTTCCAGATTGCCCAATTTGTTGGCATATAATTGCTCATAATAGTCTCTTATAATAGTTTGTATTTCTGTAGTGTTGGTTGTGATCTCTTCTTTTTCATTTTTTATTTTATTTATTTGGGTCCCTTCCTTTTTCTTTTTGATAAGTATGGCTAGGGGTTTATCAATTTTGTTAATTCTTTCAAAGCACCAGTTCCTAGTTTTATTGATCTGTTCTACTGTTTTCTTTAATGCATATAATTTATTTTTGCTCTAATCTTTGTTATTTCCCTTCTTCCTTCTGGTTTTGGACCTTATTTACTGTTCTTTTTCTTTACATGTAAGGTTAGGTTTCATATTTGAGAATTTTCTTCCTTCTTTAAGAAGGCCTGGGTTGCTATATGCTCCCCTCTTATGACCACCTTTGCTGCATCCCAAAGATTGTGGACTGTCATGTTTTCATTTTCATTGACTTCCATGTATTTTTTAATTTCTTCTTTAATTTCTTAACTCATTCATTGTTTTGGGGGTGTTTTGTTTTGTTGTATTTTGTTTTGATAGAGAGAGTGAGCTGGGAGAGGGGCAGAGAGAGAGAATCTTAAACAGGCCCCACAGTCATCACAGAGCCCAATATGGGGTTGGAACCCATGACTCTGGGATCATGACCGAAGCCAAAATCAAGAGTCAGACAATCAACTAACTGAGCCACCCAAACACCCCTTACCCATTCATTCTATAGTAAGATGTTCTTTAATCTCCATCTATTGATGGTCTTTCTAAATTTTTTCTTGTGGTTGACTTCAAGTTTCATGATGTTGTGCTCTGAAAGTATGCATGGTATGATCTCAGTATTTTTGTACTGTTTGAGGCCTGATTTGTGACCCAGTATGTGATCTATTCTGATGAATATTCCATGTGCGCTTAAAAGAATGTGTATTCTGCTGCTTTAGGGTGAAATGCTCTGAATATATCTGTTAAGTCTATCTGGTCCAGTGTGCCATTCAAAGACATTGTTTCCTTATGGATCTTCTGCTTAGATGATCTGTCCATTGCTCTAAGTGGGGTGTTAAAGCCCCCTACTATTATTGTAGTATTATCAGTGAGTTTCTGAAAAGATTGTTATTAATGGCTTATATATTTGGCTGCTTCCAAGTTGAGGGCATAAATATTTACAGGTGTTAGACCTTCTTGTTGGATAGATCCCTTTATTATGATACAGTGCCCTTCTTCATCTCTTGTTACAGTCTTTGGTTTAAAATCCAGTTTGTCTGATATAAGTATGGCTGCTCCGGCTTTCTTTTGACATCAATTAGCATGATAAATAGTTCTCCGCCCCCTCAATTTCAATCTGGAGGTGTTTTGGGTCTAAAATGAGTCTCTTATAAGCAGCATAGCAATGGGCCTTATTTTTTATCCATTTTGATACCCTATGTCTTTTGATTGGAGCATTTATTCCATTTACATTCAGAGTAATAATTGATAGATATGACTTTAGTGCTATTGTATTGCCTACAAAGTTGCTGTTACTGTAAATGGCCTCTGTTCTTTTCAAAACTTTGTTGCTTTTGGTCTCTCTTTCCTACTCAAAAGGTCCTCTTTAATAATTTTTGCAGCTCTGGTTTTGTGTTCACAAACTCCTTTAGTTTTTGCTTGTCTTAGAAACTCTTTACGTGTCCTTCTATTCTGAATGACAGCCTTGCTGGATACAGTTTTCTTGGATGCATACTTTTCCCATTTAGCATGTTGAATATCATGCCACTCCCTTCTGGCCTGCCAAATTTCTGTGGACAGGTCTGCTGCTAACCTTATGTGTCTCCCCTTGTTGGTCAAGGACCTTTTGTCCCTAGCTGCTTTCAGAATTCTCTCTTTAAATATGTACTTAGCAAGTTTCACTATGATATGTCTTGGTGTTGACTTATTTTTATTGATTTTGAGAGAAGCTGTCTGTGCCTCTTAGACTTGAATGACTATTTCCTACCTCAGATTAAGGAAGTTCTCAACTATAATTTGTTCAAATAAACATTCTGTCCCTTTTTCCCACTCTTCCTCTGTGACTCCAGTGATACAGATATTATTGTGCTTCATAGAATTGCTGATGTCTCTAAGTCTGTATTTGTGATCTAATAGTTTTCTTAACCTCTCATTTTCAGCTTCATTATTTTCCATAATTTTATCTTCTGTATCACCTATTCATTCTTCTTCTTCTTCCATCTTCATTTTAATTACATCCAGTTGATTTTGCATCTCAGTTGTAACATTTTTGTTTTGTTTTGTTTTGTCCTGACTAGTTTTTAGGTCTTTTATCCATACAGCAAGGATTTCTCTGATGTCTTCTATGCCTTTTTCAAGTCCAGCTAGTATTCTTACGACTGTTATTCTAAATTCTTGTTCAGATATATTGCTTAAATCTGTTCTGAGCCAATCCCTGGCTGTGGTTTCTTCCTGATTTTTCTTTTGGGAAGAATTCTTCTATCCTGTCATTTTGTCTAGGTTTCTGTCGTTTGCATGTTACAAAGCCTTGTTATTTTTCCTGCTCCTGAGAGTAATGCTATAATAAGATGGGGTCATACACTGTCCAAGGCCTGGAACTTCAGGAAGTGTTTCTAGTATATGCTGTGTACACTCTACTGTGGTAATTTGACTGCTGTTTCCCTCAGCCAGTCCTCTGCAGAATTCCTCCTTGCTTGCAGTGGGGAGTGTTTGGACCTTTAACTAAGTGTGCTTTGATTTGTTTGTTAAAATAAGCCTGCCATGTTCTCTCTCTCAAATTATGTAGAATGTTCTCTTATTCCTTCAATTGATTTCCTAGGTGTTCAAAATAATTTGAAGTTGCTCTAGCTGTGTTCAAAGGATGAGATTAGCCTACCCCCTGCCACTACACCACCATCTTAACTCCTCCTCCATTTTCCCTCTTCTTTAATTTTTAAATTTTTTTTATTTTTTAATATAATTTATTGTCAAATTGGTTTCCATACAACACCCAGTGCTCATCCCAACAGGTGTCCTCCTCAATGCCCATCACCCACTTTCCCCTCCTCCCCACCTCCTATCAACCCTCAGTTTGTTCTCAGTATTTAAGAGTCTCTTATGGTCTGTCTCCCTCCCTCTCTGTAACTTTTTTTCCCCTTCCCCTACCCCATGGTCTTCTGTTAAGTTTCTCAGGACCCACATATGCTTGAAAACATATGGTATCTGTCTTTCACTGACTGACTTATTTCAGTCAGCATAATACCTTCCAGTTCCATCCTCGTTGCTGCAAATAGCCAGATTTCATTCTTTCCCTCTTTTTGAATGTGTCTATAGTGGTTATCCTACACCTGTGAAAAGATAAACGTTTTAGTAGGATATTAAGACAGCAAATAGTACCTAACCATGACTGAAGAAGAGGAAACAAACGTCAAGCTTACTAGAGTTGGTGATCCATGAACTGAGACTTAAGGATGAAAAGAGTTACCCAGGTGATAGTAGAAAAGAAGAGATCAAACCAAGGGCATTCCAGGCCCAGGAGACAGCTGAACTAAAGGCATAGAGGCAATAAATAGAGTGATTAATGGGGAGAAGTTGTGGATATTATGCTAGAGAAGTAGGTAGGGTTGAAATGACAGAAGACTTTTAGATCAGGATATTCAAAACTCAATTGAGGACACATTTATTTTTGCAATGTCTGTAAGTGGATTTATACTTTTTCTTTTTTTTCTCATTTTCAGTAATAATATCTGTGAAATCATGAGCTTAATGTGCTATTTAATGGGTTTATTAGAACTCACATTAAAATAAATTTTTTTTAATATTAAATTTAAATGTTCTTTATGAACTACTTAAAATGATACAACGTACCACTCACTCTGTTTGTTTTGAGAACACTTATCTGGATAATGAGGAATCACCAAAGAGCTGAGTAGTGGGAAGAGATATGATTAGATTTTCATTATAGAGAACAACCCAGCAATAGTGTAGAAAATGGATTTAAAGATGAAACTAATGTCAAGGAGACCAGTTGGGGAACTCTTATAGTTACCCAGGCAAAATATCCTAAATGTCTGAATTAGGACATCCTAAGTAGGTGTTATTTCAACTACATACCAGATACCAGTTAAGAATCTAGGTACTAAGGATTCAACCGTTGACATGGCTGACAAAGTCCCTGCCTACATAAAGATTATATTCTAGTTGAGGGGGTGGCAAGAGTCAAACAGTAAGCAAGAAAATAAAGATAAGTAATCTCAAGTAAATAAAATAGGAAGATGATGCATTCTAGAGTAGCTGACAGAAGTAGGTAGGGGGCATTGAGGATGGGGAGGATAGAGTAAGGATGGAGGGTTTGGTTATTTTAAATTAGAGACCAGAATTGGCCTCTCAGCTGAGAAATTTGAGCTGAGTCCTCAATAATAAAAAGGAGCCAACCATGAGTAGGAGAGAGTGAGACTATTAGTCTTTAGAAATATTTAGGAGATAAAGTAAGATGTGCTCAAATACCAACTAGGTAAGAGACAAAGAGGAATCAAGGATTACATAATTTTAAAGTTATGTTATCTATCAGAACTCTGTTGATTGATATAATTGGGGCTTTTTCCAAGTTCTGTATTGCTTTACTTTGTTTTCACTCTAATTCTCCATTAACCAACTTGATAATCTGTTACATATTTGAATATTGAAGCTATCTTTTGTGAAGATTTTACTATTCATCACACTTCGGTTTAATGCCAAAAGTTCTTACTGGAAATGTCTGCATATTTTTATCTCACATAAAACAATGGCCCATTTGGTTATCAAGTCCACCCTGATATCGACCATGTAGAATATGCTTTTTGAAACCATGAACAGAGCTTTTGAATTAGTGAATTTAATGAAAACTTTTGACCAAAACAAATCTGCAGATTTCATTCCAAATAAATTAATAAAATCCCCAAGGTTTTGTTTAATGGAGTTTTATGCTAAATATATTCAATATTATGTTGGAGTGATGGCTTCCTTTAGCAGTGTTGGAGGCTGCATACAAAAAGCAATTAATTATGAATGCCGTAATTTACTCAACTGATGCCTCTCTTTTATCTGCAAACCATAGATAATTTTCCCTAAATAAATGCAACCATGAAAATAATATTTAAAGCAGGAAAATAAAAATGTATTTGCTTGATATAAACCAAACACTGCATAATCAAAATTAACTGCCCTAGTGGTAAATAAACATCTCGTAAATTCAAATTGCAAAGGTATCATCTGTTCATTTAGGAGCTATTTCCCACATAAGAATTAGAGGATGTATTTTTACAAATAACGTGGGGATTTTATTTTCAATATGAATCTGATTTTAAAGTAATATTAAAATTCTACTCATCTGTGTATTTTTAATACTTTTCAGCAAGCCTTTGAATAACAACCAATGGCACCTGATTTTATGCACCATAAATTAATAATGAGTATAAATTTCATTCTCCTCCCCAAGCTAGGTTTTATTTCAAAGACTAAGCTCATTGTCTCAAAAGGAGCTCCCCAATGGAAAAGATAATTAAAGTGGAGAATATTTGGAAATTTCAGTCCTCCCTTCTTTTTGTCTTGAATGAATCCATACCCTTGACTCTCATAATTGTTGAAGTTTGCACTTCTAAATTTTCTACTACTGATGTCAGCTATAGCATAAAACTGGAAAATGGTTTTTTAAATTTAGAATAAAAAATGGGATGTTTTTATATTACATTTTTCACGTTATACCACTACCGTATAGGCCATTTTATGACCATTATCTTTGTCTCTAACTCTTCAAAGGTCTGAGTCAGGTAGTGAATACTGATAGAGTCACAAACCACAAGGGGGCAAACTCTGTAATGGCCATCACAGAAGGGGCCAACGTGGTACAAACAAAGCAGCTAAACCAACTGTGTACCTTAAACATGAATGGAACTGAGAATGAATGTGATTTGATTTTTACTCAACCAAGATTCCCATTTCCACCTACAATAAAGTAAATAAGATCTACTACAGGATAGCAACTGTTTGAGAACTCAGGGCTTCCTGGCCCTCTTGTTGAAGCTCAAAACAGTTACCTAGTGGTTCTGCTGTGAATCTTAAGTGTTCAGAAAAACGAGTTACTTTTGATATGACATTTACTGAGATTGCTGTCTATAGAAATTCTCCCAACAGTTGCTTTAAAATATACACCTTCAAGGGGTGCCTGGGTGTTTCAATCAGTTAAGCAGCTGACTCTTGATTTCAACTCAGGTCATGATCTCATGGTTTGTGGGATCAAGCCCTGCATCAGGCTCTGCACTAACAGCACAGAGCCTGCTTGGGATTCTCTCTCTCCCTCTCTCTCTCTCTGCCCTTCCCCCTTTCATGCTCACTCTCTCTCTCTCAAAATAAATAAACATTTAAAAAAATAATAAAATATACACCTTCCAGTTCTTAAATGAAAGATTTACATAGGCAAGTTTCAAAAGCAAGTAAAGAGTTACTTTCATATCTCTATACCTATTATTCAAGCTTATTGAGCTATATATTGTGTTAATAAATTTGGAATATAGTACCAGAAAGTTAATAGACAATGAGAGAAAGACCTCAAACCTCAGAATAAAAGAACCTGGGATCAAGTCCCATTCCTGCTGGTCCCTTGGGTTAGATTACTTACACCTCCAAACATTTCAACTTACCATTGCACCTTATTTTCCACCTTTTTCTCTGGGTACTTTCCCAGCAATCCAAGGATAGCTACTATGTTTTTTCATGCCATCTGGACTTTCTCTATAACTTTGCTTAGGCATGTTTCTTCTGCTTGCAATATCTATCATTCATTTCTACGTATATAAGTTCTACCCATTCTCCAAGTCTCAAATATTTTCTGAAAAAGAGTTTATTTCTCCTTCCCCTGAAGCTCACAAAACTTCTTTAATAGTACATATGTTATAAAGTATCTAGTTACATGTTTTATGACTATAATCTCTTCAGTAGAATAAACCTTATTTGATTAATTTTTACTACTCCAGTGCCTAGGTATGATACATGTAACTGTTAAAAAATTAAATGAATGATGAATGAATGAATGAACAAAGAAATCTTTATTTTCTTATTCGTAAAACTGGAGAAATAGTAACTAACTCACAGATTGCCCTGAATATTATATTTATTTAGACATTGTAAATTTGTATCCTCTTTAAACAATAATGTGCTACAAAAATGTAATACTATCTTATGAGAGGAGCTAAAATAGAACTGACTTATCCTAACAGTCAATAGAGAAAATAAATATTAGGAATAAAATTACTCTTCTGTGTAATGAGTCAGACTTTGGTAAGTATCCCTTTGATCATGATGACTATGAGAAGGTGCATTGTATGGAAAATTCACTGCTTGGTCAATTGAAAACAGCTTGTCTACCTCTGAATCATTCATATCAATCTGGTCTGGGTAGTAAGAGTAGATACTTGTCCTCAATAGTGATGTATATGTCTAGATGACACTAGACTCCATCTGAAGATGGAGTTCTCTGTTTTAAATTTGCAACTGTAAGGGCACCTGGGTGGCTCAGTCGGTTGAGTGTCCAACTCTTGATTTCAGCTCAGGTCATGATCCCAGGGTTGTGGTACCAAGCCCCATATCAGGCTCACACTGAGATGGAGTAAGCTTGAGATTCTCTCTGTCTCTCTGTCTCTCTGTCTCTCTCTCCCTCTGCCCCTCTCCCCTGCTCATGTGCATGCTCTCTCTCTCTCTCTCTCTCAAATAATAATAAAAAGAAAAGAAAAGAAATAACAAAACATACCACTGTGTGATAAAAGAAGAGATATGAAAAAGCTTTCTGAAAGTATTTTCTAAAGTAAATACTCTTTACTTTGCCCATGCCATTTGATTACTCTCCAGCCTAAGAAAACAGTATAGCATAGCCAGTAAGAGCACAGACTGTAAAGTGAGACCAGGGCCTAAAAGTTAGCACTTTTACTGACTAACTGTGTAAGTTGAACAAGTAATTTAACCTCCCTAGGCTTACCCATTATCTGTAAAGTGGAAATAATAATAGCATAGACCTCATAAGGTTGTCATCACGCTTAAATAAGGTAATGGATATGAAACATTTAATACAATGTTTGATCCATAATAAAGATCCAATAAATGTTAGCCATCACTTTCTGCATATCAGTGACCCTTACAAAGCAGATACTCTACCTATTCCTCTTACATAGATCACTTAAGCCATCCAAGCCTGTTTCCTTATCTGTAAAATAGGAATAATAAAATCCATATCAGAGGAATGGTCTGGGGATTAATTGAGATGATACATTTGAATGATCACTGTAGAATTACATGAAAAAGTAAAGTATCAAGAAGCATACAGGAGACTTCATTGAAAAGCAGGAGCTTGAATGCACTTTTTCTTGTTTACTTCCTTTAATATCCCCTCAGAAATTATCAAAAAATATGAAAATAAGGAGGAATAAACCTGTATCAGCAAAGGAAACTAGTAATGGGTGACATCCAAATGTCAGTAATTCAAGAGTTTCTGCAAGATAGAAGGCAAACTGAACAAGATGGAAGACATACACATGCTTCCTTATATGTGAAGAAACAAGTCGCTAAAGTAGTAAAAGGAGAAGAATTAGAAAATTAAGGGCAAGAATAGAAAACATACATGAGGAGGTTTCATTGGATCCTACCAGGTGCCCCTGGGAGCACACCAATTGCCAAAAAGCAACAAAAAAGGATCAGATGACAGGATCACTCCACACTTACACTTAGGGGAGATGTTGTCACAGTTGGCTCCTAATGAGGACAACTGTTACAGGTAAAGAACGAGGACACTGTCCCAGTTAATTCCTGGCTGCTAACCTCAAATACAGAAAAGGAACATTGGAACAGAGAGAAAACTCTCTGGTTTGACTGCTGTTAGTTCTGATTCTCTCCTAACTCATGATCAGAGCAGACCAGTGGCTCTTAATTCTTAATGTGCATCAGAATCATATGGAGCATTTATTTGTTAAAACATAGATTGTTAGGCCTCACCCCCAAGATGTTGTAGAGCAGAGCCTAAGAATTTGAATTTCCAAAAAGTTACTAGAAAATGATACTGTTGCTAATCTGGGGACCACACTTTGAAAACCACTGCTATAGACCTGCTCTGTCCTTAACAATAGCCACTACCACATGTGACTATTAAAATTATAGTTGAATTAATAAAATTAAATTCAAAATTCAATTCTTAATTCTCATCAGCTACATTTCAAATGCATAATAGCTCTATGTGGCTAGTAGTTACCATATTGGACAAGACATGGAACATTTCTATCATGGGAAATTCTATTGGACAGCCCTGCACTAGATTAAAAAGTAAAAGTTCATTGAGCAGGGCCACGAACATGCACAACTACAGGAGACATATTTGCACTATGAATGGTGGCCCCAGAGTTGTGCAGTATGGCAGATCTGGCAGTTTATCTAAGATTTTCCATTCTTCCTAAGAGATGGGAAGAAGGACTGCCTCAATCTTTGACAAAACTCATTTTAATTCTCCAAAGTAGACAAGTCAAGACCTTCTTCTATAAGAGTGAACAAGTAGACAAATAACTAGATATATTAAGTGCTACCTCAAAAAAGGGAGCTTGTTCTGAGGAATCAAAACAATGCCACCCTATAAAATAAAATTACTCTTAAGAAAAAGGAGTTTTCCAAACAACTAATGTCAAAATGGATCTCAACATTATTAGCAGACTAATGCTATGTGAAACCAGAATAAGCAGCTATGTATGAACAACTCAAAATTATAAAATCATAAAGCCTTTAGTTGAATAATATTCAGGTCAAACTAAAACTGTATTGGAAGTAAAAATACATGTATCATGGGAAACCTGTCAGTGGAGAAGAGTAACTCAAGATATTCAGTAGATAGAAGACATTTAATTTTGTGGGGGTTTTTTAATGTTTATTAATTTTAGAGAGAGAGAGAGAGAGAATGAGAATGAGCAGGGGGAGGGCAAAGAAAGAAGGGGACAGAGGATCTGAAGCCACCTCTGCACTTACAGCCAGACACAGGGCTCAAATTCACCAATCCTGAAATCATGACCTGAGCCTAAGTTGGACGCTTAACCAACTGAGCCACCCAGGTGCCCCATAGATAGAAGACATTTATAGAGAAAGAAAAATTGTAAGAGACAAGCCAAAGCAAAGAAGAAAAATCCAAGAGATCAAGTATGCATATGATATAGAAATTTCAGAAAAGCATTACAATAAAAAAAGCATCAATAAAAGAAAACTTTCCTGAGCTAAAGAATTTTCAGTACTAAATTGCAGATTTAATAAATATAGTTAAAATTTCTGGGAAAAAAAAGCAGATTTATACTGGGAAATTTTGAAATTTCAAGGAGAAGAGGAAAGTCCTATAAGAATCTAGAAAGACATTACCAAAACAAAACAGGTTACCTATTAAAGGAATAAAATTTAATCTGATGTCAAACATTCTTCAATTTTAAGCATACAGAAGACAATAGAAAACTGTGTATAGAATTTTAGGACTTGATTCAAGAATTATGTGCCCAGCCAAGGCGTGCAAGATCACAGGGGATAAGTCATTTTCAGATGCATATTTTAAAAGATACCCTATCCAGGGTGCCTGAGTGATTCAGTTGGTTAAACATCTGACTTCCACTCAAGTCATGATCTCACAGTTCCTGAGTTTGAGCCCCACATAGGGCTCTCTGGCAGCATGTGGAGCTCTCTTTGGATCCTTTGGTCTCCCTCTCTCTCTCTGCTCCTCCCCAAGCAGGTGTGTGTATGCACTCTCTCTCTCAAAAATAAACATTAAAAAATATATATATTAAAAAAAAAAGAAAATACCCTACCCTTTTGAAATAATTGCTCACACATATACTTTAGTCAGTTAAGGGTTGAATAATACAAATCTCATTAATGAGTAAGGAAAATATCAGTATAAAAGATTCTGGGATATAAAATGAAACTTGTAAGATATAGAATATATTTTCAAATAATGATTCTCATTATGATTTTAAAACAATATAAATGTTAAAAATTTTTGAAAAAAGAAAGATACAAAATATAAAAAAGTGGAGACATTTTATTTAAAACTCCAGATTATTTTAATATAAATTGGGAAGGCAGAGAGTTTGGAAAAGTGAGATAAGTATGCTAATCTTCTCATTTTAGGGATGCAAAATGGTTTAGCAGTCAAGAACATAATTATCTGTTTCATAGGCTGCTCTACCAATTAGTGGCTGTGTAACCTTGGGGAGTTATTTAACATTTCTAAGCATTAGGCTCTTCACCTATAAAATGAGAATACCGTCATACCCTGGAGTTGTGTAGGAGTGAAATCAGATAATGCATATAAAGTATTTAGCACCTATAAGCACTCAGTGAATATTAGCTATTAACTGAGAAAGAGAAAAATCAAAAGATATTCTTGATAAATGGAGGAAATAGATCTGAAGTTACATTTTGTAACATTAAAAGTAATAACTAAAAGAACACATATAGCCTCCAATAATTACAAAAGATCAAATGACCCTATAAAAAGAAACAAGATTAAGTATATACATATTTAAATATTTCAAGGATTAATACTATACGAACATTAAAATAAACATGTTCTCACTGTTTAGGTGACATTTAACTTTAAAAGAAAACATTACAAAAAACATGCAGAGTGATCACAGTTTTGTTGGGGGGAAATATATCTGCATAGAAAAAAAGACTGAAAATCTGTATATTCATGTACATAAATGTTAATAATAATCATTGCCAAGTGTTGGAATTATGGGCATTATTTTCTTCTCTCTTTTTCTTATTTTCACTAATACCTATAATGAATATTTATCATTTTTATAAATAGAAAAGATTACTTTATTTTTAAATAGTTTTATTATTAACCACTGCTAACATTGAGGTGGATATTACTTTAGAATTGCTCTTCACATGCCTGTGTATATATTTAATTCATTAATTCATTCACAGAATATTTATTATCTACTATGTTCCAATCTTTCTTCTAATCTCTAGATATAGCAGGTAAAAAAAAAGTAGAAGGAGAAGAAGAAAAATCTCTGCCCTCCTGAAGCTTAGTTGGGGAAGAAAAGCATAAATACATAAAATGCCCACTTTTGATATTGATAGGTGGCATGGAGAAAGCATAAAGGAGCGGACAGGATAAGGATAAGTGATTACCGTTTTAAATAGAGTGATGTATGGAGGCCTCGCTGAGAAGATAATGAAGTAAAGCCTCATCAGTGATAGGCACTTGAAGAGGGTGTTAGAGGGGGCCATGCAGCTTCCTAAGGGAAGATAGTCCCAGGCAGAGGGAACTACAAGTACAAAATAATAAGATAGTGACACAGAAGAATGCCTAATGTGTTGAAGGAATAGCAGGGAAACAAGATGGCTAGATGTAAGTAAATGAAAAGGAGAATACTAGGAGCTTAGGTTGCAGAATTGGGGTGAGATGTTGTATGGCCTCATAGACTATTCTAAGTGTTTTGGTCTTATTCAGAATGAATTGAGGTTCCAGTGGAGAGTTTTGAGCAGAGAGGTGACATAATCTGACTTGGTTTTACCAGGATTACTCAGACTTCTGTGTTGAGGATTGTCTGAAGAGGTACACATGTGGAACCTGGGAAACCAGCTAGAAGACTATTACAACAATCCAGGGTAAAGATGAGTGGACAGGTTGCAGGTCTATTTTAAAGGTAGAGCCAACAGGATTCACTGTATAATTGGGTATGTGATGTGAGAGAAAATGAGACATGAGGATGCCTCCAATGTATCTGGATATTCAAGTCTGGAGTTAAGGGAGAAATCAGGTTGAAAATACAAATGTAGGAGTTGTCATTGTTTAGATGATATTTTAAGCCCTGGAACTGAAAAAGACTAGCAAGGGAATAAATGTAAACAGAGAAAGGAAGAGGACCAACTGAGCCATGCCCTGGTGCCCTTCAGTGCCTTGGCACTGGGGAGGTCAGGAGGAATGAGCATGAGAAGGAGCAGCCTGTGAGGTAGGATAAAAACCAGAAGAGTGTGGTATCTTAGGACCTAAATGAAAGTGTCTCATACAGGAGGGGTTATTAACTGTGTTAATTGTATAGCTGGCAGATGGAGTAGGATGAGGATTAAGAAATGTTCATTTTAGCAATATGGAGGTTTTGCTGACATTTATGATGGACTTTTCAGTGGAGGAATATGGAACAAAAGCCTATTTGGAATGGATTTAAGAGGCTAGGAGGAGAAAAATTAGAATTACCCTCTTTTCTTCAGAGCTGGAACACTGCTTTCCGTATTTTCTTACTTTAAGTTAATACCTCCCTTTCTGTGTTTAAGTGGCAGAACTGGCAATTTGATTGCATTTCATTTTTTCCTAGTCATGGAAAATTACATGGTGCCCCCATCCTGAAAAATGCAGTGAGATATTTAGCTAATGAATATGCCATCTACCAACACTTCAGCTAAAGAGGATCTCTCCAGCTTCCATGACCATAAGAAACCCCAAAATACATAGATCCTTTGTTTAGGCTCTCTGACTGCTATTTTTGCAGTGTCTTCTTTAGTCAGTTGTGGAATCATGTGAAAGATAGCCATAAATGATCGATTTTCTAGGCTATTTTGCATACATTTAATGCACATCTAGTTCTGTCTGAATCAGATGGAAACATTAACAGAGTTGAGCAGTACTGCAGTCATCATATCATCGTTGCCATGGCTATAGCACCAAACCCTTATAGAAGATTTTTATTTTACATGAAATATTTCTTGCCATAGCAACAGCAGTGTTGATTTAAAACACAACTCACTAGATATAATTTATCTTTAACATTTCTGTGTATTTTCTATGGTGTGTCTTGTTAATAGGATTACACTTTTGATGACTCTCCTGCTCTTTTGAAATGAGACATTCTTGAGATGTGTGTGAGAAAAATCTAGGATGCTCATTGCTTGCAGGAATAGAAAACTCAGGGGAACACATTTGAATGCTTTACATTCCAGAGCTTATATTAAAGATGTTTGGGTGACTTTGAGTTCAAATTCAGGATAGATCTTTTGAAAACTGAATCAGAGTGATTATTCATTTTAGAGTAATTAAAAATAATTTCCACCCTTTTTATATTGCAAAATTGCTTTTTTAATTTAAATATTATAAAGCTACTTTTTAATTTTTTTTTTTTCATTTTTCCAGAGCACTTCTTTGTTTCTCTTTCACAACCAGTTGGGAGAATATAAAAACAGAAGTTGTTTTTAAAATAAGTTAAAACCTAAGGACCTTAAAAACAATGGACTTGAGTTAAAGGGGTTCTTTCCTCTTCCCTCATTATAGTCTTTTTCGTCTACTTAGAAAAATACATGGTTACAGTGATTTCAGTATTACAAAGAAATACATTTTGGTAAGAGAGAAACAAAACCTCTTGGTTCCAAATGTAGTTATTCACTATAGGCCATTTATTCATCTGGCTCTAGGCTATGGGAATTACTCCTAGCACAGAACTCCCTTTGAAATCCCTAACTCCCTAGGGGATCAGAGATAGATGAGAAACTGCCCCTATGAACTTGGTTTATACACAGGAAACAAAGAAGTTAGTGGTTGATGGTAACAGAGGAAAGGCGTGTGGGAAGGGTGAATGTAGCTAGCTTCCTCTGCTTGCAACAGGAGCTTCTTTCAATGCACAGCGCATGCCAAGACAGATCAGGCACTCTACCAAAAAGATACAATAATTTAGTAATACAGTCTGCCCAGGCAGCTTAGCAGCTGGAAACGAGGGAGCCTTGGGATTTGCTATAAACGGTGGGGAAATTGGCTGATAGCCTCTCTCCTATATTGAGCAAAGGGAGCAAGAGAAAAGATTATAAATGTTTGAAATACGAGCCAAACAGCCCGGTCTGTTCTGGTCCAGGAGCCGCCAGGACTCTAGCAGCCTCTGGCTTCTGTATTAAATACTGAGTTTGGCAGAGTGTGGGGCTAAAAGGCCAGGAAAGAACAGCGTTTACATGGATGCATTTTCAGAAAGGCAGTTGCTGATCTTAAGTTGTTTAGAGGAGGGGATTTTATTGCATGCTGGGTCCAACGCTATAGAGCATTTAAGCAGAGCAATGATCTTGGGCTAATTGTGCAATCAGAATAAATACCCAAAGGTCACTGCTGATATCTGAAGAGGGACCCACTGGGTGGTTTTCCAACTCCAGTAATACTAAGACAGTGTTTCGGGATCCCAAAGAAGAGGTTCTTGAGTCTCAATGTTACAGAAATGAACACTGAACTCAAGAGAAAGAAAACTAGGTAGAGTTTAGTAGAGATAGAATGTATACAAGGGAGCTGGCAAGAAAGAGGAATGTCACTCCCTGAAGGGGTAGCATGCAAGCCTTATAAAGGCACTTTTCCAAAGGGAGGGGTGGGCAGGGCATGGAGGAAGTGTCCTTCAGTCCCATAGCCATTATCTTATGGTCATTACTTTAAAAAAAATTTTTTTAATATTTATTTATTTTTGAGAGATAGGGCATGAGCTGAGGAGGAGCAGAGGGAGGGAGACACAGAATCCAAAGCAGGCTCCAGGCTCTGAGCTGTCAGCACAGAGCCTGATGCGGGGCTTGAGCTCAGGTACCATGAGATCATGACCTGAGCCAAAGTCGAATGCTTAACCATCTGAGCCACCCAGGCACCCCATCTTATGGTCATTACTTTGTAGTGGATGTAAAACAATCACAGGATACCTTTTACAATGGTCAACATTGTTTTAGGGTTCCTGGAAAATAGGAATACTTGTGCAAGCAGGCTTTAAACTGTTACTTTTTTTTTTTAATAGAGACAGAGCACATGAGTGGGGGAGAGAGAGAGAGAGAGACAGAATCTCAAGCAGGCTCCCCACCCAGTGCAGAGCCTGACATGGGGCTCAGTCTTATGACTCCATGAAATCATGACCTGAACCCAAATCAGGAGTCCCATGCTTAACTGACTGAGCCACCCAGATGCCCCTAAATTGTTACTTCTAATTTTGCCCAGACTACCATTACTCCTTGACGGCTGTTATCTCTCATTTGTTCTCTTTCCCAGAAGGAGGTATTTGTCTCTAAGTATGGAAACTTTTAACCCTTGCCTCAGACCAGTGGCTTTACAGGAGTTAAGTCCCTCTTGCTTTCCCTATACTGTCTCGATAGGACATGTGCTGAAGCCATAGGAAATTCTGGGGTAAACCATAAGCACAAAACCTTGTAATGGAATGGAAAGAGGCAGGTTTTGGACTAGCTAGATTTATATCCTACACTGTCTCCTCTGTTTACTAGCTATTCCTTATCAGTTTAAAGGTAATGATAATACCTACTTCAGAGACTTATGTGAGGATTGACCTAATGAAATAGAATAACCTTGAACATAGAAGAGAAATAATAAATGTTGGTTCCCCTTTCCTAGTATGGAATCTTAGCCTTTTTAATTTTTGAAATAAGTATGGAATTTATATTTATTTAAATTAATTTCATATATCTTTGGAAACTTTAATTGATTTTGACTTAGGGAATTAAGAGAATATGAGCTCTATATAGTTGCCTCTGTGGCTTATTATTATTTGTTTGACTCATACTTCTGTCTTAGTATATATGTAACCTGAAAAGACATTCTTAATATTTGGATGTAAATGAACATACTAGCCAGAGCACATGAGTGCTATAACTAAGAAAACAGGCAGATAAATAAACTACGACAAGGTTTATATAATTACATTATAAATGAACAAAAACAGGGGGCACCTGGATGGCTCAGTCAGTTAAGCATCGGACTCTTAATTTCAGTTCAGGTCATGATCTGAGTTATAAAATTGAGCCCTGCATTGGGCTCCTTGCTGAGGGGGGAGCCTGCTTAAGATTCTCTCTCTCCCTCTCTCTGCCCCTCCCCCACACTCTCTCTTTAAATAAATAAATAAAATATACTTTAAATAAATAAACAAAAAAATAGATAACATGTCTCACAAATATTTCTGATAAGACTCAGTACCCCTTTAAAAGATTGTTGAGCCATATTGACCATATATTGACCAAAGTTTAGCTCCTAGTTCTCTTTAAGTGATCTAGGATTTAAATACAAAACACACTCTGTGATTATTTTGCATGATTATCTTTTTAAATGAATATCATGGAGTAATTGGAATGCTTTAAACATTACCAAAACTCCATGAATTTCTTTTGTGTTCTTTATAAATATACATTTTAGTGGGATCTTATTTTAAAAAGGATTTGTTTTATTTGAGTTCATAATTACAGTAAGCTTGTTCTTCATTTATATAATACTCAGGATAATTTATTGACTTATATATTGTATCACACATTACAAAGTATTAACATTCATGGCAAGGCAATTTATTATTAACTCTACCTATTTAGTAGACTCACAATAAACTAGATCTAGATTTTTTGAATTGAAATATTCATGAATGTACATTTTTATGATAAAAATATTTTGCTACAAAGTATTACGGCAGACTAAGTGCTCTGAGACATCTGTCTGCAGCAGAACAAATATATTCTGAATAGGACACATTCTTTGAGACATTGCCTGCTCTAACAAGCTTTGCTCTCTAAAATATGTGTTAGAAGACAAGAGAGTCAATGTTGCTCTGAGTGCAGATGTCAATAAAACCATTGCTGTTTGTATACTGTACCCTGTTCAGTGGTGAAGTGGGAAGGCTGAGTCAAAACTATTTAGGGAAATGGAAGGCAAACATAAATTTCCCTCTGGCAGAATCTCTGATCAGATTGACAAGCTTCCATAGATTAAGATCAAGTAATGAGGTAACAATGAATGATTCCCAATCACCTTAGAAAGTAAATCACTGTAAGTGGGTATGATCAAAAATAGCAAATACATATCTAATCCCCAGTGACTATAGGTATTGTTACTGAAAATCGGAAGTAAAACAATGATAAATCAAACAAAACACCTATAATATGTTTAAAGAAATAAATGCCCAGGGTGCCTGCGTGGCACAGTCAGTTAAGCATCTGACTTCGGCTCAGGTCATGATCTCACAGTTTTTGAGTTTGAGCCCCACGTCAGGCTCTGTGCTGACAGCTCAGAGCCTGGAGCCTGCTTCAGATTCTGTGCCTCCCTTTCTTTCTGCCCCTCCCCTGCTTGTGCTCTGTCTCTCTCTCTCTCTCTCAAAAATAAAAATAAAACATTAAAAAAAAAGAAAAGAAAGAAATGCCCAATCATGAAGATGAATAAAAACAAGGACTATCAGTAAATAGCATGCAAATTGAAAAATAAATGGCATTTCTAAATATGAAAAATATAACACTTGAAATTATTTTTAAAATTCTGCATGAATAGAATTATATATTACCAGATTAGGCAGAGGTGAAAAGAGAATTGGTGAATTGGAAAATAAATCTGAAGAAATTCTCCACCATGTAGCACAAAGGGCCAAAGAAGCAAAAAATATGGAAAACATGAAGAGATGAAGGATGGAATAAGAGAGTTAGCATGCACTTAATCAGAGACTTGGGATGAAATAATAAAGAGTATATAGGAGAGGAAATTTGTTGATGGATAATGGCTGAATTTTTTTCCCACAACTGATAAAACATTAAATCATAGGTCCAGGAAACACACTGTATTCCAAACAGGATAAAAAAAGAGAAATCCACAGTAAGACACATTATTGTGAAGTTGAAAGATACAGAGGAGGTTCTCAAAGCAAGTGGAGAAATGATGGGTCACCTGCAGCAAAAACACAAAATAATGATTGCCAATTTATCAAGGAAATGATAGAAGCCAAAAAGAGCAAAATAATATCTTCAAGGTATGAGAGAAAACCCTCGATCTCAAATGGTGAACTTTAAAAACCTTTTTTTAATAAATGAAAGTGTAATATAAAGTCATTTATAGTTGAAAAACAAAAGGATTTACCAAGACATTTTTTCCAAAAGAATAATCTCAAGGATTACTTCAAGAGGGAAAATGATCTTAGGCCATTCTGAGGAAGTAATAATGAATAAATAAAATGGTAAACATATATGCAAATTAAAATAAAAATAATCTGAATAAAATAATAACATCTGATTTGGAAAAATTATTAAATAAAATGAAAACACTGACAACAGCATTTGTTACAGAACAAGTAAGTGAATTCAAGTGATCTAAAATCTTAAAACTATTCAGGAAGTGAGTGGATAAGGTACTGTTCAACTTTAGACTTTTAAATTCAAAATGTGGGGGGGAGCCCTGGGTGGCTCAGTCGGTTAAGCATCTGACTTTGGCTAAGGTCATGATCTCTTGGTATGTGAGTTTGAGCCCCACGTCAGGCTCTGTGCTGACTGCTCAGAGCCTGGAACTTGCTTTGGATTCTGTGTCCTCCCCCCTCTCTCTGCCCCTCCCCCACTCATGCTCTATCTTGCTCTGTCTCTCAAAAATCAATAAATGTTAAAAAAAATTAAAAATTAAAATGTAGGGTAAAATTTTAAGTGTACCAAAAGGATAAAAATAAGTTATATAAATCCAAGACATGGAAAAAAATAGTAATGAGAAAAAAAGAACAAAAAAGGGAATAGAGGTAAAAAAATATGAAAGATAAAAAGATATCAAAATGTATAGTAGAACAAAGTCTAAATATGTAATCACTGAAATCAACATAAATTTGCTAATTTCACTAGTTAAAAGGAAGAGATTGTTTAGATAGTAGGAAAACAAAATCCAGCTTTATGCTCTTTAAAATAGGTACATCTATAGCTAAGGGCTATACACCCCAAAAGGTACACACCCAAAAAAGGTAAAGATGAAAGGAGTTATACCTGAGAAGTATTAGCCCAAAGAAAGTTGGGTAGCTATATCAGTATCAAGCCAAGTAGACTTTAACACTGAAGGCATTTCCAAGATATAGTCACTATGAAATATTATAACATTCAATTCACCAAGAAAATATAAAAATTCTAAACATGTATGCACTTAAAAATTATCCGTATGATATACATCATATAATATCATAAGTCCACTAAAACCAGGAGATTTCAACATACCTCAGTTAATGGAATATTTTAACAGCTCAATTAATCAATTTAATGTAGTAAAAGACATACAGCTTGGTACCCAACAATTAGAGAGTACATGTCATTTTCATGAAACATTGATAAAAATTGATTTTGACTTGGCTATAAGTTTCAATACATGTCAAAGACTCAGGTACATATATACATTTTCTGACAAGAATTCAATTAAGTTGGGGCGCCTGGGTGGCTCAGTCAGTTAAGCGTCCGACTTCCGCTCAGGTCATGATCTGGCGGTCTGTGAGTTCGAGCCCCGCGTGGGGCTCTGTGCTGACAGCTCAGAGCCTGGAGCCTGTTTAGGATTCTGTGTCTCCCTCTCTCTGACCCTCCCCCGGTTAATGCTTTGTCTTTCTCTGTCTCAAAAATAAATAAATGTTAAAAAAAAGAATTCAATTAAGTTAAAGACTCCCATATATATCCTCATAAATTTGTGTATTTATTTATTTATTTTTATTTTTTTTTTTTTTAATTTTTTTTTTCAACGTTTTTTATTTATTTTTGGGACAGAGAGAGACAGAGCATGAACGGGGGAGGGGCAGAGAGAGAGGGAGACACAGAATCGGAAACAGGCTCCAGGCTCCGAGCCATCAGCCCAGAGCCTGACGCGGGGCTCGAACTCACGGACCGCGAGATCGTGACCTGGCTGAAGTCGGACGCTTAACCGACTGCGCCACCCAGGCGCCCCTAAATTTGTGTATTTAAATACACACCTCTAAATAACTCATGAAAAATGAGTTGAGACACCATAATTCTAACTTAAAAATGTTTATATTTAAACAAAAATGTAAATACTAAATATCAAACATGGTGAAAGCAGCATGAGTGGAACTAAGAAATTTTAAATTCTTATATTAGAAAAGAAGAAATACAGGGCACTTGGGTGGCTCAGTCAGTTAAGTGCCCAATTCTTGGGTTTGGGTCAGGTCATGATCTCAGTGTTCATGTCATCAAGCCCTGTATGGGGCTCCGTGCAGCTCCATGGGGATGCTAATGGTACAGAGCGTACTTGGGATTCTCTTTCTCTCCCTCTCTCTGCCCCTCTCTCACTCGCTCTCTCTCTCAAAATAAATAAACTGAAAAGAAAAGAAAAGAAGAAATGCTGAAGACTAATTAGCTAAGTGAAAATTTTAAAAATTTCATAATGATAGGAAAAAAAACAGAAAAGTAGGAAAAAGGAAATGGCAAAGAACAGAAATTAATGAAGTAGAACAGAAACTAATATACAAAATCAGGAGCAGAATATTTTATATACTTAAAAGTGAATTTAATTACCACTAAGAACAGTATAGAAGAAAGGGAGACTGTACCAACAAACTATATTAGCAATGAGAAGGAATATAACTACAGTTACATAAAAAGATAATAAGAAAAAAATATGAACAACGTTGTGCCAACAGATATTTAAATTGAGAGAGATGAATAAATTCTAGATAATTATAACCTACCAAAACTTCAAAAAGATATAGAAACCCCAAATAGTCATATGGCTATTAGAGAAATTGAATGAATAATGAAAAATCTTTCCACAAAGAATATATTGAGTCAAGATTATTTTAAAAGTAACAAATATAACTGTTAAGAAACAGACTATTCTAATCTTATACAAACCTGTCTAGACAATTGAAGAAATGGGAATTTTCCCCATCTAGTTCTGTAACACTAATAAGCTTCATAGCAAAACTAGACAGCATAAGAAATAAAAAATTAAAGGCCTATTTCATTCATGAACATAGATGCAAAAATCATAAACCAAATACTAGCAACCCAAATCTAGTGGGACAGCAAAAAAAAATTCATTATGACCAATTCATCCCATTAACATCCAGCATGTTTAACATAAGAAAGTGTGTTATTCACACTAATGGATTAAAGGAGAAAAACTACATAATGAACTCAATGGGTGAAGAAAACCATTTGATATAAACCCAATATTCAATCATAACTGAAATTCTCAGCGAAGCTGAAATACAAAAGAACATACTTAATAAATGGTATCTATCCAAAAATTAGAAAAAGCATCATTTTAAAAGGGAATCAGAGGTATTCTGTGGTAGATCTGATTACTGCTCTCAACTCTTCACTCCCTTTTCTGCTATGTTACACTGTACAGCAGGACAGTAGGTGGCCTTTACATCCTCATTCCATTTACATTAGTTTTAGACACATGACTTTATTCCATCAGTAAATGAGAGAATAAGTGATAATGTGCCAGTTCCCACAGTGAGACCTGAAGAGCCATCACCCATTTCCACTGTGGAAAGATATATCATGTAGCCTCTTAACAACTCCACTGAACCCTCATGAGGTAATGAGAGGGAAAAAGGCAAATAGATGCCCTTAGTATTAGTCTGAAAACTGTTTTGACCTCATAGGACCCTTGTGAAAAGATCTCGGGGACCCCAAGCATCCCTGGACAACACTTAGAGAAACAATGTTGTGGGATAGCATTTCCTACAAGCAATTATACATTCTTGCACAATCTCAATGGAACCAAATCAGAAAATTAACATTAATACATTACTAACATCTATTCCTCAGACTTGATTCAAGTTTTCTACTCTCTCCAATAATAACCTTCACGATAAAAAGAAACTAGCTTAGGATCCCATGTTGCATTTATAGTTGTAATGTCTCTAGTTTCCCTCCATCTGAACAGTTCCTCTGAGTTTCCTTGGCATTCATTACCTTGATACTTTTGAAGATTAAAAAGCAGTTATTTTGTAGAATATCTCACAAATTAGCCTCATCTCATATTTCTGCATGAGTAGATTAAGGTTATGCATCTTTGGCAGAAAAATCCAGAAGTGATTCTGTGTTTTTCTCATTGTATCCTATCAGGTGGGGCAAGATTTTTATTTGCTCTATTACCAGTGATGTTCACCTTGATCATTTGATTAAGGTAGTGCCCCCAGAATTTTTCACCATAGAGTTAGTCTTTATGCTTTGTAATTAATAGGTATCTTGTGGAGATGCGATTTGAAATTATTTAAATTTCCCATTCCTAATCAAACTTTTGAATCATTCATGTATTTATATATTGTTATGGGCTCATGTGTTTCTATTTTTATTATAATAGATTATAATTTATTAACTGTCATTATGTATTTTGTTCCCAAAACTGTCCTCAGTTTAACCAGTTGGCCCATTTGAGCTGGCTTCTGTATCCTCCTAACATGCCTCATCACTCTGAGTACTTCTTTGCTTTCTGGCACAAGGTGTTCCAGGCTCATCTTGCACCTTCCGTGCACTGGCACTGATATCAGTCATTTCTCAATGGATCCTTGTTTATTTGAGTGGAATATATATTTAGAAGCAAAAATCTAGGCTTTACTTACTGCTACTGGGATTTCAATTTCCCAGGCCCTCTTAGTAGACAGAGGTAGCTAATATAAGGTAATATATATGTGTTAATACATATATGCACAAATACATATTTACATGTCTTCTGTCTTGAAAATATTGATATCTCCAATTCCAATCCAATATCACAAGGTTCACTCTAGTTTTCTTCCTCTTCATATTTAAAATTCTCTCTTAAACAGTGAGAAATCTGGCTCCCACTATCCTTAATGTAGTTGCTTATTTGATTAGCCCTTCTGTATGTAACCAATCTCCCAGATCTACCTCCTCCCCACTCAGGTATCCTTTTTACCTTGACTGATATATTTTTTTTAAGTTTATTTATTTATTTTGAGAGCATGAGTGGTGGAGCAGCAGAGAGAGAGGGAGAGAGAGAATACCCAGCAGGCTCTGTGCTGTCAACATGGAGCCTGATGTAGGGCTCGAACCCACAAAGCCGTGAGATCATGACCTGAGGTGAAACCAAGAGTTGGAAGCTTAACTGACTGAGCGACCCAGGCGCTCCTCACCTTGACTGAGACTTGAGTCTCCATGCCAGTTTATCTCTCTTTATAAACATCCTGCCTGCACTCCTGGGACTACACCTATGGCAGGCCATTGCCACACATGGACATCCTCCTTTGCCTGATTGGGCTTTGACATCCCGTGGTAGGCCACCTCATGGAGGAACACTTTTCTCTTCTGGACATGGACACATTCCTTGCACTGTTTAGGTTTTGCTCTCCTTGCTAGGCTACCTCTCTGCAGGGATATTCTCCTTGCTTTGCTCAGTTTCTGACTCCTTCAGCTAGGCCATTCCCCTTCCATAGATTACCTCCTTACCCTCACCTGAGCCCTGACACTCCATACCAGACTACTCCCTGTGTGGACATTCACCAAACACTGTGTGGGCCCCAACATGCCATGCTGTGTTTCCCCCAAACATAGTTACCACCATTACCCTGCTTGGGCGCTGATTTTCAACTCTGAGTCACTGCAAACCTCCACTCTCCACTGAAGGCATGGATGCCTTCTCACTCTTTCTCATCTAATGATTTTAGGACTGAATTGCCCCTGGAGTGAATGGGAAAGGAGAAAGGAAATGAGCAGCCATTTCATATCTGAGCTCCTCTGTTTATTGTATAGGTTGTTCCTTCAGAATTTGTATCATTTTCTTAATTTCTTTTAAATACTTTTTAATTTTAGTTTACTGTTTTCAAATTCTCTGGGGCTACATTTGTTATTTGTTTTCATTAGCTCTTAAACATTCATTTTCATTTCTTTTTCTTACATGTCTTTAAATGAGGTTTTATTAAAATCCTTTTTTTGTTTGTTTGTTTCCTCATGTTTAATGAGAGGAGATGTCCTGGATTATTCAAGCACAAAAGGTTCTTGTATGAGAGTAGGCATGAGCCATACCATATGAAAGTAGCTTTACCCACTTCACTGTTCAAGGACTTTCTCCTTTGTGGTTACTGTGAAGTATTCAGAAACAGGGGTGCTTCTCTTGATTCAGAATACTTGCTGCCATTACCTCAGTGTTCTCCAGAGCTCCATGCACTTTGCTTTCCAAAGTAGTACTCTCACAGTTGAACATTATATTTTGCTACTATTATGTCCAAGGCCTCCCTCCTCTAGACCTCTGCCTCCCATACCACTCCTACCTCCCCTTCTATAAAGTGTTTTTCCCCCTAAGGTCTCTGGTATTTGCACCCTGTTCAATTTGGATTCTGCTCCTGAAAGTTTTTCTCCAGAGTCTCTAGACCTACTAAGAGCACATCTTTATTGAATATTTCTGAGACTCTCAAGGGTATAAACTACTTCTTGTTGTCTTTTTGCAGGATATTTTCAAGTTCTGCTGGTTGTCCTCAGATTCTATCACTTACCACCCTTCTTAGTGCTGGGCCCTCTCTTTTTGGTAATCAGAGTCTAATGGCAATTTCATGGCTTGCAAGGTCCATCCAATTTCATTTTCTTTTCACCACTACAGCTTCACAGCTTCACAGATCAAGTTCCGGATCTTGCTACTATCACCTGATTTGGCTTTGCCATCCATTTTCCAGGGTCACAGGGATTCCTTGATACCTGCTTTATTAAAGATATCACCCATAGTTGATTTTTTGTTTGTTTGTCACTGTCCTGTGCTCATTTTATCCTTTCATTATCATATGTTTTTATTTAAATACCAGTTAGTTAACATACAGTATATTAGTGTCAGGTGTACATTATAGTGATTCAACCCTTCCATACAACACCCAGTACTCATCACAAGTGTACTCATTAATCCCCATCACCTATTTAACCCATCCCCCACCCACTTCCCTTCTGGTAACCATCAGTTTGTTCTCTACAGTTAAGAGTCTGCTTCTGGCTTGCCTCTTTCTCTTTTTTCCACCTTTGCTCATTTGTTTAGTTTCTTAAATTCCACATGAGTGAAATCATATGGTATCTGTCTTTTCTCTGACTTACTCTTCTTAGCATAATGCTGTCTAGCTCCATCCATGTCATTGCAAATGGAAAGAGTTTATTCTTTTTTATGACTAACATTTCATTATATCTATATAGATATATATCTATATATATAGATTATAGGTATAGATACACACACACACACACACACACCACATCGTTTTTTATCCATTCATCAGTCAATGGACACTTGGGCTGTTTCCATAATTTGCCTATTATAGATAATCTTCTATAAACATAGGAGTACATGTATGCCTTTGAATTAGTATTTTTGTATTATTTGGGTAAATACCTAGTAGTGCAATTTCTGGATCATAGAATAGTTCTATTTTTCACACTTTTTGAGGAAGCTTCATACTATCTTCCACAGTGCCTGTACCTGTTTGCATTTCTATCAACAGTGTGAGAAGTTTCCTTTTTCTCCACATCCTTGCCAAGATCTGTTTTTTCTTGTGTTGTTGATTTTAGCCATTCTGACAGGTGTGAAGTGATATCTCATTGAAGTTTTGATTCATATTTCCTGATGATCAGTGATCTTGAGGATGTTTTCATGAGTCTGTTGGCCATCTATATGTCTTCTTTGGAAAAATGTCTATTCATATCTTTGGCCCATTTTTAAAATTCCTTTTTTTTTGGTGTTTAATTTTATAAGTTCTTTATATATTCTGGATAATAACCCTTTATCAAGTATGTCATTTGCAAATATTTTCTCCCATTCCATAGGTTGCCTTTTAGTTTTGTTGATTGTTTCTTTTGCTGTGCAGAAGCTTTCTGTTTTGATGTAGTCCTCATTGTTTATTTTTGCTTTTATTTCCTTTGCTTCAGGAGACACATCTAGAAAGAAGTTACTATGGCCATTGTCAAAGGGGTTACTGCCTGTGTTCTTTAGGATTTTTATGGTTTCAGGTCTCACATTTACATCTTTGATCCATTTTGAGTTTATTTTTGTGTTTTGTGTAAGAAAATGGTCCAGTTTCATTCTTTTGCGTGTTGCTGTCCAGTTTCCCCAACACCATTTGTTGAAGAGACTGTCTTTTGTCCATTGGATAATCTTTCTTGCTTTGTTGAAAATTAATTGACCATGTGGTTGTGGGTTCATTTCTGGATTTTCTATTCTGTTCTCTTGATTTATGTGCCTGTTTTTGTGCCAGTACCATACTGTTTTTGTCACTACAGTTTGGTAATATAACTTGAAGTCTGGAATTGTGATACCTCCACCTTTGCTTTTCTTGTTCATGAATGACATATGAGACCAGATGGACTTAATAAATATATTTAGAACATTCCACCCTAAAACAGCAGAATACACATTCCTTTCAAATGAACAGGGAACAGTCTTCAGAATAGATTACATATATGATCACAAAACAGGCCTCAATAAATACAAAAAGATTTAAATCATACCATGCACCTTTTGTGACCACAATGCTATGAAACTAGAAGTCCACCACAAGAAAAATATTGGAAAGACCACAAATACATGGAAATTAAACAATATCCTACTAAACAATGAATGGGTCAACCAGGAAATCAAAGAAGAAATAAAAACAAATACATGGAAACAAATGAAAATTAAAACACAATGGCCCAAATCCTGTGGGATGCAGCAAAAACAGTTTTGAGAGGGGAGTATATAGCAATACAGGCCTACCTCAAGAAGCAAGTAAAATCTCAAATAAACAACCTACCCTTATATCTAAAAGAGAACAACAAACGAAGCCTAGAGCCAGCAGAAGGAAGGAAATAATAAATATTACAACAGAAATAACTGGTATGGAAACTAAACAAATAATAGATCGATGAAACCAGGAGCTGGTTCTTTGAACAAATTAATTAAATTGATAAACCTCCAGTCAAATTTATCAAAAAGAAAAGAGAAAGGACCCAAATAAATAAGTCACAAATGAGAGAGGAAAAATAACAACCAACATCACAGATTTTCTATTAATATTAGCGCTCAAATCCCTAGAAATGGAGAAATTTTTTATATTCTAAAGAGGAATAAAATGACCCAATAGACAAAAGTTATGATTTATAATATAAGAAAAAAATCACTCATTTTCCATTATTTGTTTTTATCTTAACATGAAATTTGGGATTTTATTGCTATTCAGGTATTAATATGGGTGATAAAGATCAGGGGCAAAAATGGGTAAAAAGAAATTGAACTACTTACTATTTGATACTTTTTCTGACATTTCTTTGAAATGCTAATGATGCTTTGAGTAACTATCAGATTGAAATTCACACATATTTAGTTCTGTACCTTGGCATGAAATATACACTTATCAACAGAGAAGTGTGAAATTAAATAGGACAAGTTATGAAAACAGTTTAATCTATATACTCTGCCTCAATTACATCTAAATAAATAGTAAGAAAATGCAAAAATCCTCTCCAAAGTATATTTTAAAAATGCAGAAGCATAAACAAAGAAGTAAATCCCATATATTTACCATGTCAAAATAACAATCTTTACTGAGTGTTTAATATAATCACTACTACTACATTTATTTGTAAAAACGAAATCCTTTAGATTAAAAATTGTTGAAATAACATAAACATACATTTAATGTGTTCTATGCCATTGGCATACTTCTACTATTTTAATAAGTCTTCACAACACTTATAGGTGTACACAATTACTATCTTTGCAGATATGAAAATATAAACACTGCATTGTCAGAATGTATTTTGAACAGTGTATTAATTCTTCTTTGAAAACTGGGTTACAGGCTGAATCATTTATCTATCATTGAATATCAAACCACTCCAAAACTTAATGGCTTAAACTAACAGCCATTTATTTAGCTCATGATTCTAGTGGGTATTTTCTTCTGGTCTGGGTCAGCCTCAGCTAATCTTGGCTGGGTCAATAGGCATACTGGCCTAAGATTGGTTAGTCATGGATGACCTCACTCAAATGTCTGGAAGTAGGCTTACTGTTGTCTAAGATGACAGGAATGGCTGGTGTATTAACCATGCCTTTTTATTTTGGGTGTGTTTTGTTTTGTTTTGGTTTTGGTTTTGATTCTTTGACATCTTGGGACCTTTCTGACCCTGGAGGAACTGCCCTTCCCAAGTTTAGCTAAATCTTAGAGATAGTCAACATGGCCTTCATATGCAAACCAAACAATCCACAGCCATATCCCCACCCCCCACTATCTTTATTATGCTCTCATGCTCTGGGGCACTTTTCACACCAGGACCAGACGACTAGGGACAGTTCCTATGCTCTAGAAGCTGCTGAAATGATTCAAACTAGCCACTCCTAAACCTGTACCCTGTTTCTCCCACTCCTTCATATAGAAATCACAATAAAGGCTCTTGCTCACCTTTTCCCCAGCTCATTCTGCCTCCTAACCAGCCCTGGTGTTTCCCCTGTCCTCCTCCTCTTGGGATCTATAACAATTTATCTTTTCAATGGCAATTGTCTCCTGATCTGTTAGCCTCATCAAACTTGGAAAATAATAAAACCTACAATTTCAAATAGCTGAGTAATGTATTTCATCATCCATCAGACAAGTCTGGGCTTATTCACATGGCAGCAAGTTTGCAAGAGCAGCAAGAGAACAAGCCCTAATGCACAAGTGCTTTTCAAGTCTCTGCTTATATTATATGTACAATTGCTCCATTGGCCAAAGCAAGGTATGTGTCCCTACCCAGAGTCAGGTGGGAGGAAAGGATACAGTGTAGGGTGTGGCTTTGGGAGCCTTTGCAGATTTGGGCCATGCCATCAGTCTACCAAATATGCATTTCATGAGGTTTTATGTCAACTTCTCATTCTCTTTGATTTGAGTAATCCTTAGAGTTTGGCCACTGAAATAAGCAAGTTGCCTTTTGACAACTCTTAGCAAAGATGTTACCAACTATCATGATGCTAAGAACTATTATTCAAAATACAAAGCTTATATGCTAATAACTAAATTTTCTTTTACTTAGGAAAGTCACTGCTTATCACTAGAGGACTTGGACAGTATAAAGCATTTTGGGGTTGTGATTATCGTCATTTTTGTGAAACCAGAGAGGGGATGATAACCTAATAATAATATTCACAGAAAACTTTAAATAATATTATGCCCCTAAAACTCTTATTTATCATGAATATGGTCAAAAACCTCTTGACTGAGATTTAAAGAACCTTTTTTCCCCACAATAGGCTGATTATTTTCAATTTTCTTTTCATAATCACACCCTTTAGCCTTCTTCAGCAAGTTTCAAATTAAATTCTAAACTTCCTTATTTCTGAATTCCTCCTTCCTTTCACATTGTTTACCCATTACTGTCATCCAAACCAACCTGTTATGTTGTAAAGGACTATGGATCCAAGTAGCGTAGGAAGAAAAAGAAAATACATTGGAACAGAATGCCAAGTTTTATTTCCTCTTGGTATTATCTTGCTTCATTGTGGTGAAAAAAACCTTTTTTAGTCCACTTATCCAAATTCCAGGAACAGTCATAAACAGAAGAAAACAAGTCCCCTCCCACAAAGGGTTTACTTGCTTGTCTTTGAAATGTAGATTGTTCTTTTATCTGAATGGTAATTTATTTTCCAGGCCATTGGATATGGGAATCTGCTAGATCTTAGTTTGAATCACAGCTTAACTGTTTACTAGCTAGAAACTTCAGGAACTTAAGTTGCCTAAGTGTTCATTTTTACTTCCAAAAAATGGATATAATAGGCCATAAACTCTAGCCTTTAGAGAGAGTTCAGAGGTGCCTTAACTCACTCTCCATTCACTGTTCTACCTCAGGAAGGGTCTCAGTCGTGAGGGAAGGACAGGAGTTATCAAGGGTATAGTGTTGTTACACTGGAAAGGGATGCAGTTTTTGTGGGAAGACAGAGTGAGTATTATAGCATTGGGTGGGCACAGAGTATTCCTCCTTTAGACTGTTATCTCTTGGACCTCTCTTTCTAGCACTCCTCTCTTCCATCTCAAGATATTGTTGTGATAGGTTGGAGCAGGGGGACATGGTCTGCTTGGAAAAGCCCAGCAGGAAAGAGGGTTAGGTCCAGGGATATTCAAGGCCAGGAGCAAACCTGCCTCATCAGATCGTAGGGATAGAACAGTATAGGGATTGGGGCCAAGCTACCATAAAGTTGATTTGTATGAGGCATCCTCTGGGCAATATCTATTGAGACTTAATTATGGTTGCCAATTTGTTTAAATATATAAATGCAATATTCTGGTTATATCTCTATCAGATACTCATGATTATTATTAATCATTTCACAGAATTGTTATACAGATCAAATGAGATCTTGTAAATATAATCCCAAAGTCAGTGCCTAGTAAATAGCACATACCTGTTAAATGTTACTTATTAATTTATGAAAACTTTGGTGTTTGGGGTTTATAATACTAACCAACTTCTTTAAAGTGTAAGTCAGCAAGTCAGCTTTGGATTTGTTGTTATTATCTAGCACATTGGCTATTTTTGACTCTTTCACAAGATTGGGTTATGGGCTTATCAGGTAATTTAACTTTTGATTGTGGTACATATTTAGCTATATGAATTAAAATGACCAATCAAAAAGGTATATTGACTTCCTTTGCTAAGTTATTTGGCCAGGGTTTTACACACTATATCTTTAAAAGACAAATTAGGTCATAAAAAAGCATGGTATATTTTAAGTCCCAGAGAACATTTATGTTTTATCTTTAAAAAATTACAAAGCAATAAATTCTTCTTTTTTCTTTTCTGCATTACATTTTCAAAGATCTGAAGAAATTAAAAAATAACTGATGCTATTTCAGAGAAGAAAGAAAAAGATGTCTTTGTGTTAATAACTCAACATCAGTTTATTTTAAAAGCGTCTGGCTTTTTAGTGATATTATGGATTACGTTGTTTGCTTATGTTAAGCCTGAACAAATCCTTTTTGTCTAAATTGTAATTTATAGAATTATTCTTAATATTATACTTAAAGTGATACTATTAGTTTTATTTACTTTAAATAACTTCTAATTATGTTTCTTTTCAAGATTTTGTTTCTGAATTTATTTTCTGGGAGAAGGGCAAAGGGATATCATTATGTATGATCTTGATTTACCTGCCTGATGTCCTCCTACTGCACAATGATTCGTTTATTGTGAGGGTTTAGACACGGGAATTTTTTCAAATTAAGAAAACCCAGTTTTAGTATTCAATATAAAATATATGCTCTGGGGACAAGGAAGAACAGTATGCAATTACTCAATTAATACTCAATTCATATCTTTGAAATATATCCAAAGGTATGTCAGGAATATTTGGTTCACACACACACACACACACACACACGCACACACGAATTCGCTTTATACATGGTACTATGGGGTTGTGGGTGTTTCATAGGGTGAAGATATCATTGTGTAGCAGCAAATTAAATGTCTGGATATTGCACAAATTTAAAAGGCACTGCTATTATATCAGGGTTTTTGGAGTCTTTATAAACAGCCATCCTGAAGCCCTTCTCTTTTGCAGATGACCCTTCTCAACAGGAGGATAGCGATCCTCCAAAAGAATATGATCCTGGGCAATTTGCAGGCCTTCTCCATGGATCCTCTCCAGCCTGTGAGTCCCCTGAAAATCCATTTCATCTCTATGGGAAAAGAGATGAACGTGAAGAAGGACAAGATGAAGTCAGTTCAGCAAACAGTCCTTTGCCTTTCAAGAAGTCTCCAATAGCAAATAACTCAGAACCTTTGGTAAAGAAAATTAAACCCAAAGTGGTCAGTAGAACAATTTTTCACAAAAAAAGCAACCAACTTGAAAACCATACTATTGTTGGCGCCAGAACAACTAGAAGTGGATCCCGGAATGGAGACCAGTGGATTGTGAACACGGGAGGATTTGTGGAAAGAGCCTGTACCCTGGGGAGAATAAGATCATTGCCAAAAGCCCTGATTGACATGCATTTATCAAAAAATGTCTCTAAATCGGATTCTGATCTCATTGCATACCCTTCAAATGAGAAAACACCAAGAGTTAACTGGAGTGAATCTTCACCTGCTGAACATACTTCTAAAGGGAATTCTGAAAGAACACCATCCTTCACTTCTGAATGGGAAGAAGTAAGACTTGTTCTTGTTGTTCTTTATATAAGGCTTTGGAGTCAAAGGAGGTTTGGGGGAAGGGTTTTAAGTTTTAAGTCTTTCAGAGGCAAAAAAAAAAAAAAAAAAGAAAGAAAAGAAAAATAGCAGATGCATAGAGTTCCAAGTAGAAGGGCAAGGTTCTAGGGGTTATACATGATAATTTTGCAGCTAGTGTAAAAACAAACACAATTCCACACATGTGGAGAAATCTATTGTTTCCATAGAAATTGATATCAAGCAGAAGTAATAACTAGCTATGAGGTGCAAGAGAATGTTCACAGTATGTCCTACCAAGCACTGCAGCTGACAAACTGAGAAGTCTTTGTATTTCTGATGTTCTGTATCATTTTGCTACTTACTAAACTCTTTGTTAGCTCGTCTCCCTTCTTTAAAGTATCTTATATTTTCAGAAGAGCTCCTTATAATCTTAACCTTAATGGTAAACGGAATAGTTCTGGCTCTTCCCCAAGTTCCATACAACAAACCCAAATTACTTAATATTTCCCTTTTACAGCTACCAGAGAGATTAAGGAAAAAGATGTTGAGATCAAGTATCACTAATTTAAACTCTACTTAGGGGAGCCTGGGTGGCTCAGTCGGTTAAGCGTCCGACTTCGGCTCAGGTCATGATCTCACAGTTGGTGATTTTGAGCCCCATATCAGGCTCTGTGCTGACAGCTTAGAGCCTGGAGCCTGCTTCAGATTCTGTGTCTCCCTCTCTCTGACCCTCCCCCGCTCATGCTTTGTCTCTCTCTGTCTCAAAAATAAATACAAACATTTAAAAAAAAATTCAAACTGTACTTAAAGACAAAGTCTTCCATTTTATAGAATTACTCAGAAAGTAAGTGCCCTTGAAAGGTTATGAAATATCATCCTTTGTCCCTAAGGAGGACTACATCATAAAATAATGAAGTTCCTTGCCTTTTCTTGAATTTCTTCAGAGAATGGACCACATTCCCACTTAGCCTTTCACTCTAATGTTTCACATTTTTTTCTCTCAAAAGACTGTGCCAGTTAGATTGGGTTTTGAAGCACAATAGGTCACTCTAGTATTCTGAAACCTGAAACCTAGAGATGTCTGATATTGACATTCTGAATTGAGCTATTTGGGAAAATCACTTAATTTCTCTGCATCTGTTTCAGGGTGAACAAAATAGGGCACTTAAGTAATGCTTATTGCCCTTTCTGAAACCTGCTGTCTTACACAAATTGCTAGGATGATGAGGAGTGGGATTAAACCATAAATGACTAAAACTTAGTCATATCTGCCTATAAATACTGTCCTACTTGACTGATAGTTTATTCAAGTCTCCCCATTTCTTATATTTATTAATTCTGTGAATAACATCTGAAATCATTTCTGCAATGAAGCAGAATTAATTAACATTGAACTTATCTCTTAGAATTAAGGTGTTTCTACAATTGGATTCTTGTGATTGCATGCCATGCCACAAATTAAGCTTGTGGCTGGTCAAGCCATTTGGTTCCAATGGCCATACCCACAGATGAAACCCACCCTTTCACCAGTCAAAAGACATGCATGCTCTCAGATGGAAAAGGAAGAATGCCTGGCAGAATGAACATCTTCACATGAACTTATCCCTTAGCCCCATCACTTTCTGAGTTTAAAGAATACACAGTTCCTAACTTACGGACCCACGAAGGTCCAAAGTTCATTTTAGGAAATATAAAGAAAAGGCAGTCTGATTTTGAAAGTTTAAGAAAGGGAAGCATAATTTATATTTTTAAAAGCAATTCAAAAATTGTCTGCTTCCTTTTAAACCTTTCTCAGCCAGACTCTTAATTGTGGCATTGCAAAGGTAATAATATAAAGAAAGTATGCTTCTGGAGTTTGGAAATTGTTTTAAAATGTGATGATAAAAGTGAATTGATAATTTATTTATATGGCTTTTGTTTCTCACAGATTGACAAAATAATGAATTCCATAGATGTTGGAATTAACAGTGAACTTGAGGAAATGAATGGTGAGACCACAAGTAAGGAAACCTTTATCTTCTACATTGTAATTAATAAATGTGCTCAAGAACTAGCTAGAAAATGTAGGAATCTTTAGATAATTCCATGTTTTATTATAATGATAGCATCTACAGATTATTTCCTTACACTCCCATCAAACAGCCATGACCTCTAAATATGAGTTGTAAGTGTGATGATTTAGCAACTTGAGAGATTTTTTTCCCCAGGTGCTATGGCAGTTAACATTAATGGAGTTTCAACTTTGTGTAGAGCTAAGTATGGAGCACTTCAAAGTGTTAAAGAGTATGATGACTTAATACACTATGATTTCCCATTCAGTGAAATGCCCCATTCATTCTGGCCAAAGTGATTAACAACTTACCCCCAAGTTACAAGCTCCAGTATGGCAAGAACTAGGTGTTACTTATCTTCATGTATCCCAGAATACCTAGCAGAATGTTTCACAGTTTTGCAATCGCTGTTTAACATATTGCCCTTGCGAAGTATTATTTTCTTCTTTATAACTAAAGCTCAGAGTGGAATTCCATTTGAAACTTTCTTTGAAGACTTTTTCCTTCATACTGATGGATGATGTCAAATACGAGACAGCTAAACCTAAAAATAACAGTCAAATTCATGCTAAAGAATCTACTATTCTGGATAGAGTCAAAAGAACTGGCTTCATTTCTATCCAGCCATTAAGTAGTGGTATAACTGTAGATTATTATACAGGTCTATAAAATTTGGAGTTAAAACAAGTGATTGCTAAGTTCTAGAAGAACTCGTTTAAGTTAGTAGTGATAGTTGATGGTTTTGTAGAGATAATAGGATTAAGATCTGTAAGAGAGAAGTCCAGATATAGCATAGGATAAACAGCTATGGGATTTTGTAGCCCTTTGGTCACCAGGGCCTTTTAAACAGTACCCCTAGTGACTCTTAAGCACAAGAAAGTTGGAAAATGGCTCTCTTATGATGCACTGGGCCTGGGTGGATAAATAGCAACATTGAAATTTGGGGTTGCAGCCACTGAAGGGAATATTCAGGCCTAGATGAACACCTTACTCATTTCTTCTATGCTGGGACAGGTAAGAAATTATTCCAATATGGCTGGACCCCATGTTAATTAAGTGATAATTGTTTAAAAGTTTGGACAATTTTTTTCTGAAATGCATATTTGTTTTAGATTTTAAAAACTGAAAAATTATGAAAAACATAACAAAATTATGTGCATATGTCTAATGACACAAATATGACATTAGCTCTGGGATAGCATGTATAGCCAGATCTCTCACACAGAAAGGCTGATAAACATTGAGGATTTTTCTAGTATCCAAAGAACTAGCCTAGGAATATATGTTGCCGCATAGTTCTTTCAGACATGCTTACAAAATAATTTGAAGAAAGTATAGGAATACAGATTTTTAATTGATATGAAGTTAAGAATTTATTTTTTTTTACCAATAGGAAATTCCCTGATACTGAGAATGTTCAGGCAGAGACATAGTGCTTCTGTATTGGAAGATTTAGGTGACATTGAACATTAATGCTCTAAAATTCTTCAAATAGATAGTATTAGAATTATAAAAAAATAAACATGATTATAATGAAAGATTAATGCTATAATAAGGGTAAGCGTTAATTAAAAATGCCACTCAGGCAAAGCTGCCTTTTAAGGGTACTTTAGTAGTAAACAAATCCACAGATTATTACCCCTAACTCTCCTCTTTCTACTGTTCATACCACCATCCTACACCCTGCCTTTATTTATTATTTTTCTACAGTGATAATGAAAATGAAAGTAGAGACTTAGTCCTCAAAGATTCATTACTATTAACAAAGACTGGTTCTGTATGTGCCTTAATTTTTGCCTTTTAATTACATATTAATTATACACTAAGTGATTGTACCATGTGGCATTCCAGTTGTCCTTTAGGTCATTTGTGAATTACAACTTTACTGGGCTGCAGGCTTTTCCCTCTTGAGGCTAGATAGAACTAGAGAGGTGACAACCCCATGAAAATACATTCCATGACTATGTACTGGGTTACCAAGTGTAGTCAGGGAATCACATGGTGAAACAAAAAAATCAAACAAATGTGAATTCAATTTTTTTAAGATTTTTTTAAATTTTATTTTTGAGAGAGAGAGAGAGAGAGAGAGAGAGAGCATGAATAGGGAAGGGGCAGAGAGAGAAGGGCACAGAATCCGAAGCAGGTTCCAGGCTCTGAACCGTCAGCACAGAGCCCAACACAGGGCTCAAACTCATGGACTGTGAGATCATGACCTGAGCGAAGTCAGTGGCTCAACTGATTGAGCCCACCCAGGAGCTCCTGATAGACATGAATTCAAATCTCAGTTCTGCTGTTTACCAAGTGTTTGATCTTAGGCAACTCATTCAGTTTCCCCATTAACAGAAATTAAGATATTAATATAGGAAAATTGTAGAGATGTGTCTAATGGCATATAGGTAGAGTCTGACACATGTAGATATGCATTATATTTCAGCTCCCCACCTTGCCCTACCATGAGAGAGATGTGGTGTTTGACACTGTGGACATATCAAGATAAACACACATTACCCTTCCTTTAAGAACTTCATGATGTCAGCTAGTTTCATAGTCTTTGTGGTTAATTTCCTGTCCTCCCTGGAATAGTGGTGTGTCACTTGTTTTACAGGTAGTAAGAAGCCCAACAGTCAATTGGTACCAGAGAAGAGTAATTACTAAAAGAGATTATAAAACTCCATGGTACCCTGGAAAAGAAAAGAGAAAAATCTAGACTTGATTTAATTACTTTTATGAAATCTGGATGTTCTCTATTTTCTTGACAATGGGGAAGAGATTTGCAATGAAATTAACAGGAGGTATATTTAGAATAAGTGAGAGGAAATACTACTTTACTTAGTGTGTGTTGTCAGTGTCTAGATTTTGCTTTGGAAGGCAACTGAACCAAGCCTGGCTTTAACAGAGCTGCACAACTTTATGAGTTTTGTGACATTTGTGGCTAAAAACCTCAGAAGATGATTGGGAGAATAAAATCAGAAGCAGTGATGTATCAAAGATGAGCATTACATTTTCCATGCTCTTTCCTATTTTGTTTCAATGTTTTTGTTTGCCCTCCCCACCACCTGCACATTTGCAATTTCAGGTATTTTGTAAACAAAATATTTATTGGACCAGTAAGAGATTTGGAACACTTTCATCTTCACGCCTAAAAATAGGAGCCAGATCAAAGTTTGAGCAGGCTCTGTGAATCATCAACTAGTTCCACTCATAGAAAACCATTTCCTCTTTTTTTTTAATTTCCTCAGAAATTTTATAGTAGTTTGAAACCTATCTGACAACTCCAGCTATCCAGGACTAAGATAGAAATAACAGTAAATAAAATTTACTCAATCTATGTTTTGTCAGTCTTTTAGATTCTCATTCATAATAATATTAATAGACAATTTTCATGAACATAACTTCTGATTTCCCACTTGAAATCAGATTCAAATGCCAAAGAAATTGGCATTGGCAGTAGGATTCAATTATATTGAATATCTCATATTGTATAGAACATCATGTTCTTTGGTGATGCTGGATACATGATGTGATGATAGTTCATTCTACATCATCACATACTCATGCACATAAGATTTTCTCAGAGAGCCAGTTTTGAAGTTAGGTGGACTCAGTTTCAGATCCCAGAGTTGCAATTCACTTGCTCTGTGACCTATTTGATCTCAGGTTCCTCCCTTGTAAATTCAGATTTTTAACAACCACCTCATAAGACCTCTGCAAGATTAAATTATGTACTTGTACTACTATAGCCTAGAACATAGCAGGTGGTCAACAAATGTAATTCTCTTGCCTTCTTATCCAAGTATGCATGACTTATCTTTCTAACTAGAATGTATACTACACGAGGAGATACTTAGGAACCCTTGCTTGTCTTTTTGATCAGTGAAGATTTTAGTTCAAATGTAATTGCTCGTATTCTAAGCTGCTTTCATGAGTCTTTCTTAAAGTTTTATTTCTTAACCATTGTCCTTGGTTAAGTGCAAGGAAGCACTTTCAATTTAGGAAATTTACCATTTTCATTGTAACTACCCCAAAATTGTCACACTTGCTAAGAATCATGTTGATGATCTTCTTCACGAGATTAAGGAAAATATAAGTAAAGTTGGAGACAATAGTGGACTCCATAGGATTTGCTGATCATTACACATGTACAGCAAATATTCAAAGTAATTGCGCAGATTTTACAATACAGGAGTGACAAATCATCTTATCAACACCCTCCTATTTCTAAATTGGCTTTAATGATCTCCTGCCACACTAAGCAGACTACAGGTATACTTACTGCATTGGAATCATCTCAAGTACATGAATATAGAAAGTAGCAGTTAGCAAAGAGGTGTTTTTTTTGAGGCTGGGATTTTTTTTTCTTATACTTAAGGTTAAATTATATTCAAAGAGAAAAATTCTAGAGTCTTAGCTTTTAAAAACCTACTTTCGCCAAGATATGAATTCCATCTAGATTTTAATTATAAATGAAAGCTATTAAAATGAATTTGTAAAAGATTTTAGCATCAAATACACTGTCTATATTGGATAGATGAATCATAATTCTGAAGCTATTTTCTGGAGAGTTCATAGCTCTGAAAACCGTCACTAACATTAATCTGCAACTTCACTTTCTAAGCTTTTGCTCCTCTTCATCCAAGAGTCTGAGGGCCAAGTTACAGTTCAGAGTCCCTCATAGCTATAGAGACCCTCCATGGAGAGTTTCTAGAAATTTAGGAACTCACTGAGGCAGAATAAGTGTTCTCTCTACTCCTGATCTAAGCTCCACCGTAGCTCTAGTCTGCAAGAACAGAGAGTGCTCACATGGCCCTTTCCCCAAAGAGGGTCTTTTCTGGGTGGTTAGGGCATAGGTCTCTACAGCCCCAGAAGCTGCTCTTCCATGATGTTTTGGTTGTTCTCAGACCCTTGATATTTGCTCACATAACTCTAGATAAGCATCAGGTGCAGCTGATAGCTGTTCTTCTGCTGTGGTTGTTGATGGGAATATAATTTCTTAAACTCTAGGAGAACACTTTTTTAAAAAAGTATTTACGATTTTCCAGAGTTCTCCTATTAGAGAAATGACAAAGAGGAAAGAAGAATCCCTTCTTAGTGTGTATCAGATACTGTGCACTTTTCTCCTGTGAACATTTTTCATTCAATTCTCAAGATAACTAGGTGAGGTATTATTATACCCATTTGACAGATGAAGAAAAGCTCAGAAAAAGTAACTAACGTGTCCAAGTCAACTGCTTCAAAAAGTAAGTTTGCTTCTTCCTGAAATCCATAATCCTTTCAATGAAGTATGCTACCTACACAGAACAATGGAAGCCAGTCCTTTGCTTCTTTCTCTTTAGCTAAAATTATGCTCATATGCACTAAAGGGAGCACTGAAGCGAGGGTATTTAAGTGTAGAATTAACCACTTCCTCTTAGCAAAGCCTAACTATTGGTATATGGAAAGCTTCAGCTCCACTCCCAAAGCCCTCCCAATGTACACGTGATGTGGTCATATTTAAATGAACCACAGCTCCAAATATCTCCTATGTCCCAAAGTGAATGTATAAATGCTGATAATGACCTGGGCTTTACTTATTTTCAGAGGAAGACTTTTCCTTGCCTCCAGCAATATTCCTTTTCCCATGAACTGTTAAATTGCACATTAAAAACCTCTCTGTGAGAAGCTCTGCAATGGGCAAAATTTATTTTTGATTTTTATTTCTTTTTGCAGCACTATTTTTAATAGAACCAACTGGGGAAGGTGGGTAGTAGAATACGTTAGCATAGAAGCACCCTATTTTGTCCAAATTAAAAGAACTTATTTTTATTATGTTTTATATAACACTTCACTAGCTTTTTTCCAGATAGATTAAATCTACGAAATCCCTTAATAATAGAATAGCTATGTAAATATGTGAATTACAGTAATCATTAGGCTAGCACGAGTTAATCTTTATCAAGAGACAGTATTTAATCAACGAAACAATTGTATTCTTAGCAAAGTAGACACTAAAATTTACTTAACACTATTCATTCTGAATAGTCATTAAAAACTAAAATAACCTACATAATATAGATTTTGATTGATAGAATATGGCTGAGATTTTCTGTTTTTCAAAATTCAAATAATATTCAACTGTGAAATTAGGTTTCTCTGAATTATGAAATAGTTGAGTATTATTCTGTGGCCTAATATTTACCTGTGATATATCAGTAGTTAGAACTGGTACATTGTTTTCAATTCGACAAAATATTTAACCTTCTAGAAGAGACCTAGATAAGTGAGCAAGTACAATCTTCAGTTTTACTGAAATATTTGCCATAACCTCTTTCGTATATGATCAACCAACATTTGCTCCCACACTTCCCATAATGATGAGCTCACCACTTCCAGAGAAAATATATCCTATCCCTGGGAAGCTCAAATTGTTAAAAACTTTATTTTTTGAGTAAGAAATATGTCACCTACGTAGACATAAGTTTGAATATGCACCCTAACAATCACTAGTATTATGACTTTTGGAAATCATCTCATCAGCCTAAACATCATTTCTTCATACAGAAAATAACTGTAACAAATAATATCTACCTTCCCTCAGCATCATTGGAAAAATCTAATTAATTACTACATGAGAATGTAGTTAGCTAAATTTCTAGTACATAGTATACTGTAATAGATGACATCTCCCCTCTTTGATTTCTCTTCTCTCTTCTATCTATATTCTCTTAACTTTTTTCCTGAGAAACAAAGGGTGGATAATGGCCCATTATTTCTAATACATATAAGTATCTTTAAGATATGGATGATATTTTTGATAGGCTATACTTCTTTCACATTCACCATAAAGCTAGAAAACAGCTGCAAAAAGTCTTCATTGTAAGACACTTTAAAAATACTAGTTAAGGGGTGACTGGGTGGCTTAGTCAGTTAAGCATTGGACTCTTAATTTTGGGTTAGGTTATGATCTCATGGTTTATGAGTTTGAGCCCCACATTGAGCTCCATGCTGACAGTACAGAGCCTGTTTGGGATTCTCTCTCTCTCTCTCTCTCTCTCTCTCACTCTCTCTCTCTCTTCTCTTCCCCTGCTTGTGTGCTCTGTCAAAATAAATAAACTTTAAATAAATATTTAAATAAACAAACTAGTTGAACAATTTCTATATAAATATCAGTGCATTTTGCAAAGTCTACCATTAACAACCTCATACTGGTAAAAGAGTAGGAGGCATAGGGAAGGAAAAATTCTTATTCTATCCTTCAAGGTCTTCCAACTGGACTAAGAATTAAATTTACATGAGACAGATTAACAGGAGGAGAAAAATATCAAAGTTTTATTATGTGCATATGGAGGCCCCAGAATGAAATGGAGACCTAAGGCAGACAGTTTTTATACTTCTTAGACAGAGACAATAAATTTGTGAGGAATTGACAAAAGATAAAGAAAACAGATGTTTGAGAGCTTTAATTAGTAAGGGATTCTAAGCAGCATTTCGGCTGAGGGGTTGATTAGTAAAAAAGTAACAAGGTTTGTTTCTACAGTTTTTCTTGGCTTTAAAGTTCCTATCTCTGGTGACGAAGATATGTTTTTATTTCTTCATACAGTGAGGGGTACCTTCCATGTGGGAGATTTATTTCTTGCTCTCAGGGGTACAGGGGATGGTCTGAGTGTTTTTGTACTGGCTGTTTCCCAAGTAATTTCAATTCAAAATAATCAGTATGCCATTGTGGCACATTTTAGGTAGCCTGCCCTTAGCCTTTACAGTGGTAAAAATAATTAAGAGTAATCTGCAATATATAGCTAATAGATATTCATAAATTATGGATCATCATTATTGGGTTTTTTTTGTTTTTTAGAATTGACTCAACTTTATTTATTTTTTTTTTCAATATATGAAATTTATTGTCAAATTGGTTTCCATACAACACCCAGTGCTCATCCCAAAAGGTGCCCTCCTCAATACCCATCACCCACCCTCCCCTCCCTCCCACCCCCCGTTAACCCTCAGTTTGTTCTCAATTTTTAAGAGTCTCTTATGCTTTGGTTCTCTCCCACTCTAACCTCTTTTTTTTTTTCCTTCCGCTCCTCTATGGGTTTCTGTTAAGTTTCTCAGGATCCACATAAGAGTGAAAACATATGGTATCTGTCTTTCTCTGTATGGCTTATTTCACTTAGCATCACACTCTCCAGTTCCATCCACGTGGCTACAAAGGGCCATATTTCATTCTTTCTCATTGCCACGTAGTACTCCATTGTGTATATAAACCACAATTTCTTTATCCATTCATCAGTTGATGGCCATTTAGGCTCTTTCCATAATTTGGCTATTGTTGAAAGTGCTGCTATAAACATTGGGGTACAAGTGCCCCTATGCATCAGTACTCCTGTATCCCTTGGGTAAATTCCTAGCAGTGCTATTGCTGGGTCATAGGGTAGGTCTATTTTTTTTTTTTAATTTTTTTTTTTAACGTTTATTTATTTTTGAGACAGAGCATGAATGGGGGAGGGTCAGAGAGAGGGAGACACAGAATCTGAAACAGGCTCCAGGCTCTGAGCTGTCAGCACAGAGCCTGACGCGGGGCTTGAACTCACGGACCATGAGATCATGACCTGAGCCGAAGTCAGCCGCTTAACCGACTGAGCCACCCAGGCGCCCCAGGGTAGGTCTATTTTTAATTTTCTGAGGAACCTCCAGACTGTTTTCCAGAGTGGCTGCACCAATTTGCATTCCCACCAACAGTGCAAGAGGGTTCCCGTTTCTCCACATCCTCTCCAGCATCTATAGTCTCCTGATTTGTTCATTTTGGCCACACTGACTGGCGTGAGGTGATATCTGAGTGTGGTTTTGATTTGTATTTCCCTGATGAGGAGCGACGTTGAGCATCTTTTCATGTGCCTGTTGGCCATCCGGATGTCTTCTTTAGAGAAGTGTCTATTCATGTTTTCTGCCCATTTCTTCACTGGATAATTTGTTATTTGTTTCTCGGGTGTGGAGTTTGGTGAGCTCTTTATAGATTTTGGATGCTAGCCCTTTGTCCGATATGTCATTTGCAAATATCTTTTCCCATTCCGTTGGTTGCCTTTTAGTTTTGTTGGTGTTTCCTTTGCTGTGCAGAAGCTTTTTATCTTCATAAGGTCCCAGTAATTCATTTTTTCTTTTAATTCCCTTGCCTTTGGGGATGTGTCAAGTAAGAGATTGCTACGGCTGAGGTCAGAGAGGTCTTTTCCTGCTTTCTCCTCTAGGGTTTTGATGGTTTCCTGTCTCACATTCAGGTCCTGTATCCATTTTGAGTTTATTTTTGTGAATGGTGTGAGAAAGTGGTCTAGTTTCAACCTTCTGCATGTTGCTGTCCAGTTCTCCCAGCACCATTTGTTAAAGAGACTGTCTTTTTCCATTGGATGTTCTTTCCTGCTTTGTCAAAGATTAGTTGGCCATACGTTTGTGGGTCTAGTTCTGGGGTTTCTATTCTATTCCATTGGTCTATGTGTCTGTTTTTGTGATCATCAAGACATCGTTATTGTTTTTAAATACAAATTTGTCTTGCTAAAATAGAATGAATTAAGTGATAAACATGGGTCACTTACCCATGAAAAAAACTTTGTATTTTATACTAGTTGTTTCTATGATACACTATTATGATAATATAAGGCTTCTCATTTACTTGTGTTTTGATACTCAAGTGTAATCTTCTAGAGAATTAGGAAATGAAATGTTTTATAAGTTTAAGAACAATGGTACCCAACAATATCACTTACAGAAATGTATCCTAAGGAAGCAATAGGACAAGAGCAAAATAAGTGTATATAAAGATGTTCATTTCAACACAGTTTATGATGCTTCAAAAAGTAGAATCAAACCAAATGATCATTTATAGAAAATTTATAAAATGAGTTACTGTAATTCCCTATGATGAAATTTTAAATATCTAGTTAAAAATGACATTGTATCTGTATCTATTACCATGGAAATACAGTCATAACTTATTATTAAGTGAAAAGAATAGATAAAAAAGTAAATTATAATCCCATCTTTGAATACACATTCATGAAAAAGATCTGGAGGCTGTATGCAAAAAGTTAACTAGGGATATCTCTGGGTAAACTTAATCAGTGATTATGATCTTTTCTCCTAAATTTTCTGAAATTTTTACAGTGAATATACATTACTTTTATTTTTGTAAAATAAAAAGTTATATGTCAATTTAGCAAATATATACAATCATAAGCAAATTATCAATGTAATAATTAAAGATTTGCCAAGTGAATACTATTAATGAATACATGATTAAGTCTTTTTTATCAGTTTTGAGTTAAAATAAGTGTGTTTCAGTGGCTTTCAGAAAAGGGATCCATTCATTTAATTTATTTTTTAAGTGATGGCAAAATCTTTTAACTATACAAATTTTTAACATATTCATAACCCAATCTCTGATCAAAATTATTATTTTATGTCCATTGTCAGTCTGTGTGCATATTCTAGTGAGACTCTAGTCCTTGTCTATGTGCACACTCCATTTCCACATATTAATAATAATTTTATAGATAGAATTTTACAATCCTCATTTTCACATATCATTTCACAAAATTCTATTTTCTCACATTTTTTTTTCCCACTCCTTGCTTTATCCCTCCTGTGAATATCCAATATTAGCATGGTATATATGCTTCTACTCTTTTCTCCAATTCCATGCAATCACAAACAGATAAATGATAGGTAGGTAGGTATGTAGGTAGATGATAGATAGATAGATAGATAGATAGATGTCGCTTGTGTTTTAAAAACAAATCACACTTTATACATTTCTCTGCAACCTATTATTCTCATTCAACAATAAATCATAGCTTTACCTTACTTTTATAATCAGTGAAGTAAGTAACCTGTGAAATAAAATTGTACTCATGAATTTCACCCTGAGAGGAAGAAAGCTCTGATTGGTTTGCTATTCCAACCTCTGCACTAACTTGCTCTGTGACTTGGAAAACAACACCTCAAAATGAGCCTCAGTTTCCTCATTTGAAAATTAAAATGTAAGACTAGATCTTTTCCAACTCAATAATTCCATGACTCATACTTTCATCTTCTGTTTTAATGGGTTGTGCTTTGGCAGAATGTCCTTCTTTAAAGCTTTCCACTTCTTAATTTCTTAAGGACAAATGGCCAATAAATCTCAAGTATGTGTATTTCAACTAGGTTCTTCTAAGAATGTTGCCAGATCCTCATTTTACACTGCTTTTTAAATATAATAATATAATAAATGCATAATTTAATTGATATAGGTGTGTAAGATATTTAAGTTCTTTGTTTTTATAAGCAAAAGTGATTTTCTCCTAAGCATCTCAGCTCTTTAAAAAAAAAAAAAACTTCTGCTGATTTGAAAGAGACTTAAATGACTGGCTGAACTCATGTGCACATTAGCTATGTGACTTGGAATAAATGCAGAATTTCTGATACTGTACTTTGCCTGCTTCTTGAATCCACTAAGCTTCTTGTAAGAATTTTTATGGCCAAAAAAGGTAGTTAGCATTTCAATAGTGTATACTTTTCATTAGGTTGCAGATACTGACCAAGTGCTCACAATGGCCTATTTCTTACCCAATGACTTGGCCTAGCCCGACTGTAGTTGATCGTCTCTCTTTTCCACAGGATGCTGAACTTTGGCTTGCCCCCAAATCTAAGCAAGCACTAAAATGCAGGATATCTTCCCTTAAAAGTCCATTCAGAATCAGCTGACAGCAGGGAAAAACATTTCCTATTTTACCACACTGTTCATGCTGTTTGCTCAGCTTCACCTGCTTGCTCCATTTCCCCTCGAAGTTCCTATAGTCCTGCTTTGTCCCTCCCTATGAAAGAAAAGGCCTTGCAGCACCTGGGTGGCTCAGTCAGTTAAGCGTCTAACTCTTGATTGCAGCTCAGGTCACGATCTCAAGGTTTGTGAATTCAAGCCCTGTGTTGAGCCTGGCATCCGGCTCTGTGCTGACAGCGTGGAGACTGCTTGAGATTCTCTCTGTCTCCCTCTCTTTCTGCCCCTCCCCTGCTTTCCGCTCAAAATAAATAAATAAATAAACTTTAAAAAAAAGCTGTTTTCTGTTTGATTTTGAGATGCCTGAAGTCCTGAGGGAGGAACATTCTCCGTATTATAATAATCTTCTTATGTCTCCACTTGCCTAAGTCTGGATTTGTTCTTATTTGACAGCACTAAAAATTTCATAGGTCTTTCTGGTTCACCTGTTACCTTCTCAACCAGTTTTCTTTTCACCTGTCAGTGTTAATCACACCATAAATGGTGTCCCCCCAGTGTTGATCCTCAAAGACTGTATACTAAATGATATTCTCTGTGTAGCCATTGTTTGAAAAATGGGTGCATGCTTATATGTGGTTATGTGTGTATGACATGTGGATTATACCTGCAATAATCATAATCATGTATGTGACATAATTATATATGTGAGATATATACAGATTGATTTGGGTATCCATTTGTGATACAATTCTATATCAGTCTTCTAAGAAAATTCCACCATTATCTCTTATATCATACCAAATGTTTATAGTCATAAAATGAAAGTGAAATACTAAAGCTTTTTTTAAAATTTATTTTGAGAGAGAGACAGAAAGAGTGAGTGGGGGAGGGGAAGAGAAAGAGGGAGTGAGAGAATCCCAAGCAGGCTCTGCAACACGGGGCTTGAATTCACAAACCATGAGATCATGACCTGAGCTGAAACTGAGAGTAGGATGACTAGCCAATGAGCCACCCAGGTGCCCCTAATAAAAGTGTAACATACAATACCAAATACCTTATCACTGTTGCTGACATATGAAATGCTCATTATAGTGACATTGAGCCTTTATTATAAAAATAAAGGAAATATTTTCTTCTTTTTTTTTTAAAGACTGAATAGTATTTCATTTTAGGTATATACCACATTTTCTTTATCCATTGATCCATTGATGGGCATTTAGGTTGTTTTCATATCTTGGCTATTGTGAATAATGCTGCAATGAACATGGGAGTACAGACATCTCTTTGAGATCCTGATTTCAATTCTTTTAGATAAATACCCAGAAGTGGGATCGCTGGATCACATGGTAGTTCTATTTTTAATTTTTTGAGGAACCTCCATACTGTTTTTCATAGCACCTGCACCACTTTACATTCCCACCAATAGTGTACAAAGGTTCCATTTTCTCCACCTCCTCACCACACTTGTTATCTTTTTTTTTAAATTTTTTTTCAACATTTATTTATTTGAGAGAGACAGAATGAGTGGGGGAGAGGCAGAGAGAGAGGTAGACACAGAATTTGATGCAGGCCCCAGACTCTGAGCTGTCAGCACAGAGCCTGATGAGGAGCTCTAACCCATGGACCACAAGATGATGGCCTGAGCTGAAGTCAGATGCTTAAGGACAGAGCGACCCAGGCACCCTTTTTTCTTTTTTCTTTTTCTTTCTTTCTTTCTTTCTTCCTTTCTTTCTTTCTTCCTTTCTTTCTTTCTTCCTTCCTTCCTTCCTTCCTCCCCTCCTTCCTTCCTTCCTTCCTTCCTTCCTTCCTTTTCTTTCTTTCTTTTTCTTTCTTTCTTTCTTTCTCTCTTTCTTTTTGATAATAGCAATCCTAACAAGTGTGAGGTCATACTTGATTATAGTTTTGATTTGCATTTTCCCAATAAGTGATCTTGAGCATCTTTTTATATACCTCTTTTCCTACAGGACATTATGCTAAGTGAAATAAGCCAGTCACAGAAGGACAAATACTGCATGATTCCACTTACATCATGTCTTAGTCCATTCAGGCCACTCTAATAGAATACCGTAGACTGGATGGCTTATAAACAATTTATTTCTCACAGTTGTGGAGGCTGGGAAGTCCAAGATCAAGGAGTCAACAAATTCGGTGCCTGGTGAGAGCCCACTTCCTATGACATGCAGGGGTCTTTTCACTGTGTCCTCACATGGCAAAAGGGGGCAAGGGAGCTCTCCTCGTGTCTCTTATAAGGGCACTAGTCCCATTCATGAGGGCTCACTTCCCAAAGGTTCCACCTCCAAATACCATCACATTAGGGACTCGACTTCAACATATGAATTTTGGAGGTCACGAATATTCAGTCTATAGCATATGAAGTATATGAAACAGTCAAACTCATAGAAACAAAGGTTAGAATGGTGCTTGCCAGGAGCTTGGGGGAGGGCGACTAGGGAGTTTCTATTCAACAGGTATAAATTTTCATTTTGCAAAGTGCATAAGTTCTAGAGATCTGCTGTGCAACATTGTGCCCTATAGTTAGCAGTACTGCATTGTGCATTTAAAAATTTGTTAAGAGGGCATAGATCTCATATTAAATGTTCTTACCACAATAAAAAACAAAAACAAAGAATACAGGAGAGAAAACAGGACTCTATTACCCCGTGCATTCACAACAAAAATGTCTTCTGTGTGAACTTCTCAAGCATTTAAATAAACCATTTGCACCTGGCATACTTTTGTTACTTTTTTTTCAATGGAATAAGTGCACATATTCTTGCTGGTATTACTTCAGAGTGGGACTCTGTATATTTATACTCTATCTTCAAAAAAGACTTGAGAAGGCTTATAAAAAAAGATATAATTACAGTAAAATAAGATTGCATTAAAGCAATGGTAAAAGATATGAACCAGATAGTTTAAAAGAAAAATTTTAGATGAGAGAAAAAGGAAAGAAAATATTCCAGAAAACCTAAGGAGAATGACTGCAACTAAGCATACAACATGGCTCTAAGCTTCTTAGCAGCCAAGACAAAAGTGGGATACAGAGCAGTCCTTATGAGAGAAATATTATTAAAGTATATAGAGAAAGGAATTCTCCTAGCTTGAAATTCTGGAAGGAAATTCCCCCAAGGGTCATTTTATAAAAGATAGATAGCTAGATTAGGAACAATCCTATCATTAGGGAAAGGAGGTGTATTCTACCTGTGACTTATACTGCAGTGATAAGGTAGTACCTCTGTGAAGACCTTTCTATGGGGGATTTTTAGCTTTCTCCATGACATAAACAAGCACTAGTTCTAAAATATCAATGTTGTTTTCCTTACTCTTTCAAAAAAGGCCCTCTTTATTTAACCTGTTATGTGGGCCAATGACTTGAGTACCAGGATTTCAGAGGTACTTAATAAAATTACCTCACTAAAATGTCACATGACAGACTGGGAGGCTATTAATTGTATGTGGAAGAATGTGAAATACAGTGTCAGAAAATGTAAGTTAGGGTCACAGCCCCATTTCTTACTGGCTGCATGACCTTGGACAAGTTACTTCATCATTTGAAGCCTTCATTTCCTTATTCTTTACAATGAGAATAGATTTCTTACTTCTTATTCTGATTAAGTGAGATAATTTGCATGAAAGCACTTATAAACTGCAAAGGTCTGTTAGTTATTATTATTTTACCTTTCCAGAAGTCTCCTTGCCTTTAAATTAGCGGTCACTGGGTTTTTCTCTCCAAGCAATTGAATGCAGTTAATAAGCACTCACGGGGCGCCTGGGTGGCTCAGTTGGTTAAGCCTCCGACTTTGGCTCAGGTCATGATCTCATGAGTTCGAGCCCCCACGTGGGGCCCTGTAATGACAGGTCAGAGCCTGGATCCTGCTTCAGATTCTGTGTCTCCATCTCTGTCTCTCTCTCTTCCCCTTCCCTGCTTGCACGCTCTCTCTCTCTCTCTCTCTCAAAAATAAATAAACATTAAAAAAAATTTATAAGCACTCAATAAAATAGTTGCTTTGTATTCATGCATAGACCATTCACTCTCTGGAAGACTTCTAAAACCAAAACAAAACAAAACAAAAAAACACGAAAAAAACAAAAATAGACTTTTCTTCTTGAAGAAGTAACCAGTAAAATAGATTTTCTATTTCATTTTTATATATGAAAGAAAAATTTGTTTACTCTATGAACAAAACAAATAAGGCCATTTTCTCCACTAATAGGAACAGAGAGGATTTCCAGGAGAATGAACAAAGACCAAGTGTGCATGCACACGTACACTTACGGCGTAATTCTTAGGTTGGACTGTGGTTCAATTTGTAGTACAATCTCTCCTCAACAAATTTGATAAAGTAGACCACAAATTATTTTCAAAAGATTATGCTAACGACTGACTGGTTGTATGTATAGTCTGGAGCTCAGAGAGCCTGACAGCAAACAGGCAACTCTGCTGCTGTCACAGTCATCCAGACCCCAGGGAAAGTGACAGCCTAGACATAAGTAATAGCTATAGGAAAAGAGAAAGGGGAGTCTGAGAGATGTCTGTTTTTTACTGATATTTAACCCTTTCTGAGTCACCAATTGCTTGGTCTCCTGGAAACTATACGGCCTCTTGCAGGAAAAATGCAAATACACTTTAAAAGAAAATAATTTCCAATCCCTCTTACATACATATGTGAACGTATGTATAGATGTGTGTGTGCACACACACATATCCGTCTTGAGAAAAGAAAAATGCTTGCGGGCAAAGGAAATGCAAGCATTAATGAAGAATTATCAATTTCTAAAAGATTTTTCACATTCCTGAGAGTACTCCAAACCCTGGCTTTCTGGAGTTGAAAGTTTTCATACCTATGATTAGTGCTAAAAATATCACCAAAGTCTCTCAGAGAACCATGTAGAGTCTCTGTTCCATTTGGGAAGATCTGACCATGAAATCAACAATAGTTCATATCTTAAATAAACATCAGCCAGAGGAGATTTGGAAAGGGATTAAATGAAACATTTCAAATTATGAGATGTCAAATAAGAGAGTTTTAGTGTGTGTAGGTGTGGGATATCTAATACAAGTTGAAGATACATTTTATTTGCTCACATACTCTTGAATCAAATGTAATTTTGTGCACATTTTTCAATACAGTGATACACAGGGCATGGGGATATGCCAGGCTGACCCTGTGTGCTAACAATGATTTCTATTTCTATAAACCTATGTGTCTCTTATATCTTGAATTTCTTTATTGGCCACATATATTTTCAGCTTTATGATTCTAGACTGGAGAAAACTAAAAATGTTCATCATTTTTTACCTTGATTTTTTTTTTAATGCTGAGAAATTTTCTCCATATTTTTATTTGATTTTTATAGTAGGTAATGTATTTGATTCATGATTTATAAATAATAAAGCGTAAATGATTGTACAATATTCAGTGAAGAAAATCTCTTTACAGCATCTGTTAACTTGATGGGGTTTTGGGGTGATAGTGGGGATTCGGAGCCAATGGGGCCAACAGGGCTAGCTGTTGTTAAGAAAACGTCATTTATTACTGTTTAGTAAAACTTCAGTCATGAGACCCTTCAGAAGTATATCAGGGGCCATATGCCTAGAGTATAATTGCCAACATATATTTGGGGGCTACAGATAAAGGAGGTTTGCAGAGGAATTTTTATGTGTTTTAGGAGCCCCATAGGATCCTGGAGGGTCAGAAGAATGTTAGGCCAAGATACCCTTTTGCCCCTAGCAAGGTGTCATCATCAAGGTGGCTGGGCTTCTAGAGGAAGGTCACTCCGCCAGTTTCAAGGACTTGTCAATGGGCTGTAGGCAGTAAGAGAATTTAATTTTTCATTTGCCTTTGTTTCCCACATCACCATGGCAAGCACTTAAACCCCCTTACATCTTGATGGGGGTGATATTAGGGCTTTAAGAAACAGAGTCTATAGGTTTCTGGAGATTAGGCTATGGATAAGATTGCCTTTTTCATGCAGTTTACTAAGTTATCCATAAACTGAAGGAGACTCCTGTCCTGCATGGCTATGATCTCTGTCAATCATTTGTTTTCTTTCCTATCTTTCCTCTTGGGCAGCCAGGAGTGTCCAAGGAATATCACACATATCACACCTGGGGTGGGGGTGGAGAGTGCTGTTAGCCTGTACGTTGAGCTCAGCTTACCTTATGCTCCCCCATCAACCTCAGATTCCCATTTCTCCTCTTCATATGCAACCACAGTGTCAGATATATCCTTTCAGGGATATTTGATCAAAAGTACAAGCAAATAAGAATATATCTTCTTTTTCCCCTTTACTTCTCCCTTTTAAGCTATTTAACAGGTAGTACCATACTCTACACACTGTTCTTCATCTTGCTTTTTTAACTTATTAATTTAAATTAATGGAGATCTTCCATAACAGCACAGAGAGCACTTCCTGGTATTTAAATGTGTGAATGTACTATAATTTATTTCACTATCTCCCATATTGCTTCTGGTATGTTGCTATTATAAACAATGCTGTAATGAGTAGCCTTGTTTATATTTTACATGTGCAGCCATATATCTGATGTATATTTTCCCAAAAGTTAAATTACTATTCAAGGTACATGTATGCTTGTCCTTTTGATAAGTAATTGCCAAATTGCCCTCCTTAGGGGTTATAATTATTTACCCCATCACTGCCAATATATGGAAAAGTCTTATGTCCTGACCAATACAACATGTTTTTAAACTTTTGGACCTTTGTTTATCTGACAGGTAAAAAATACTATCTCTGTGCCATTTCTTATGTTATGAGTGAAGTTGAGCTTCTTTTCATGTGCTTAAGTTCCATTTGTATTTACATTTCTCTCTGAACCACCTGTTCATATCCTTTGCCCATTTGGGGAATATTATTGGACTATTTTTATTGATTTGAAGTTCTTTATCATTAGGCATATAGCCCTGTGTATATGATATGAGTTACAATGATCTTTCCCCAATTTTGCATTTATCTTGTGACTTAACTTATGGTGATTTTGCCATGCAAAGTTTTTAAATTGTTTTATAGTTGATTTAAATCAAGACTTTTTAAAATTGGCAATTTCAAAGCTTTGTGTTATTATTAGAAAGGCTTCCCTTACCCCCGCATTATATAAGAATCTTCCTGTAGTTTCTTCTAGTACTTTTATCATTTTGTTTTTTCTAAATTTGCTCTGTATGTAATTTTTTCTTATAAATGATGTACAGATCAAACTTTATTTTTACAGATGACTGCCAGATTGCTTCTACATCAATTAAAGAATTAATAGTCCATGTGGGCTCACTGATTTGAGATGCACAGTTATTGTGTATGCTTGATGTCCAATGATACTTTGGTTTTTATCTACTTTCTATTGTGTTCCCCACATGTACCTGTATCTATCCATATGTCAACACCACAGTGTTTAATTATTTACACTTTATAATGTATGTTAGTATCTGTTTTTAGAGTGCGTGTGTTTTCCTACCTAGTAAACTCATGATGACATTCCAATACTTTTTAAGTGTTTGAACACCACCTGATAGGGTTTTTGAGTGGTGGGGGTCTGGAGCTGATAGCTAAGAAAGAATCTTGAGGCGTCTTCAGTGCAAAAAAGGTGATTTTGTTAAAGCACAGGGACAGGACCTGTGGGCAAAAGGAGCTGTCCAGGGATTGTGAGGAGTAACTGATTATATACTTGGGAGAAGGGGGAGGTAAAGGCAAGGGGAAGTTTCCAAAGGGGCTTTCATATGCTAAAGAAGACTCACAGGATCCTGGAGGCTGAGCTATTGTCAAGCTAAGGTTGTTTTTCCCTCTAGCAAAGCATTAACATTAAGACAGGAGGGAGTTCCTAGAGGAATATTTTACTCTGCTTATCTCAAGTATTTGTCAATGGGCTTCAGGTTATAGGGAAATTTAATTTTATCTGACATTTTATTCTGCCTTTGTGTCCCATTTCACCATGCACCACCTCTCTGTTTCTTTAAGGTGTAAACATGTCTAGTTTATCCTCGAAGGGCAGGTAAATGACCCCAGTTCTGCAGACCCAGACATTAGCCAGAATTGTCTTTCTAGCTGACAGCTATGCTCAAAGATTGACTTCTTAGAGAGAAGCTTTCTAAGTAGGAGTAAGATCCCAGCACATGTGTCGGGTCTTTAGAGACTGAGATGGCTGGTCTTCACCTGAAGCTTTAAAAAAACAAAACAAAACAAAAAAACAAGGCATCTTCTGTCATGTTTAGAGGAATCATTCTGTGTACTTTCTCACAAAAGTACTTTGGGCCTTTCTCTGGTCTTCTCAAAGCCCAGCCAAACTCTGAGACGAGCATATATTGTGACTTCTCTGTAATAACTATAGTTGATTTTCTGCTTAAATCTGAGCCGCAGTCATCACTCTCTACAAATTTTTAATTGTTTTATAGTTGATTTAAATCAAGACTTTTTCAAATTGGCAATTTCAAAGCTTTGTGTTATTATTAGAAAGGCTTCCCTTACCCCCGCATTATATAAGAATCTTCCTGTAGTTTCTTCTAGTACTTTTATCATTTTGTTTTTTCTAAATTTGCTCTGTATGTAATTTTTTTCTTATAGATGGTGTACAGATCAAACTTTATTTTTACAGATGACTGCCAAATTGCTTCTACATCAATTAAAGAATTAATAGTCCATGTGGGCTATTCATACTCCCTTACTTTATACTCCCTTACTTTAAAGCAAAATCTTGGTTATTTGTTTGTTTGTCCATTTGTTTGTTTGTTGCCTGGCAGGGAGGACAAAAGGCTTCTTTTATCCTTCATTTCCACTTTTATATTGTCACCATTCCTTATGCCTAGAAACATTTGTTTCATGGTTGAATTCTACCTGTTGAAGGTAGTATCAAAGAAAAATTGCACTGAATGGAGTTAAACAGTCAAGAAAGACTTTATTAAAGACTACTGCAATAGGAGAAAGAATAAATTTAACTCCTGAAACAAAGGTGGGAGAGATTTTTACTGCTGGGATGAGCTAGTGGAAAAGTAGAACAGTTATGGGGAAAGGTCGGTCAATGTAATTAGGCCATCTGTGTTTGCTAATTGATGATTATTGAAATTAACTCCTACCCTCCCACAAGCCTGGGAGATAGGGGCAATATCATTCTGATGACTGCATTTCACAGGGATCTCTTTGAGGCACTTGGGAAAGACTTGCCTTGGTTGTAAAACCAGCAAGAAACTGGGAGAAGATTTACAGCTCACAGAAGCAGAGAAATAATTTATAATTGTAAATTTTCTGAAGTAAGCACTCTAAGAAAAGGGAGGTTAGGGGCCTATGGTGAGGAAGAAATCTGTCTAAAGTTTAGTCAAGCTAAGGGGACATTAACCCACAGTGAATCTATTCACTAAGTAACTCATTCTGCCTGTAACTCTCAGACCTCTAATGGAGATTCACCCTCTTGTTTGAGAGAATCATCTATATTTGTCAACCAAGCTGAGTTAGAAGAATCACATTGCTAAGTATAGTGGTTTCGTGTGGTTTCATGTTTATGAGCATTTACATACATAGGCCAGAAAATGTCTAGGCAGTGCAGATACTCGTAGAACCCTTCACATGCTATAGTATTTTGTACCATGTTTCATAAGACTTACTCTTAATTATAAGAGTAGTAATTAATTAACTTTTTAGGAGGCACTTAATATGAGCCAGGCACTGTTGTATGCATCTTACTTATGTTAATTCATATTATCCCCACAGATATTCTATGAAGTAATTATTACTCCTACTTTGCAGACTCTAAAACAGAGGAACAAACATTAAGAAACTTGCCCAAGGTCATTTAAATGGGAACAATGGGATTTAAACCCACTCTTGCTGCAGAACCCAAGATTTTAACTTCTATGTTAAATTACCTTGCTTTCTAATCTTTCAGGAGTTTTGCCCAGGGGGCTAGGGCCTTATTTTCTTTTAAGAATTGTTCAGGAGTTGATATAATAAGGTAAACAGAAAGATCCTGGAGCTTAGCTGGTCTCCAGACTTCTGAGCCTGTGGGCAGCAGGTCAGAACCAGACTATAGAGGCTCCCCAGCCTGAACACCACTGTGGCAACCACTTACCACAGAATCCCTTAATAGTCTGTTGTATGAATTAGGAATCAGATATTTTCCATAAAGCACTGTGAAAGAATTCAATAAAGACAGCTAGGGAAATTAAAATAAGCCATTTTACTCTATAATAATTCAAAGGACTTAGGGAGAAACATCTGTCAAGGTCAGGGAAATAGAAGAATGCTGGGGGAGGAAAGGTGAGAAAAAAGATTTTTTTTTTTAAATCCAAAGAGCAGAAGTTAGGAGAGCATCCTTTTTTTTTTATTTTTTATTTTTTATTTTTTTTTTTTTTTTTCTGAGCAGCTTTGAAATGTTAATCTTTGCATCCTAGTGTTAATGTGGACCCTAGAGCAGGATGCTGGAGAGTCCCTTCACCTCTCTGAAGTCTGTGTACCTGTGCCAAGATGCAATCATTATAGATTACTTTTTCTTTTTTCTGGTTGAGCCCTCATCTTTGTCCCTTTGTCTTATCACTGGGCTGGGGCAATAATACATAAAGAGGGGAAAATGTAGATTGGATTTTAATTAAAGATCCATAACTTATCAGATGAGGTATCTTATGCAAGACATTTATCCACTCTGAGTCTTAGTTTTCTCATCTGTATAATGGGGATAACTCTTTTTAGAGTTATAAGGATTGGAGGTAACATCTAAAAAGTGCTACTTATACAATAGTCACTCAACAATTTGGAAAATTAAGTATGCTTCAGTTTCTTCCAGTCATCTTCAGCTGAAGAGCTCAGAGCAAAGCCGGATAAGATTGAAACTAGGGACCAGGTCTATTTTCTAGGGCTATAGAAACAGCTGTCTGTGGACTTTACGGTGGTAGGTGATGAACAAAAAGGATCACACTGGTAAAGAAAAGATAAGACCACTTATGGTTATAGTCAGTATTGAGTCCAATTTATGTTGGATGTCCAAAGAGTGTTAAAGAATCTTAAGAGGAGACAGGAAGCATAATGGAAAATTCAGGTAGTCAGAGCAAACGTAAACCATATTTTGAGCAACAATTTCCATAGGTATTAGGGCCCAGACATAAAGCAGGACTCACGAGGGAGGAGGACTAGCAGCTGCAAAGCAACTAGATTTCAAGAAGATTCAGTAGGTCCTCAAAATAGGAGCACAGGAATGTAGATCAAAGGAGCCCCTTTATAAGAGTGGTACACATGTGTGAAAGTCACACTCGGAGAGCGGAGAATGAGAGGAACAGGACCTTGAAAGTAGAGAGGTTAACATAACTTTTTTGGCTTCTGCAACTGAGAAACCCAACATAACAGTGGCTTAAACAAGATAAAATTTACTTCTCTCTGGGGTGCCTGGGTAGCTCAGTCAGGTGAGCATCTGACTCTTGATTTCAGCTCAGGTCATGATCTCATCATTGTGGGATCAAGTCCTGCATCAGACTTTTCACTGAGCATGGAGCCTGCTTAAGATTCTCTCTCTCTCTCTCTCTCTCTCTCTCTCTCTCTCTCCCTCTGCCCCTACCCTGTTCATGCTCTTTCATTCCCCCCCACCACCTCACAAATAATTTTTTTCAAAGTGTACTTCTCTCACATTAAAGTTGGGCCAGGAGTCTAAGGTGATATGGCAAAAATCATCCAAAACATCAGGGCCCTCATTCTTTCTATCTTGTTGTTCTGCCAACTTTAACACATAGCTTCCATCTTTGACCCAAGATAAGGTCCTCAGCTTTCACCCATTCACTTTGAAATAATGGCAAGAAAAGAGGACTACATTTTCATTTTAAGGACACAACTCAAAGTTGCACACCTCATTTCTCCTGTCATGCTGTTGGCCAGAACTTAGTCACACTGCCACACTAAACTACAAAGGAAGCTAGATGTAGTCTTTGGTTGGGCAGCCATGAGCCCACCAAAAATTCTCTCACTATTAATTAAAATTGCTAAACTTTTTCATGGACACCAAAACAGAATTCCATGGACCTATGATGTTGTGTCAAATCATGCCTTCTTAAAGGTGATAAGTCAGAGCCTTGCCAGACACTATATCTCCACTAGTATTTAGAGGAAACCTACTGGTCTCCATCAAGATTTGGACTCTACAAAACCTCCTGGACTGTTGTTTTATTCCTATTCTATTAAGTGACAGAAAAATTCATTTCTAACATATACATTACTTTATTGAAACTACAAAATCAACAAAGTAAACTATAGATTTTTTAAAGAAATGTGTATTTTTGACTTCCTAGTAAAAAAAAAAAGTTAAAACTAAATGTTTACAAAGTCTTGCAAAATGAAAGAAATGATTTAATAAAGCTTGCAGAATACCAAATGTATTCAGAACACCAAAAGTAAAATTTTAAGAATTCTACTCTGTCAGTGAGAGACCTAGTAACATGCCCAGAGTCCTGGAGCTGTTAAAGTGGTAAGGCCAGAATTTAAACCCAACCCTATCTAATGCAAAAGTAAAGTTTTTTTCATGTACACTTAAACATTCTTACAAGCTGCATCAGAGAAAAACATCAATTTGTCTATGACACACAGAATTTTATCACTTAGAATTTTTATTCTATATTTATTAAAAGAGCTCTAATATACTTAGACATTTTTTAAAATCATATATCATGTTTGGGCATACATAAAAAGGAAATATAAGCAAGTTAAGTTGCTTCAGATTTTTCTAAAACTTCCTCAGTGTCCAAATATGACTCTTCTGCATAGGTTCAGTTTGACTCCGTCATTAGGGTTCATGTTTTCCCATATAATATTGTCCTCTGTGCTACCAAGAGCTTTGGTGATAAAGCATTTCCTAAAATAAACTATAAAAGAACTAAAAACTTGGGCTTTTAAGTTGGCTTTGCAGTTATATAGAGCTAGTCTACCTTTCTCACCCATTCTGCAAATTTTGATGCTGGTGCATTTGATAACTACATAGATAAAGACAATGACAACTATGCTGACTGCTCTTTGCCCAACAATGACTATACAGCTATCAATGTTAAGCCATATTCCAATTACTGAGTGTTCAAATGTTAAAAAGAGAGAAGTGCATCTTAGAATCTATGAGATAATACTTCCATTTGGTTCTTTAACTGTATTCAAGGGGATGGATGCTTTGGTGTTTACAAATAGTTCTGCCGGCTTACTTTAGAGCCTCCCAATCTGTCTCCACACACGTGTCCCTATGATGGATCTCCTCAAGCCATTTCTTCATAGGTAGTTCAAAGGTAATCTTCATTAGATGGGTCTTGGTGGAATTTTTCCCCACAGCCCAATTAGTAAGCCTGACAATAAGGTTTCTACTCTTCCCTGATGCTTTGAGAGTTGCCACAATTGTGACTTACAGTCCTCTGAGATAGACTGAGGGGAGGCAAAAGGGGAATTCAGGGCAGGTGAGTGATATATCACAGAAAGGTTTGAAATAAGCAGTTTGGGCTGAGAGGGTAGCAAAACAAGCTGCTGAAATGACCTGCTGCCAGACTGCCAGAGTCTCCCGGGAGCTCTGCTCTGGGCAGAGAGAAGCAGACACTGAAATGGCGCCACAGCCATCGGAAATCCTATTAGAGGAAGCAGGTCACTGGCAGGCGTAATTTGCCTTTTGTGAAGCTGCAGGAGTGGGAAATGAACCTCAGAGAAGTGATAGGAAAATAGCAGAAACTTCCATAGAACCTGCTGTGCCATTCAAAGATGGAACATGGGGGAAAAGCTAGATTTGAAGCCAGACAGACCTGGGTGGGAATCCCGACTCTGGTGCTCATACTCAGTGAGACTGTGCACCGCAATGCTGATCTTTGAGCACCCTTCATTTGCCTTCTCTAAAAATGAGATAGCCATCATCATCAGTATATCACCAGGAGAACTAGAGGTGAGAATGGGAAGTGATGTAGCACCAAGTGGGCACTCAGGAAATCCAGCACTTTAATATTATTTAGTGTTACCTGCCTGTAAAAGGGAGTATCAAGGTACCCACATGCAGCACTAGGCCCTGAAAGCATTGAGGGGAGTCCAGAGCCCTCATTCCTTGAAAACTTGGAATTATCATTGACTTTTGAAAATGATGATTTTGAAAAAAAAAGAAAGAAAGAAAATGATGAGTCTGTGTAAATTTTATATTTGATTTCCAAAGCAGCCATCAATGCAAAGACTACATAAGTAGAAATCTATATTCATTCAACAAACATTTACTGAATGCCCATTATGTGCTAGGCACTGGACTAAGTTCTGAGGACTGAACAAACATGAGCCAGACTAGAAAAAATATAAATGCCATGAGCAAACTAATGCTAGCAGAAGGAGGAAATATTTCTGCCAACATGCACAGTCAGAGTAGGTTTGTATTGGGGGGCAAGTGAGCTACTAGAATTTGAAGCATAGCAAGGCTTTTAACTTACAAATGAAGAAGACCCTGTACATATAAGGGCATGGAAAAGCATAGAGTAAAACATAGGAGATTGTTGGTTGGCATTTGAAATCATAGGAACAAAAGATGAAAATATAGGTTGGAGCCAAACTGTGGCAAACCTTTCATTCCCAGGCTGCCTTTTTCAGGAGGCAGAGCTAGTACAGTTTCATCATCAGAGCAGTGTTTGTGAAGAATTAATCTGGCAGCAGCATGGAAGAACTGTGGCTGCCCATGTGTGCAAATGCCACATTAGACAAAATCAGTATGCAGAATGGACTTTTTTCTTTTCTGCTTGCTTGTTTTTCCCTGTAGCATGATGCTCTGTATTGTACTTTATGACATATTAGATTGCCTGGGAACTATGGAGAAAGCCAGCACTTTGCCTTAGGTCTTCTTGGGAAGATGCACATTGGGGTGAATATTTTCTTGTCACTTCACCATGAGGTTTAGGGTTTGCCTGGCAGAAAAAAAAAAAAAAAAAAACTGTGTGCCTGGGTTGCTAATCCTTCAGGAAAAGATGAATAATAAGGCAGAAGAGCTCCAGGTCTGCTCTGACCCAAGGCAGTAATTCTGCCTCATTACCACTTCAATGGGCCAGTCAACAAAAATTAGCATGGCTTGCCCTCCACTGGATGTAGTCTGTTCCACTTTGTTCTTATGTTTCAGACAGCTAAAGAATCCAAAGATGAGAATGATCAACTAGTAGGCAGAACTGAGGGATCCTTCCTGGTTAAAATAAGATAGTATCTCTCCTTTGAACTGAACTTAATCCAGCAGAGTCATTTCAACCACAAATATTTCTAAGAATTTAACTGTATGCAAAGAATCTTGAAGCGCAGAAGGAATCTAAGAGAACTTTTCTGTTCTCAGGAAGATTAGGGCTTCATTTAGGAAAAAGACTTGTACCCAAGTAACTGATACAAGATAGTGTTTGACAAATTCTCATGGGTTGAACATAATGGAGCTTTAGGAGTTCAGAGGAGCTAAATTTCACTTATTGATGGTGCTCAATACAGAAAGAGGAAATATGGAAGAGATAAAATTTTAAACTGTGACTAGTCATAGGAAGCAGTATAATTGACTTTACAGTCAGAATGACCTGGATACAGCTTTCTGCTAACATTGCTACTAGCAATGTGAGACCGAAAATCATTTAGCTTCTCTATTCCTCATCTATAAAACAGTGATGGCAATCACCTATTTCATAGAATTCATGTGAGCATTTAAATACATAATGCATGTAATGTGCTTACTTAATGAAGAGCTTGGCTTATAGTAAATGGTAAATTAACAATAATAGTTGCAGTGTTATTTTGTTATAGTTATTGGATAAAGTTCCACAAATAAGAGCAATTTTTTCTAGAAACTCGAATCATCGACTTATCAACTACTTAAGTGATCCTTGGAAGTCCTGAAGACCCAGATGGTCCTGGGCAACCCAGATACTGGTGGATCTCCTGAAACTAACATGATCTAATATCTTGAGGTTGTCCCCTGCCTACTAGAAGTTTCCACTATTAAACAGCTGTGTAGCCTCAGTCAAATCACACACACAGTCTCTAATGGCTTCAATTACTTCTCTCTTAAAATGAGGAGAAATAGGTCTTTATTTTAGAACCACACAGAACCACAAAGCACACTGAATAACTGAATCATCTTAAGAAAGAAGAATAAAACCAGAGGTATCATGCTCCTTGATTTCCTTTGTACTATACTACAAAGTATAGTAATCAAAACAGTATGGTATTGTCATAAAAACAGAAACACAGATTAATGGAGCAAATAGAGAGTCTAGAAATAAACTCATGCATATATGGTCAATTAATTTAGGACAAAAGAGCCACGAGTATACAATGGGGAAAGAACAGTCTCTTTAATAAATGGTGATGTGGAAATTGGATACCTACATGCAAAAGAATGAAACTGGACTACTATCATTCAAAAATTAATGGATTAAAGACTTGAATATTAAGACCTGAAACTCCTAGAAGAAAACATAGATACTAAGCAACTTGATATTGGTCTTAATGATATTTTTTTGGATCTGACTCCAAAGGCAAGAGAAGAAAAAGCAAGAATAAACAGATGGGACTACAGCAGACTAAAAAGCTTCTGCATAGCAAAGGAGCCCACCAACAAAATGAAAGGCACACTCCTGAATGGGAGAAGATATTTGCAAATCATATATCCAATAAGAAATTAATATCCAAAATATATAAAGAACTCATATAACTCAATAACAGAAAACAAACTGTTAAAAAAAAATGGGTAGAAGACCTGAATAGACATTTTCCCAAAGAAAACATACAGGTGGTCAACATACACATGAAAAGATGCTCAATATCACTAATCATCAGGGAAATGCAAATCAAAACCACAATGAGTATCACCTCACTCCTGTCAGAATGGCTAGTATCAAAAAGATAAGAAATAACAAGTGTTGGTGAGAATATGGAGAAAAGGGAAACCTTATACACTGTTGGTGGGAATGTAAGTTGGGGCTATTTCCACTATGGAAAACAGTATGGAGTTGCTCAAAAATTAAAAATAGAATTATCATATGATCCAGCAATTTCACTACTATGTATCTACCTGAAGAAGAAACCGCTAATTCAAAAAGATGCATGCACCCCTATGTTCATTGCAGCATTATTTACAATAGCCAAGATATGGAACCAACTTAAGTATCCACTGATAGATGAATGAATAAAGAATATGTGGTATATATACAATGGAATATAATTAAGCCATAAAAACAAATGAAATCTTACTATTTGTGATGACATGGATAGATCTTCAGGGTATTATGCTAAGCAAAATAAAACAGAGAAAGACAAATACTGTGTGACTTTATGTATATGTGGAATCTAAAAACCAAAACAAAACTCAGATTCAGACCCATAGATACAGAGAACAGATCAGTGGTTACCAGAGAGGAGGGAGCTAAGGTGAAGAAGACAAAATCGGTGAAGGGGATCAAGAAGTACAAACTTCCAGTTACAAAATAAGTCATAGGAATGTAATGTATAGCATTGAAAATATAGTCAATAATATTGATTAACTTTGTATGATGACATATGGTAATTTGACATTGTGGTAACGATTTTACAATGTATACAAATGTCAAATCACTATGTTGTACACCTAAAACTCAGATAATATTGTAGGTCACTTACACCTCAAAATTAAAAAGATCAAACACAGTCTCTCAGTACTTCAGTTACTCATCTCTTAAAATGAGGGAACATAGGCCTTAAGATTCATAGGGGAGACTGTTATGGCTGGTTAAAGGCTTTAGAACATCAAACCCATTCCTTTTATTTGATAGATGAGGAAACTAAAGCCAGATAATTTAAGCAATTGGTCTGTGATTTCCTGACTCCTAATTCAGTTTTTTATAAATTATTACTTCAGGGGGTACAACTGAAGGACAGACTTCATCTGTCAAAGTTACCAGCCAGAAAATCCTAATAACCCAAGTTGTAAGCATGATTTAAAATAATAAAATTCTAAAGTCAATCCTCAGTTATAAAAGGTCCCAGGACCATGGATTGTGGAAAATCAAATATTCTTAAAAGAAAAAACAGTGGACATCTAGGAGATTTTTCTTTTTTCTTTCCAGTGGTATTTTATCAGTGAGGAATCATAAACCCATAGAGGTCAGGTAATTGTCCAGAGTTAACACAGCTAAGAAATTTCAGAGCCACACTTAAACCCAGTTCTTCTGCCTTCTAATCAAGAGTTCTTACCATTTTATCCCTTCCTCTTAGAGCAAGTGATTTTAAAAACAGGAAAAAGATGGTAGCTGTGGAATATGTTTGAGATTTCATTGCCTTGGCAACGGCATATCAAATTCAAGCACTGTGAGTCACCTGGTAATCTAAACCCCTGAAATGTCTTTGCTTTTAGGTTTTAGAAGGGAAAATTGTCAAATACAGGCATACAGCTCACTACAAAGTACTTAAAAGGAAGAGAGGCCAGTAAATGTAGGCATGTGCTTGAGTGATTCTCTGTTGCTATTATATTTATTTAGGGCTTTCAGGTGGCTGAAATCATTGTGTATAAATCTTTTCCCATATAACACAAAACTAAAAGCTTGATCTATGGGAACGCAATGTAGTTTTAGGATGAAGACTACATTTTACTCACCTCAAAATAACTCCCAGTGTTTGCCTCTGAGACCCATTGATTTATGTTATCTCTTGCTCTCTAACAGTTTGGATTTGTCACACTTAGCAAAGTAATTTGGTTTCCTACAGGTTTTATTCTGTTTTATAGAAGCAAGAGAACATTTTTGTGTTTGGTAGCACAAACACATGTCCTCAGAATTTTAGCCAGCATCCTTAGATGGATATGGATTTCTTTTTAGCCATATGCCCCCACCTGAAAGGTTTATGCTTTTAAACACTGATATTACTTGAAAAGTTATGCCCAAGGCATATTGCTTCTTTGTTCCTAGCTAGGAATTGAAATACTTATAAAGCTTACTGAAAATTTACCAGGTCACTGAAATCAGAATTTATATCTCATATAAAGTAACTAAGAGAATTAGATTTATTTATTCAATCAACCATACAGTTTTATTAAGTCACTAATATGTGCTTTGCATTATTCAAAATAATTTGGTGACCCTGGATAGCACAAGATATACTCCTATGGTTGCAATTCTGTTTTACCAGTGTTACTGGGTACTTACATAGTGAAAGAAATCACGTTAATAAGACTCAACACCTGCCTTCAGGATGTTCATAGTCTATCTGGGCAAACACTCTTAAAACAAATTCACAGACATTTTAATTTGGCCTGATTAACATTTGGCAGTATGGTAAGTTCTGTGAAAGAGATAAATATAGGCTATGTTCTAGAAGTTTAGAAGCAAGGACCTAAGAGAATTTGAGATCATCAGGTAGGGCTCCCTGAAGGAGAGTAACCTGAGCTCAAGTTTGAGGAAGGAGAGATTTTGCCAGATGCCAAAAGGAAGGGAAAGTTCTCCCAAAAAAGTGACCAGGATAGTTAAAGGTGATTTCCAGAAAATAAGTACTGCTGGAACCACAAAGTGCAAATCAGGTCGGACCCTGATTATGAAGAATTAATGACACTTTGCTTTGCTAAGGAGGTAACACCTACCATTGTAACATTCTCTTCCAACCTGAATGTATAGTACAGGTTTACAGATTACTCAGTTCAAGGTAGTTGTAGTTGTTATATTAGAGGCCTCCACTGAACCATGCCTTTGAGTATTCACATCCCAGTGTGGTTCCCTCACCTTGAAGCTGGGTTGGCCCTAGGATTCTCACCAATAGAATGTGGTAGAATTGATGTGTTCTAGTTCCAAGGCTAAGCCTTAATATGTCTTAGCACTCTTGAGGGCTCTGAGGTGCTCTGTGAAGAAAGCCATCCAACCTGCAGAGAGACAAATGTAGACAGCACACAGGACACATAGAGAAAGAGAAGCCTGAGACCACAAGTAAACACAAGAAGCACAGTGATCCCCAGTGACACTAGCAGCTGAATACATCCACACCAATGACCTCCAGCAAGACCAGTATAAGAACTGCTTGGCTGAGCCTAGCCCATTTGTAACATAATGATGAAATAAAATGTTTATTGTTTTAATCCTATAAGATTTGGGGTTATTTGTTATATAGTAATAGATAACTGAAAACAAAGTGTATTTTAAAAGTCATATAAATACTATACACATTTAGTAGTATGAGAAATGTCTGTGTGCTAGAGAAATTATTACCCTCTCAATTACCATTTTAGTCTACCATTTTGTTAACAACTTAAGAATTTTTACTGGTTAAGGATTCAGTGTAGAATGGATTGCTTCCAAATTGCAAACCAAGAGTGAACTAATTGCCTGATGTTTAAGTACTGAGGTGAGAGTTAATCATCATTTTAGTCACATGTACTTGCTTTATTAACAGAGAGATAGGGCTTTCCATTAAGTAGTCAGTGGGTGCACACATCCAAAGAACTGCGAAGGGATTATAGATGATAAATCACTGAAGTGAGTTCTGCATCACTTCCAGAGGATGAGCAGAAGGGGACTGACAGTGGTCATCTAAACTGACTGTGAGAATTAGGCACTTGTCCAGTCAGATTGTCATTTGATGTATCCAGTTACACTGATAGTCTTAATCACTTTCAAGCAAAGTCAAAGCAGAGAGGGAGCAGAGTAAATCCAAAGAGAGGCTAGGGATTAACAGTCTATTGCCCAGTTGTCATAACTGTGAAGAAATATGCTGACCCTAAATTTATTCAGAATTAGAATTAGAAGAAGCCACTGATAATCTGTTGAGTTCTTACTATGCTATTATTTGTAGTTGAAATTAAAACTTTTTCTTCTATGTTTGGCTCTTAGCAAATGCAGGTACATGGTACATGCATGATTGATATCAGTTGATTTGAGCAAATGAATGAATAATAAATGAATGGATGAATGAAGTTCAAAATTTTACAACCTTCCTTTTCCACTCAGCAGTGTTTATTTAACCTTATAGTTCTTAGTAAGTACTTGTTTACTGAGTAATTGGAAATAGCCAGCCAAGTTATTTCCTTCAGATAAAAATTTTGGCATAAACTATAGGTAAAGCCTGCCTATCATCCTCTCTTTATCACAGACTTCATGTGATTTAACTATTCTAAATATTTGTTTTCCTTTGTTGAACCCTTTATTAAAGAAGACTATTTATTACTTGGCTTCTTTTGCAGCAAAGGAGAGAGGAGATACACACATGCAGAATTATGCAAATTATGCAAATTTTCTACACACTTGACAGATCACGGAAGTGAAAATACCTAAGTAATGGCATAACACTAAAATAACTTTATTTCTAAGGAGTAGGTCTCTGGGAAATATAATAAATTTATTCAACTTCTCCAGAAGTAAGCTTTCTTTAAAGAACTAAATCAATACTCATTATGATAGCTTGAATAAGAACACAGTATGTTCCTTATTAATCATTTTCAAACACATCCACCTACTAGTGAGTTAAGAGTATTTATTCAGTGCTTATGGGTTACTTGACTGTATCTTCAGAGTTCCTAGTTTTTCTTTTCTACCAAAAAATAACATGTTGTAAAGACAGTCTGTCACTCTCATGGATTGTGAATACTTATTCCGGCTCTCTGTGTTCTTTAATCAATAACATCTTATCATATTTAGAATATGATAAAATTTTTATAGTGACCTACAGTACTCCACATGATCTGACTCCACCTATGTCTCCTATCCATTTCCTACTGTTCTCCCTTTCTTTACTCTGCCCCACAACAAAGGCCTTGTTACTGTCTTCAGACTCACTAAGCTCACTGCCACACTGGGCCCTTAACATGCTGCTCCCACTTCCTACAACTCTTCCTCCAGGCAGCCCCATCGCTCAACTTACATTCAAATGTCTTCTCAAATGGCACTTTGGGAGAGGCTGTCCCCTTCTAACTTTCTTTGTTAAGCAATAGCCCTTAACATTTTATGGGTCACAGACTCTTTTGAGAATCTGATGAAAGCTAAGAAATCTCAGAAAAATGTGTGATGGCATATAAAATTTTGCATATCATTTTGGGAGCTTTACTGACCACCTGAAGCCTTTTCATATACCTCTTTAGAATCTGTAGATTCAGGATTAAACCCCAATCTAGAGGTAATACCAATAAATGTTCTGTTGCTACAAAGTTCAAAAACCAGCCCAGAAGAGGAACCAAGTAGCAATTCCCTGAGCTGTTAAGAGTCCTCACTTCTACAGACGTCACTTCTTCACCTGTTTTCTTCTGAGCATTTCCTAGCACCTTCATGCATTCAACAAATGCTTATTGGATGCATGGATGCTTTGGCTTGATGAAGAAAGAAAAAGAACAAAGACTTCTGCCCTTGTGGAGTTTATATTTATTGCCTGATCCTAAGTATTGCCTAGAATCTTCATTCTATTGTAAAATTGTGCCTCTTTTATTCTACAGTGACTTCCCTGAATTTAAACAACCTGAGGAGATAACACTAGGTCTTAGCTATACCCCATTAATTCCTGCTGTCATCCCTGCAGAGGTCAGTAACTTCCCTACCTACATGCAGAACAAGGAAAAAAAAATTACTTCTGATAAACACTTATAAAAGTAAAGCACTAATGACATGATGACAAAAAAATAATAATTTGAAACCATTTTGCCATTCCTGCTTAGAAAGACTGAATTCTACTACATAGCTCTACTATTAAATTTCAGGATATTAAAGATAACCACCTAGCCATTCTATTGAAACAGTTTTATAGCAAGGCTACAAAAATTCTCTCATTGACTTGGGAACAATGATTGCAATAAACTTTAGGCTAGGTATTTAGATTCATGTGAAAAAGTTTTTCAGAGTCATAAATATTTTATCTAATTCAAAATTTACTTTATAAGAGGAAACATTTCAACTATAATGTGTTAGCTTCTCAGAACTGAATAAATTAAACTAGAATGCAAGTCTTCTTCTAATGTTTGTGACCCATCTTGCCCTTCTGCAGAAACAGCTCTCTTTAGGACTGAAGTGTTTCATTTAATTCATCATCTTTAGGGCATTAACAAGAATGCATCTGTGTTAACCCAACAACCAAGGGACACTTCTGGTCTGTGCCTGAACCAGTTCACTGCTTTCTGTTTCCACAGTTAGGTCTGTACTGTTCTTCCCTTGACCTTCATCACTCTCTTTCTCCTCCTCCTTCCCCCTCCCTGCCTAAAACATCCTCTCTGATGCTTTAGATGAGATGACATCAAGGCATTTGTTCTGTGATGGTCACACTTAGAGCAGCAATCACAGAGACAGACTGAGTATGTGTCTGTCCACAGACTGTTTCAAATAGGAAAAATAGGATGAGACACAGGAAAATCAGAACTGAAAGTTACCTGCTTTTAGGTAATTTTTTTTTAGGATAATAAAAAAGCGCAAAGGGTCTATTTCTCTCCTGAACCTTATCAAGAGAAAGACTGACTGTGTGTCATGCTTTTCTCATTTTCTGCAGTCACATTATGAATCTCACCATCTGTATGAGTCAGGTTTCTCCAGAGAAACAGAACCAGTAGGATATACTCACTATATATATACATATATATGTATATAGTGATGTTTTATATATTCTATATTTATTATTATATATAATACGTAGTATATATAATATACATTCTATATTATCATACAGGTACAGTTGACCCTTGAACAACATGGGTTTGAACTACACAGGTCCACAAATATGCAGAGTTTTTTTGATAAATACAATACATTGCTGTAAAGGTATCTTTTCTTTCTTATGATTTTCTTAATAACATTTTATTTTCTGTAGCTTATTTTATTGTAAGAATACTGTATATAATACATATAGCATACAGAATACATGTTCATCGGTAAAGTATGTTATCAGTAAAGTTTCCAGTCAACAGTAGGCTATTAGCAGGTGTTTTTTTTTAATGTTTATTTATTTTTGTGAAAGTGCAAGCCAGGAAGGAACAAAGAGAGGAGGACAGAAGATTCAAAGTGGGCTCTGCACTGACAGGCTGACAGCAGCAAGCCCGATGTGGGACTTGAACTTACCAACTGCGAGATCATGACCTGAACCAAAGTCACATGATAAACCGACAGCCACCCAGGTGCCCCAGCAGTTAAGTTTTTGAGGAGTCAAAAGTTATATGTGAATTTTTGACTGTCTGGGGGACCTAACCCCCACATTCTTCAAATGCCATATATATATACACATACATACATATGTAGTAGAGTATGTAACATATATAGTGAAATAGGATGGGTGGATGGATAGTTAGATAGATAGGTAGATGATAGATAGATAGATAGATAGATAGATAGTTTATTATAAGGAAAGAATTGACTCACACAATTATGGAGGCTGAGAAGTTCAAGAGCTGTAGTTGACAAACAAGAGACCTAGGAGAGTTGATGTGTAGTTTCCAATATGAGTCCAAAGGCAGCAGATTTGAGGCCCCAAAACAGCCAATGTTTCAGTCTAAATCCGAAGGTCGTAAAAGACCTTGAATGTCCCACTCAATAGTCAGGCAGGAGTTCCCTCTTAGACTTTTTGTTTTATTCAAGTCTTGAGTTGGTTGGATGAGGTCCACCCACATTAGGAAGGAAAATGTGCTTTATTCAGTCTATTATTAATCCCACCTAGAAACATCCTCAAAGACACACCTAGAATGTTTGGTCTGAGTAATGCCTGGGCACCTTGTGACCAAGTCAAATTGACACATAAAATTAACCATCACACCATCCAACTTCACATGCTTCAATGGCAGAAAAGAATCTGGAGACAAGGGAAGATGTGATCGGTTCTTGCCACTGACCACTGAGAACTGGCAGTGAAGTGTCAAAGCTGGCACTTTTTTTTTAAGTATAAAATCCAGAAGAAATAGATATGCCCTGTAATCTTTCTTCTGCTCTGAGACTGTTCATTTCAATGGTTTGGAAACCTAAGGCTGGTGATAAAAGGATAATCACATTTTTTTAATCTGTAGGTAACAACATAAGGAAGTGCTTTATGGTGACTTCTGTCTTTATGTTCTCTATTGCAAGTGGTATAGTAGTTGTCTGTTGCTATGTTAACAAACTATCCCAAAACTTAGTGGCTGAAAACAATAGACTTTTATTATCTCTCACAGCTTCTGGAGATCAGGAATTATGGAGCCATTCAGCTGCGTAATTATTGTCCAGGTCTCTCATGAGGTTGCAGTAAAGAAATTGGCTAGGCAAGCAGTCATCTGAGAGTTGGACTGGGGTTGGGAGATCAGCTTCCATACAGCTGCAGTTTGGTTCCAGTTGCTGCTGGGAGGTCTCAGTCCTTCTGTAATTGGCTCCTCCACAAGACTGCTTGAGCATCCTCATGACATGAAGCTCTTGCCCAAGAATGAGCTATTCAACAGCATAGGGTGGAAGCAGGAATGTCATTTATGATCTAGCCCAAGAAGCCCTACATTGTCACTTTGACAAAGTCCTTTTGTCACATAGGTTAGCCCTATTTAGTCTTGGAGGGGAATACCCAAGGCACTGAATTGCAGGAGGCAAGAATCATTTGGGGGCCATCTTGCAGGCTACCTCTACATAAATGTATTGACCAGATTCTAGGACACAACATTAGATATTATTAATTAATGCCATTAGAGTAAAGACCACATTTCCCAAGTTCATTGATGTATGGATTATATCCAAAGCTTTGCTACATCAAAAAAGATTAATTATAACCAATTTCTTACCCCTAACTTTATTAGTTCAGCCACTGACATAGGATTGTAGTAAGTAATTAAGACAAAATTTTCTTGTAATAAAAATGTGCCTTCTGTCTTCAATGTATTTGAAAATTTTGCTAGTATTGATTGATTTCCAGCATGTTTATGGTGATGGAAGTTAAATCTAGAATGCTGTCTTAATTTTCTCTTTTTACAATACATTGGACATTTTCCAGTTTCCAACTCTTTTGCATGCCTATGTAAATTTCAAAGTAATCAATGCAGTGACTTTTCATGCATTCTCCAACAGTTATTAAAATTTACTATGTACCCAACATTGTTTGACCTGTAGTATCCATTGAGACAAGGTTAAAGTCCCTGGCCTAAAAGAAATTTATAGTACCATGGAAGAGATACATCTATTCTAAGACAATTTCAATACAGTATGGTTAATACTGTAGTAGAAGTATGCACAGAGTACTGTGTGGCCATAGGGAAGAAGAACTCATATCTTCCCAGGGGCTGATACTAAAGAAGGCTTCAGAGAGAGGATAACACCTGAGTTATACTTTGAACATTGCTAGGAATTCACCAAATGGACTGGGTTTGGATGAGATGGTTCAGTAGGGAAGACACTTTGCATGAAATGACCAGATATGCAAAAGCAAGAAAGTGATGCAATTCAGGACACACTATTCCAAACTGTAGTGCCTTGGCATATTGAATATTTTAAGCTGAAAGAGTTTGAGAAAACAACAGATCTTCTCCCCTCTCACCTTTCTTCTCTGGAACAAGTCATATACCCTCTGGGTATAAGGAGCATCTTAACCTCTGAAGACAAAGGGATATCAAAAAAATTCCTAACAAATAGGCCTCACTAAATTTCCCCCAGGTTACTACAACTACTACATAACCCTTGATCTATCATATTCCTCCACAACGTGCACAGGTCTGTTTCTTTGGGTCTTCATTTCCTTATGAAGGCTCCTGTGTCATATAAAATGTATGTTAGATAAACTTTTATGCCCTTCTCCTGTTAATTTTCACTTTGCCAATTTTCAGACCCTGCCATGGACCCTGAGACAGTCAAAGAAAACTTCTTACTCCTCTACCAAAGCTTGATATAGTATGACCTATGTATTAGTTTTCTATAATGCTATAACAAATTACCATAAACGTGGTAGCTTAAACAATATAAATCTATTCTCTTCCTATTAGGTCCAAAGTCTGACACAATTCTCACTGGGCTAAATCAAAATGTCAGTAGGACTGCATTACTTTCTGGAGGCTCTAGGGAAGACTCCATTTACCTACATTTTCCAGCTTCTAGAGGCCACCCACATTCTCTGTGGCTTGTGGTCCTCTCCCCTCATCTTCAAAGCCAGCAATTGTGGGGCAGATCTTTCCCACACTGACATCTCTTTATTTCTCTGATGTGGGAAAAATTCTCTGCTTTTCAGGACTTCTCAGGACTTCTGTGATTATATTGGGCCAAGCTGTATAATCCAGGATAATGTCCCCATCTCAAGATCCTTAACCTTAATCACATCTGCAGCATTCTTTCTGTCCTGTAAGGTAACATATTCAGATTCCAAGGATTAGGGTATAGGTAACTTTGGGGGCCACTATTTTGCCTAGTACAGCCTATTTAGAAAAGAGCCAGAAGTGCAGCATAGATAGACTGTAGAGTTCTTGGGAGTAAATGGCAAAAGATTAGGCTAGAAAAGTAGGCAGCAGCAGCCAGCCCAAGAAAATCCAAGAGTGCTAAGCTAAGGGGACTAAATATTACCTTGTGTAGGAGATATTTATGTTTTCATTTGCCCAGCTTTCCTCACCCCTTTCTCTTACTAATAGAGTCCCTGTTTTCCTTTGTAAAACTTCCCCTTGGGCATACCACATACTGTGGTTTTGATCAGGCTGCCAATCATAGTATATTACCCTCTATCCATGGAATTGCATGTGGAACTCAGGCCTGCCTTCTTGGCCTTTGTGTAGACACAATAAACTAAAGACTTTGCCTTGGATGTCATGGATACTGGGAGAGCAAGTATCTCTCTTGGCTTTGAGGTTGCCAGCTGGGATGATATAAAAGCTTGCAATTATCTGTGGCCTTGCCCTTTCATCCCAGTCACTGAGAGGAAGCTCATCTGCTTGTAAGAGATGCAACTACCTAAGAGACAAACAAAAGGAAAAGATGGAAATCTGATTTAAATTCCTGGACTTGAAACTTTCCTTTTCTTTTCAATGGGTGACTTGCAGCTGAGAGTCCTGAGTAACTTACCTTACATGCTGTGAGAGCTCTAAAAGGGGGAAAGCAATGGAGAGATGTGGCCAGGTTTGCAACGAACAGAATAACTTGTGGTAAAGACAGACAGCCATTAAATCTTCCATGTAGCAGCTGATATGTGGTTCAGTTACAGCAGACAAGCCATGGGAGCAGAGAATTCTAGTATGGGGTAGCCAACAATGTCAAATGTTTCAGAGAACAAAAGCAAAAAGCAACCATATGATTTGGCAAAGTGGTGATTATTGGCATCCTTAACCAGAGTTACTTAAATGGGCTAGTAGGAGTTGAACTGTAGGAGGTTGAGGAGTTAATGCATTAAACAATATTTTTATTGCTATGTTTGATTATAAAAGTAAATAATTTTAAATGTAGAATATCCAACAAATGTATAGATAAAGAAAATAAAAATCACCAATAACCTCATTAGAAATAACCACTGTGGATTTGATCCTTCCCTTCCAGACAGTAATATGATTCTGCATATATTGCTTATTATTATGTTGTTAACAGTTCCTCTTGTCATTAAATATCATTGAAAACATGACTTATATTGGTTGTGCATTATACCATCGTATGTGGATGGTCAATTCTTTAGATATCTTTGAGTATATATTACAAAATCATAATAGTAAATTATGTCAGGATAACTTTGTAAAAAGATTGCCCATTTTTGTACCTTCAATTTGTTTCCCCCAATCAATGTGCTAGTAACTCTATTTCAAGTTCATCTTTATTTTAAGGAGGATTTTTTGAAATTACCAATTGCATGTGCATCTTACTATCACGAGCAATTGGCTTTCCCTCTCCCTCTACTGAAGGAGCAAAGTATGTCATTTAGCTTTCTTTTGTTCCTGAAATAGTAAAAGAATTCTTTTTTTCTGTTTCCTTTTATGTCTCTTAGATGTGGCATCCTGTTTCCAACTGAGCTTTTTTGACCCAACTCCTACAAGCTTTTGCTATTTCTCTGTGATCTCCTCAGGAATTTGCCCTACATTCTATGGCATTTCCATTTGTGCTTCATCTCCCTGTTAAGTTCTTTCTTAAGTAACTTTTATAATCCTTGCCAATTTTTTCTCATTGCAAATATAACAGATTGTGCTGCTGCTGCACTTTTGGAAATGTTTTGCTTGATCCAGTCAAAAACAGCGTTTTTCGTGTCAACATTTGACACTATGACATTCAGTTATTAGAAGTTCATGTTTAAAATCACCAAAAGGTAGATGCTCAGAAGAGTTTTATATATATGAGGAAACTAATATTGTTTTTATTGTGGTATTAGAGTTCCACAACTTGTCTGACTAAATGCTGTATCTATGAGAAGCATACAATTAATAAAAGCAGGAAAATAGAAAATTATTGGCAAATTACGGGTCATGATTCCACCATTTAATATGTTTCCTTAGCCAACTAGGAATTTGCTAATATAGTAAAGATATTTAAATAAAATGCTTCAATTAAAGCATTTAGGGAACAAAGTATGACATCATTTTATTTCATGCCACTTTTTCCCTAAAAGGTTAAAAATCACATGTTTCAAAGTTTCTCCTATAGTTTTACCAACATGACTTTTTTTAAAGTTTATTTATTTATTTTAAGAGAAAGAGAGTGAGAGAGCATGGGGGAGGGGCAGAGAGAATCCCAAGTAGGCTGCACACTGTCAATAAGGAGCCTGATGTGAGATGTGAACTGTGAGATCATGACCTGAGCCGAAATCGAGTCAGACGCTTAACCGACTGAGCCACCCAGGCGCCCCTTCAACACAACTGCTTTTGTTTTTTAAGTTTATATATTTATCTTGAGAGGGAGAGAGAGAGTGGGGCAGAGGCAGAGAGATGGGGACAGGGGATCCAAAGTGGGCTCTGTGCTGACAGCAGACAATCCTGATTGATGCGGGACTTGAAACCATGAACTGTGAGATCATGACCTGAGCCGAAGTCAGACGTCTTCAACCAACTGAGCCACCCATGCACCCCCAACATGACTTTTTAAAAAGTTTATTTATGGGAAATTTCAAACATATACAAAAGTAAAGAGAATAATATTATGAACACTCATGTACCCATCACCTAGCTTAAAAGCCTATCCAATACATGACCAATCTTGTTTTCCTCTATACCAACCATTCACTCCCTATAAATACCCAGAATTATTTTGAAGAAAATTTCAGAGATTGTATCATCTTATCTGCTATTACGGTATGTATAACTCTGAAAGAGGACTTAAAATATAACAAAAATACCATTACCACACCTAAAGAAAAATAAAAAAATAATTCCTTAACATAATCCAAGATCCACTTGATGTTTCAAAATCCCCAGTTGTCTCAGTTTATTTTTTAATCTTTGGTTGTTTGAATCAGGTTGCTGAGGATATAAATATATTACAAGTGATTGATAGGTCTCTTAAGACTCTTTTAATATATAAGTTCACACTACATTTCTTTTTATTTTGTTCCTTGGAATTTATTTGTTGATAAATAAAAGGCATCTCTCAACATGAAACTCAATTTTTAAAATAATTGAATCCCTTTAGTTTAAACTAAAGGCAATGCGATAATAAACTGTGTGAAGGAAAGTGTGGAGTCTGTCTTCACTTCTGAAATCCTAGCATCTAGCACACTGATGAGCCATTTGAGGTCATCAGAAAATGGTCTAAACTCATTTCTGTTGAGTGTAAAATTCACTCATTCATTCATTCATTCATTAAACAAATATTTATCAAGGATTTGCTTTATGTTAAACCAAAAATGTATTTCTGTGTTTAAGCAATATAGACATCAGTTTCAAATGTAGCTAAAGTCAGTCTTCAAATGGATATAAGAGATATTTTTATGAATAGATATATTCTGGTTAAACTTATCTTTAAAAATTATTATATCACATACAGAGCCTGAAATAAATAATAAATAGAAAATCTGTCTTCTTACACTGGTTTTCCGGAGATTCACTGGCTGAATAGAGAGAACTTGAAGAAAGTCAGAAGAGTAATTTTTTCATCTACTATGTACTAAGTATCTACAGTTATTATGTACAAGTATTAAACATATTGAAGATATTTATAATTTATTCTAGGTATAAGATAAGCAATGAGAACCAAAGGAAAAGTAAAATCTGAAGAACTAAGGAAGACATATATGAATTTGATGACAAATTGTCTAAAAGATAAAAGATAGGAAAGAGTAAGGGTTAATTTCAAAGTTTCTACTTTCAATATTAAGAGTGGAGTAGTACATGCAGTTATTATGTAAAGTAACATGTAAAAACCTTACCAAATATTGCACCCCAATCCTGTTTATTATGTTGTGTAATGAAAACAAGTCAGAAAACTTTTTAATGATTTTGAAGAATAGAACAATTAGAATAATTTGGTAATCTTTTATATAATAGTCACTATAATCTGTAGCCATATAATTTAAGCAGATGCAATTTTATACACAGATGGTTTATGTCACACTTTAGTTTGGGTAAAATATATTTAAATACATTTTCCAATTATTTAAAATGTGATATTACAAGCACTCCTTTCTAGCATGCCTTGTGCAGTGGTTAATCTTTTGTTATTGGAAATGAGCCCATTTATATTTGTAAAATGCTAAAGAAAGAAATAATTATGCACCCAACTCTGGTTTTTAGGAACAGATTTTGTAGCTTTAATAATGTATTGAATAGGACTGAACATATCTTCTTGATAATACAAATTTGTTAATTAGAACGAATCATAAATAATTGAATTGATGGGCTGCCAACAGCTTAATGGCCTGGAGAAATAAATAGACTATCACTAGATAATCTATATATCTTATTGAGTTATTGAACCCCTCCTTCAAAATACTTCAAAGATAGTAGGAAAATCATAGAAGGAAAATTTCAAGCCATTTTAGGATTTTTAACCATAAAATTCCTATCAAAGTCGATGGATGTTCCTCAGAATCACTGAGTACCATCTCAAATGTCTACCGTTGCTACAATCTTGTTATATAACATTCCCTTTGCTCCCAATAGAACATGAGCCAATTTAAAAATGTATAAAATAATTAACATTATCAATATTATCATCATGAGCGACATCTTCTTTGTGATAAAATGTCAGTTTTAGTTCATCATATTCATTTCTTTGAGGCTTAACATACACTATATATTATATAACATATAATATAATAATATTAAAAAATAATATATTATTTTTGAGCTATGTTTTTATTACACATTAAAAATTTTTAATTTTTTTATTTGATCATAATTGACACACAATGTTACATTAGTTTTAGGTGTACAATGTAGTGATTCAACTTCTCTGTATGTTATGCTATGCTTACCACAAGTGTAGCTACCATCCATCACCATATAATGCCATTACATTATTGTACATATTTTAAAATGACATAATACCTAGGGTCCTTATGAAGAATCAAAGTCAATGACTTCCTTTTTTCTAAACCGACAGTCTTAGTGATGCTATGATGCATTATGTGTCACTGGTCCCATTCTGTTGCAGTTGTTGACAGGTCACACGTTAGGTCACAACTACATATTAGGCATACTACTTACTACTCCTTCTCTTCTATATGATGGTTTTTATTAAAAATACAGTCACTGTACTTTATATCTACTTAGTACTCTTAAGCTGTTCAATTTATAAAATATATGTGTATTAAAAAGTGTGTACCAACCACTATGTTGGCTACTATGTAAGCACTTTACATGAATTATTTCCATTTAAATGCAAAACAGTGCTGTGATATAGCATGATTTTTAGCCTTCATCTCCAAGAAAAGGAGCCCAAGGCCCAGGATGGCTAAGTAATTTGACTAAGTTCACACAGCTAGTAAGTGGCAGAAGAGATTCAGGTTTGTCTAATTTCATTCTTCCAGTTATTCTCTTATGAAAAATTTTTTTATTAAGGACACACCGTATGGAATGCTTTGCAATAAGTCTTGATGGAATTAGAGAGGTGAAATCTAGGAACCCTGAATCTTAACATGATTACTCTGTTGTCTCCTGGTGTTCCTCCCAGTAATACTTTAATTTTTTTAATTCTTTCTTTTTAATGTTTATTTATTTTGAGAGAAAGCAAGCATAAGCAGGGGAGGGCAGAGAGAGGAGAGACAGAATCCCAAGCAGCCTCCACTCTGTCAGCATAAAGCCTGATGTGAGGCTTGATCTCACGAACCATGAGATCATGACCTGAACCGAAATCAAGAGTTGGACACTTAACCAAGGGAGCCCATCCAGGTACCCCATTATATATTTAATTTTCCATTGACTGTTGCCATTAACTTCCTTTGGGTAATATCAAGGATAAATTTTCCAAATTGTGCTTCATAGATCATTAGCCTCTCAAGGTGCTCTGATAAAAAAGTGGAGAGATATGAGGTCTAGAGATATCAGTGCTATATGCCCCTTCTTTGAGATTGATGATGCAAATCAGTATATCAAGGTCTCATAGAAAATCTTATTATTATCTTAACTATATTAAAGAAACCTGTTTAACTTCTTTTCTCCCTGTTTTCCTGATGTTACTTGACCATTGAATCCTCATTTTACATTATTCCTTTTATTATCTCAAACTTTACAAACTTCAACAAACCTTGTGTTAGCCTCTATCCTTGATTCCTTGAAAGAATCATTGTATATGGGTCAGTATCCAAAAATATATAAAGAACTTATCAAATTCAATACCCAAAAAGTAAATAGTCCAGTTAAGAAATGGGCAGAAGAGGGGCGCCTGGGTGGCTCAGTCGGTTAAGCGTCCGACTTCGGCTCAGGTCATGATCTCGCGGTCTGTGGGTTCGAGCCCCGCGTCGGGCTCTGTGCTGACAGCTCAGAGCTTGGAACCTGTTTCAGATTCTGTGTCTCCCTCTCTCTGACCCTCCCCCGTTCATGCTCTGTCTCTCTCTGTCTCAAAAATAAATAAACGTTAAAAAAATTAAAAAAAAAAAAAAGAAAGAAAGAAATGGGCAGAAGACATGAACAGAACTTTTCAAAGAAAACATCCAGATAGCTAACAGACACATGAAAGGATGCTCAACATCACTCATCATCAGGGAAATACAAATAAAAACCACAATTACATATCACCTTTAGCCTGTCAGAATGGCTAAAATTAACAACACAAGAAACAACAGGTGTTGACAAGAATGCATAAAAAGGGAAACCGTATCACCCTGCTGGTGGGAATACAAACTGGCACAGCAACTCTGGAAAACAGTATGGAGGTTCCTCAAAAAGTTAAAAATAGAACTACCCTACAACCCAGCAATTGCACTATTAGGTATTTACCCAAAGGATACAAAAATACAGATTTGAAGGGGTACATGCACCCCAATGTTTATAGCAACATTATCAACAATAGCCAAACTCTGGGGGGGGGGGGCAAATGTCCATCAACTGATGAATTGATGAAGAAGATGTGGTGTATACACACACACACACACACACACACACACACACACACACAGGAATATTACTCAACCATCAAAAGGGTGAAATCTTGCCATTTGCAACGATGTGGATGTAGCTAGAATGTATTATGCTAAGTGAGATAAGTCAATCAGAGAAAGACAAATACCATGTGGTTTCATTCATATGTGGAATTTAAGAAACAAAACAGATGAACATATGGGAAAGGGGAAAAAGAGGGAGAAGGAAACAAATTACAAGAGATTCTTGATAGAGAACAAACAGGGTTGATGGAGAGAATTGGGTGACAGATGCGCTAGATGGGTGATAGGTATTAAAGAGGGCACTTGTGATGAGCACTGGACGTAGTGTGTAAGTGATAAATCACTGAATCCTACTCCTGAAACCAATATTGCACTGTATATATATGTGTTTGAATAAAACAAAAATAATGTGCGCTACTTTGTGCAAGGCACTCTATTAGGTACTACTGGGACAAATAGATGATTAAGACATGACTTCCATCATTTAGGTGTTTGAAGTCTGGTGAAAGACATATACATAAATACTACACAGCAACTAAAGTGAAACGTACCGTGTAAGAGGCACAAATAATATGCTGTGGGAATTTATAGGAAGAAGAAATTATTCCTACTAGAGTATCCCAGAAGGCCTTAGACAAGACATGGAAGGACTTTGAAGGACCAATAGAATAAAACCATGAGGAAATTGGAAATGAGGAGGAGGGTAGCCACAGTATATAACAGGTAGAGAGGATAGCATGAGCAAAATGAGGGGTGCAAGAAGGCATTCTCTTAATATGGATAGAATGGAATATGGATGAAGTTGGGGCAGATTAAGCCCAAATAATGAAGAGACTTGAAAGCCATATAATGATGATAACTTGAATAATAAATGACAATAGTCATAGTTTTAATATGCTAATATTAATGGTAGTTAACATTTATTGAGGATTTGCCATATGCCAAAGACTATTCTAAGTATTATTTAATTTCTCAATAACCCTATAAGGTAAATACTTATTTTTTTAGATTCTTCTAATTTTATAGGCAAGGAAATGGATCTAAAGACAGGTTTTGCTCATAGTCATATAGGAGTTTCCTCTTTACTTCTTAAACTTAGAAAAATTGCCAGAGCTCATATGCTAAGTAAGCTGTTACAAGGCTCTAAACCATCCTCTAATTACAAAAGGCTATTGAAATCAAGGGCAGGAAGAATGTACAGTTCTATCTTAGAATATATACTAAATTAAAATAGACAATTCTACTGAGATTAGGCATATATTCTTACTAAACCCATTTATTGTGATGACATTTAGTTAATCCAGAACATGCATTTGATTTAGAGGTTCACTGTGGTTGATATAAATGAACAGTACAATGTAAGGTTTATTATATTATTGCTAACCTCTTTTCCTACATTGTCTGTATTTGTTGTGTGTGTGTGTGTGTGTGTGTGTGTGTATGTATGTGTGTGTTATGATAAAGCATTATTTTTATTATCCTGGTATGAAGTTAGTAATTCAGTATGAATTCAGAGAATCGGGAATGAGTTGAAGAGATATCTGGTTTTGGATCTATAATTGAGCTAGCATTTGGTCTTGACAGGTTTTCATAAACTTTGTGTTCCTACTGTTTTACTCAAAGCACATCTAAAACTACAATGATGCTGTTGTTGTTGTTGTTGTTGTTGTTGTTGTTGTTTTATTGTATGCATGGTCCTAAGTTACTTATCTGTGACCCATTAGGTGAACTATGAGTACACAGTTATTCTCAATTAAACCATATTTCATACAGTCCACAGCAGAAAGCCACTTTTGTCAAAACCAATAGAGAAGAAAATAGAAGTTCTAGATAAAATACTATATACATGAAAGAAACAAAATCCATTAAACAAAACATACATATTGAGACTGAAAACATAGATACATTCATGTAAAATTTCAGGCTCTGAACCTAAAAACAGGAAGCACAGGAATATTTTCCCATATTAATACCACTACAATACAATCTGGGCAGACTTTGCTAAATATTCATGGGAACTTAAAGATGTTATTTGACTGCTAGAAGAATCCAACATAGAACAAAGTATTCCGTGGACACAGCAGAAAGCAACATGTTGGAAATTTCATCTGCATATTATTTTAAAAAACAAAACAAATGGTGACCATAGCAAAACAGTATCACAAAGCAGTGCCAATGTTGGCTGCCAACACCGCGAAGCGTACACCTCCCCAGTGTTACACGATGGGGAAGGTGGATTAACAAAATTCTCTTGTTTTGAGTTTAACTTTTATTGTCCTGAATTGGTCATGTGCTCAACCCTGAGTGAAACACACTGGTCAGGGGAGCATAAGTGGCCAGATGTATTAGTTACCTATTGCTGTATAGCAAACTACCACAAAGTTTAACAGCTTGAAACAACACACATTTTTTTTATCTGATAGTTTCTGTGGTCAGGAATCTGGGCAAGGCTTAACTGGGTTCTTCACACTTTTACTTTCTCACAAGGTTTCAATCTAATATGTTGGCCAGGGCTGGGGATTTATCTGAGGGAGGATCCACTTTCAAGCTCACTGATAGGATTATTGGCAAGATTTAGCTCTTTTGGGGGCCTCAGTTCCTCAATGGCTATTGGCCAGCGGTTTTCCTTAATACGTTGCCATGGGCCTCAACATAGCAACTTGCTTCATCAAAACCGTCAAGGGAGGGGATTTCCTAGTAAGGTGGAAGTCAGGATTTTTGCAAAGTGACATCGTCGCAGTGTTGAGGTATTCTGTTGGTTAGAAGCAAGCTATTCAAAGGGAGGGACAACTGCATAAAGCCATTAATATCAGGAAAAAATAATCAATGGGGCCAGCTTACAAGCCACCTACCACAACATGTGTCCATCCCTGAAGGCAGTGTGCAAGAAATTGTTTCCGAAGCACAGGAACTGGAAGTGAGGGAGGTGGTAAGGGCCCCAAGGAAAACTGGAGTCATTATCAGAAGGAGATGGATGCTACATGGTGAATGTAGCTGTTCATGACACATTCCCTGGTTTGGTTCTGAGTTGTACAGAAAACAGAAGAGAAAGCTCTTTTTCTACCTCCATGACTCTGAATCTTTATGAATCTCAATGTTTATTTTAAATTACTTAATTGTATGTTTGCATTATGGGATAAAGATGTTTTGGTTTGTTAATTCAACATTTCTAGGCCACTTCTATTCCTTTTTTATTTTGGATTTATGTTATAATTTTCAGCCAATGCCTGTATCTGAAATAGATTAAAATTTCTATTATGTGACATTGCTGAGATTATCTTAAATGTGAAGGATTAGACACAGGCTTGAGGTTTAAATTCTTTCAACACCCATCTCACTTTACCTAAAAAAACATTTTATGGTTGCTGGGAAAATGAAGCAAAACCAAGTCTTTAGTCCTGAATTTTCAGAATTTTAGTAGAAAATGGAAATCAGTATTAACCTTGAGGTTAGAAATATTTTGGGGCAGGAGGCTTCTGTTTTATAGAAATCATAGATTTAACAGTTGACTATATCAAGAAAGTACATAAGTCTCCTTCATAAAAGGTATTTACCCTACCCATGAGATTTCAAAATAGTTAAAATTGTCAGACTAAGATGAAGAGATGAATTCAGTGTCTCATCTGTTTTCATACTTAGTCATAATCATTTGTTAAAGGGTGATAGGTGTTAAATCTGACCCAGAGTTTCTTTGAGAGAGATTTATTTCAAAATCATGGATTTCATAGATACAGTACTTGACTGACTCAGCAAGTTGATTTTTTGAAATTTATGTTTGGATAGTCAATTATTAATAATATTAATAACAGTAACAATTATATTAATAAAAGTACAATAGTAAACATATGTACTATGTTTATTATGGATAAATACTTAATATAGCTAATAATGTATAGCTAATATGTATTATTATAGAAAATGTTTTTATTATTATTTTCATTAATATTTGTTCAGTTCATGCTATATATCAATTATCATTGTAAGCACTTTTCATAATTACCAATACTTTTGATCTTCAGGGCAATTACCTTTAAAAAAATAGTGTATTAATTTCCTTTTCACCACTCTGTAATACATGCACAGAACACTTGGAATTTGAGTATTGTCTTTCTGGCAATTAAAGAGTTTATTTGTCATCACTATCAACTAGACAAGAGTTTCTCATTGTGAAGAATCAACCCCATATCTAACGTCTGCAGTTGAGGAATGGCAGGATAAGTTGCTTTCACAAGAAATCCCCTCAGCCATTGAACCAGGGCTTGCTTTGAAAGTTTCTAAAAGACTGAGGATATTTGGAATCTCCTCTACTTATAGACTGTCTCTTAAATATTTACTTGGGTCATTTTGTCTCTTTTCTCTATAACGGGGAGAGACTTACAGGCTTCCTGTGTTCCTTCCTTCCAGTTTCCTCCCTGCATTATTCTATCTCTCACATCCTCCCAGATGATGTTTGTGCAATAAAAATTTGATCATATGTCTCTGTTCTTCAGAAAGAAAATAGTTACTCTTTTTCTTGGCAAACAAGTTCCTTGATGACCTACCTCCTGCCTACCTAACTTGCCCTATTTCCTGTGTCATTCTCCTCCTTAGGCATGCATGTATAACTTTTGAATTCCAGCAATAATGAATCATTTCAATCATGTTTTATTCAAACATACTTTTCTCCCATGCTATTTCCTCTGCCTGGATACCACTGTATTAGGATTCTCCAGAGAGGTGCTTGGATGGTTCAGTCGGTTAAGCATGGACTTCAACTCAGGTCATGATCTCACGGATCATGGATTCGAGCCCCACGTCAGGCTCTGTGCTGACAACTGAGAGCCTGGAGCCTGCTTTGGATTCTATGTCTCCATCTCTCTCTGCCCTTCCCCACTCGTGCTCTGTCTCTGTCTCTTTCTCTCAAAAATAAATAAACATAAAAAATAATTTTAAAAAAGGATTCTCCAGAGAAACAGAATCAATAGGATAGATAGATAAATAGACAGACAGACATAGATATATACAAAAGAGCATATTTATTATAGGAATTGGCTCACATGATTATGGAAACTGAGAAGTTCCATAATCTGCTATCTGCAAATTGGAGAATCAGGAAAGCCAGTGGTATAATTTAGTTCTAGTCTGAAGGCCCAAGACTCTCAGGGACTGTCAGTATAAGTCCTGATCCAATGTCAGAGTGTAGGAGGAGATGAATGTCCCAGTTCAAGCAAATCCACCCCTCTTCTAACTTTTTGTTCTAATAGATCCTCAACAAATTGTCTGATACACACACATGTTGGGCATCTTCTTTATTCTGTCTACAGATTCAAATGTTAATCTCCTCTGGAAACACTGTGACAAACATACACAGAAATAATTGTTTTACCAGCTTCCTGAGCATCCTTAGCCCAGTCAAAATGACACATAAAATTAACCATCAGAACCATCTTCCTTTTATTTGCCTTCCAAGTTCCTGCTAAATATTCAAATCTCACATAAAATGAACTTTTCTGTAAGCTCTCTACCCAAGCAAAATTAAGCATCCTTCCTTGCCTTCTACGTTTTATATATCTTGTACACATCTTCATTATAGCATTCATCATCTGCATGGTAATTTTATCCCTACTATCCTGTAAGATCTTTGAGAGCAGTACAGTTTCCCTTGCCTCCCTGGGCCTAATACAGTGACTGGTGCACCGGAGACCTCAATGACTTAATGCTGTAATTAGCTTCTCCTCAAAGAATATTCAAACACTTGCCAGAAGCCTTAAAAGAAGGAAAAAAGGAAAGAAATCAACGGAATTACTATTTTTTTCCAATCAGGTATGGCCTATATATATATGTATTTTTTGTTGTCTGCCAGAAGATTTTAGCATTTTAAGCTTAAATTTCACTTCCTATTTTAGATCATACCCCAGCGCATAAGTTGTCAGATCTGTTTTGTAAAGGCTGGTATTTCTTAAGTGCTTCATGAAGTTTTAGTTCAAAATAAAATTTAAGGCCTTAGGGAAAATTTAATGTGAGCTCCTGACTTCCCTTAGCATTTAAACACCAAAGTATGATCTTGGAGTATTTTCCTATTGAAATCTTGGCTTTATGATCCAGAACTCTATTGACCGACAACATTCCACAATTCCTGAAATGACTAATTCCTTTCCTTCTTCTGTTGTCTTCCACCTCTGCTTTCTATTTCTGTTTTTGTACTTCAGAATGGTTGTCCTTTTATCAGTGGAAGAAGCATTGTTCGTATTGTATTATCTCTGTTCTGCTAATTTTCACTGTCGACTTTTCTCCATAAAGAAATAGATATGTAGTTTATGATTCTTAGCTCAGAGGACATTTAGGATTGGAAAAATGAGATACTGATACTTTTTCGTTAAAAACAGAATTGTTTGTCAGGATCTTTCTTACACTATCCTACAGGAATGAGCACTGTTCACTCCAGTTCCTATACCTGTATTACAGGATATGAAAGACAGGAAAGCAGCTTCATGTGGAGATCAACACTATAGTCATTAGTTGAATGTACAATTTCTCTCCCAAATGTGGGCCTAGTTTTCTTTTCTTTTTTTTTTTTTAATGTTTTTATTTATTTTTGAGACAGAAGGACAGAGTGTGAGTGAGGGAGGGGCATAGAGAGAGGGAGACACAGAATCAGAAGCAGGCTCCAGGCTCTGAGCTGTCAGCACAGAGCCCCACACCTGGATGGTACTCACGAACTGAACCATGAGATCATGACCTGAGGGGAAGTCTGACGCTTAACCGAATGAATCACCCAAGCGCCCCTGGGCCTAGTTTTCTTAAGTTCAGTGGGCTTTTTTTTTTTTTTTTTTTTAACCAATCTCTTCAAAAATGACCAATCTTTATTTGAAATGTGTTGGAATAAATAACTAATGATGCCTTTTGTCGATTGCAAAGCTGGGAATAAGAATTATCCTTTCTTGCCATTTCTTGCTCCACCTTTCTTCTCTTTTCACTTTTAGCTGCATGTGAGGACAGGCTGCTGGGGGGCTGCAGACCTAGGTGTTGGTGCATATTAGATAAGACAAAGGCCCTAATGAAATCATGGGTTTGGGGATGCTGATCACTTCACAGTGCAGTGAACTTTCCTCTGTTATTTGGCCACACTGCTCACTTCATGCAGTTTATGTGTTTGAAACAAAGAGAAGAACTATGCAAGGAAAAGCACTTTGAGAGACCAAATGAGCAACACAGGTATGTATCCTATTGACAGTATGGATATGCCTCGCATTTCAATAGCTCTTTATAGTTCATACTGACTTTTCACATATATTTCATTTCAACTTCAAACAAAACCATAAAATAGGTGGGGTGAAATGTCACCCTCATTTTGCCGATGAGGAACTAAGCCCCCAAAACTTGCCCACGCAGAACAGCACTCTTTTTACTGTTGCATGCTCCATCTTAAGAATCGAAGCAACACATATTTTCATAGTGGAGAATAGACAAGATTCAAACCCAGGCAGACCAGCTCCAGGGCCTGGGCTCTTAATCACCATGCACACTTCCTCTTGTGGAGGCAGCACCTTCCTAGACCCACACACAGAGACAACCACGCATTGCAGAACAGACAGGCTGAGCACCCGATGTGGAAACAACACTGAAGTTGAAGTCTTTTAGAATCACAGAAAAGCCCTTTGTTAAAGTGAAATAAAAATATCCAAATGATAGGATTTACCCCTTTTCCACTTTTCATTGTTCCATCCCCCTTTTTCTCATTGTTTTTACACTTCAGAAGCCAAGAATATTGAGTGTAAGATGAAGGTGGGAAGGAGAACAAACAGGAAAAACTGGGAAACCCTTTTAAAACAATCTTGCTGGGATGGGTATCTGTGAATATTCTCCTGAAAAGGGCAAGTTTCCTATCCTTTGCATCTAGAAGAGAGAAGCAGGATAGAGTAGCAGCTAAGAGCTTAGGCTCTGGAGCCAGGCTGTCAGGGTTCTAGTCTAAAGTTGGGCAACTTTGAAAACACGTAACCTTTCTGTATCTTATTTTCCTTCCCTGTAAAAGTAGACAATAACCATGCTAGTTCATGAGGTTGTCATGAAAATAAGATGAGTCAGTACACGTAGAACATTTAGAACCTGACCACATGAAATGCATGTTTGCTTTATTTTACATAAGGAAATATTTTAAAGGCCTGACACATGGCAGGTGCTCAATAAATATTAGCTCCCTTCCTTTATATATGGCTTAGATTGCTGGAAAGACTCACAGTCTTTGAAAAGTATGTACCATACGTCAGTTACCTTGGTGTAAGGATAAATAGGTATTTGTTACATTTTTGAGGGGTTAGTTTCTTTTTTTTTAACTTTTTTAGGAGGCTCTCCTTTATCCCTTCCTAAATGCCATTTTCCTACTTAACAAATTTGAAAACTACTGCGTCTGCTAAGTCATTTTACCCACCTTATCTCTCTCATCAGTTTCATGGAGTAGCACCTATTGAAACAGATGGTGTATTAGGTTTTTCTTTTGCTCATGGAAACTGCCATCCACTTAAGTGTTTTTTTCTAATTCATTTTTCCTCTCTATTCAGTTACAAGAAGTAGTCATGTTTGTAAGTTTTAATTCTTCTCCTATCAAATGACGTTTTCTAAGTGGCAAATCACTTTCCCCCCATCCTCTAAATTGCATAAGTGCAGGGATGTCCAAAGCTATATCTCCACTTCCTAGAAAAATGCTTGAAACAAGAGGCACTTTATAATATTTACTGAAGAAATCAGTCAATGCTGAAGGAATGAATAAAGTATGGGAAGAAGTATCCTCCTCTCCAATTAACTAGAACCTTATTAAGAGATGTCTGAAATTAATCAGAGTATCAGTTGCCTTCTACTTTGAAAGAGAAAATTAACTTCAGAAACCTAAACTGATATCATGTAATTATTTAATACAATTATAACAGTTTTCAGACTATATCCTGGAGCAAGCACATACTAATCTCAGTCTCCTAGGCCTTCTGTGGCTATATGATATACAGTCAAAACAGTTAAGAACATGTCAAAATTAAGCTAGTACTCTACCCTGCCAGTATCACTATGCCATTACAATATAGAGAGGACATTAGCCTTTGAATTTACTGCTGCAGGGGCACTTGGGTGGCTCAGTCGGTTAAGCATCCAACTTCAGCTCAGGGCATGATCTCGCAGTCTATGAGTTCGAGCCCCACATCGGGCTCTATGCTGACAACTCAGAGCCTGGAGCCTGCTTCAGATTCTGTGTCTCCTTCTCTCTCTGTCCTTCCCCCACTTGCTCTTTCTCTCTCTCTCTCTCTCAAAAATAAATAAACATTAAAAAAATTTAAATTTACTGCCTCAAATTCTCTTTTACTAGGTATCAAACTGTCTCACTCCCTCACTACATTCCAGTCTGTGTCCACATTTCACCTTTTCAGAGGGGCATTCTCTGACAGTTCTACCTAAAATAAGTAACTTTCCTCATCATCATTCTTTATTTCCTTTCCCTTCCTTATTTTTTCAATTTTTTCAACTAAATTTATTCAGGTATATCTGATCTATAATAAACTGCACAAACTTAAAGTGTATAGTTTGATGTATGGCAAGTGGACGTACCTTGAAACTATTACCACAATCAAGAAAATAAACACCTATCATCTCCAAAAATTTTCTGTCACTTGTTAATCCTTCCCATTCTTCTTTCTCCCCTTTCCAGGTAGCCACTGATCTGTTCTCTATCACTAGAGATAATTTTGCATTCTCTAGAAATGTATATAAATGGAATCATACAGAATGTAGTCTTTTGGGGGAAGTCTGGTTTCTTTTACTCTGTAAAATTATTTAGACTTTCATCCATGTGTTACATTAATGAACTGTTTGTTCCATTCTATTGCTGAGTAATATTCTATTATATGAATATGCAACAATTCCTTTATTCACTTGTTGATGAACATTTAGACTGTTTTGAGTTGTTGGCTATTACAAATAACGCTGCTAGGAACATTCCTGTACAAGTCTCTGTATGGCATATGCTTTCATTTCTCTTGGGTAACTACCCAATAGTAGAATGACTGGGCCATATAGTAGATGTATGTTTGACTTTTCAAGAAATTATCAAACTATTTCCCAAAGAGGTTGTACCATTTTACATCCCCACCAAAAGTGCCTGAGAGTCCCACTGATTCACATCATTGTCAACATTTGGTGTGATCAGCCTTTTTAATTTTAGACATATTAATAAGTGTTTTCACTTGCATTTTCCTAATGTCTAATGATGTTGAGCATCTTTCCATGTGCTTATTTGACATCTGTATATCTTCTCTGGTAAAGAGTCTGTTCAAATCTTCTGCCCATTTAAAAAAACAACTTTTTATTAGTGAATTTTTAGAGTTCTTTATACATTTGTGATATAGTCTGTTATCAGATATAATTTGCAAATATTTTTTCTTTAGTCCATAGTTTTGTCTTTTCATTCTCTTAATGTTGCCTTTCAAAGAGCAGAGTTTTAAAATTTTGATTAATTTTAATGATCATTTTCTCTTTTAGAATTGTGATTTTAGTGCCTAACCCAAGTTCAAAATTTTTCTTAATTTTTTTTCCATATTGTTTCTTGTATAAGTTTAATGGTTTTAGATTTTACATTTAGGCCTATGATACATTTTGAGCTAATTTTTATATACGCTGTGAGATACAGATTGAAATCCATTTTTTTGTGTATATAGAATTCCCAATTATTCCAACATCATTCATTAAAAAGTCTCTCCTTTCTCCACAGAATTACCCTTCACTTTTATCAAAAATCAATTGATTCTCTGTCAGTCTGTTTCTAAACCATCTCTTCAGTTCCATTGACCTATTTATCTGTCTTAACACTAACACCCCCACTGTCCTGATGAGCATGACCATGACTTTATGATAAGTAAAGTCAAGTAGTATACCTTCTCCTACGTTGTTCTTCTTCAAAGTTATTTTGGTTGTTTTTGGTCCCTTGTGTTTCTATGTGAATTTTAGAACAAACTTGACAATTCACACATACACACATACAAAGCCTCCTGGGATTTTGACTGGGATTACATTAAATCTATAGATAAATTTGGGAAGAACAGACATGTTAACAATGTTGAGTCCTCTAATCCATGAATACAGTATATCTTTCCATTTATTTAGGTCTTATATGATTTCTTCCAGCAATGCTTTGTAATTTTAAGTGTACAGGTCCAGAACATCTTTTGACAGATTTACTCCTTAGAATTTCAAGTTTTTGATGCTATGATAAATTATGATTTTTAAAATTTCAAGTTCTATGTGCTTATTGATAGTATATACAAATACAGTTGATTTTTGTATATTATATTCTGCAACCTTGAAAAACGCACTTATTCTGGTAGCATTTGTGTGGATCTCATAAGATTTTATACACAGATAATTATATCATATGTAATTATATCAGGTAATTATATCATATTATATCATATATATCAACAGAAACTTCTTCCTTTCTAATCTAGATGGATTTTATTTCTTTTTCCAGTCTTATTGTGCTGGCTAGAACCTCCAGTACAATATTAGATGGAAGTGGTGATAGTGGACATCCTTGCCTTGTTTCCTGATCTTAGCAGGAAAGCATCAGTCTTTCACAATTAAGTACGATGCTAGCTGTAGGTTTATAGATGCCTTTTATCGGGTTTGAAAAAATCCTTTCTAGTTTCCTGAGTTTTTATGAGGAATAGTTGTTGACTTTTGTCAAATGATCTTTTTTTCTGCTTTTTCTGCCTCTACTGAGATGATCATGTGGTTTTTCTTTACAAGTTAATATGGTGAGGTACTTTTTTTAAATTTTTTTTTAACATTTATTTATTTTTGAGACAGAGAGAGAGAGAGCATGAACAGGGGAGGGTCAGAGAAAGAGAGAGACACAGAATCTGAAACAGGCTCCAGGCTCTGAGCTATTAGCACAGAGCCCGACGCGGGGCTCGAACCCACGGACCGTGAGATCATGACCTGAGCCGAAGTCGGACGCTTAACCAGCTGAGCCACCCAGGCGCTCCTTGTTTTTTTAATGTTGAAAAAAAGACTTGTATTATTGAGATTAACTCAACTTGGTCATGTTTCATTATCTTTTATGTATTATTTAATATTATTTTCCAAGATTTTGTTAAGAATTTCTACCTCTATATCCATAAAAACATTGGTCTATAGTTTTCTTTTCTCAAGATGTCATTGTCTGACTTTGGTATCAGAGTAATTATGACCTCATAAAATGAATTGGAAAGTATTCTTTTCAGTTTTCTGGAAGAGTTTGTTTAGAATTGGTATTATTTCTTCCTTATACATTGGGTAGCATTCACCATTGAAGGCATTGATGAGGTTTAGAGTTTTCTTTCTGGAAGGTTTTAACTAGATTTATGGAAGGGGAAAGAGTTGATATCCTATTTTCAAATAATCCTAGAAAAGTATATATGTCAATAGAGCAGGGAAAGATATAATATCTATGAAGAGAGAAGTATCATAAAATCTAGAAGTTAAAAAGAGAAAAATAGAATACAAAGGACTGTCACCAGACCAACAAAGATTCAAAAAAGAAAATGAAGAAACAATAATGTACATAAATGAAATAGAAAATAAGATGGAATGATTAAAATTAAGCATGACTGTCATTATGCAAAATTGTAATTATCCATTAAAGTGCAAACCACTAGACTAGTTTTTTAAATTCCAGATTAAATCATTTTTTAAATTCCAGTTTAAAATGCAATTACAGTTATAAACTATTTATAACAGTCACATTTTAAAAGTTAAAAATAATGGATAGACACCAAAATCAAGATTCATAAGAGTAAAAATTGATAAATTGAACTTCTTCAAAATTAAAAACTTTAACTCTACAGGAAATTCTGTGAAGAAAATAAAAATATAGACTACAGACTAGGAGAAAATATTTGCAAATCAAAAATATAAGAAATGCCTCTAACTAGAATATATAAAGAACTTTCAAAGCTCAACAGTATAAAACCAACCAATCCAATTCAAAAATAGACAAGCGAAATTAGTCAGAGAAAGACAAATATCATATGACTTCACTCATATGAGGACTTTAAGAGACAAAACAGATGAACATAAGGGAAGGGAAACAAAAATAATATAAAAATAGGGAGGGGGATGAAACATAAGAGACTCTTAAATATGGAGAACAAACAGAGGGTTTCTGGAGGGATTGTGAGACGGGGGATGGGCTAAATGGGTAAGGGGCATTAAGGAATCTAATCCTAAAATCATTGTTGCACTATATGCTAACTAATTTGGATGTAAATTTTTAAAAAAATAGACAAAAGACATGCACAGACATTTTACCAAAAAAGATATATAGATGGCAATAAGCACATAAAAGTATGTTTAACCTTATTAGCCATGAGGAAAATGGAAATTAAAACCACAATGTAGTATTACTATGCATCTATCAGAATAGCTAAAATTTAAAAAAAAAATAGTGATAACACTAATTCTGGTGAAATGTGAAGAAACTCAATCTTTTGTGCATTGCTGGTGGAAATATAAAATAATACAACCACTCTGGAAAATAATATGACAATTTATTGTAAAACTAAACATGTACTTACCATATGAGCAAGTAATTGCACTCTTGAATATTTATCCCAGAGCAATGAAAACTTATGTTCATACAAAAACTTGTACACAATGTTTATAAGAGCTTTATCTGTAACAACTAAGAAGTAGAAACAACCCAAAGCCCATCAATGGGTGAATCATTAAGCAAACTGTGGTATATTCATATCATGGAATAGTACTCTGAAACAAAAAGGAATGAGCTATTGATGCACAGAATAACTTGTATGGATTTCAAGAAAATTATGCTGAACGAAAAAAGCCAGTCCCGGGATGCTTGGGTGGCTCAGTCCTTTAAGCCTCTGGCTTCAGCTCAGGTCATGATCTCGCAGTTCAGGAGTTCAAGCCCCACGTTGGGCTCTGGGTTGATAGCTCAGAGCCTGGAGCCTGCTTTAGATTCTGTGTCTCCCTCTCTCTCTGCCCCTCCTCCATTTGTTCTCTCTCTCTCTCTCTCTCTCTCTCTCTCTCTCTCTCTTTTAAACATAAAAAAAAGAAAAAAAAAACCAGTCCCAAAGTTTCCATACTATATGATTCTATGTATATAACATTCTTGAAATGACAAATTGATAGCGATGGAGAACAGATTGGTAGTTGCCAGAGGTGAAGGAGTGGGAGAGAGAGGGAGACAGCTATGGCCATAAAAGGATAGCAGGAAGGATCCTTATGATGGCACTGTCTTTATCTTGACTGTGGTGATGGTCACACAATTTATGTGTGATAAAATTGTGTGGAACTAAACACACACACACACACACACACACACACACACACAAATGAGTGCATGTAAAACTGGTGAAATCCAAAAAATATCAATGCATTTTATCAATGCCAATTGCCTGTTTGTGATATTGTACTATAGTTGTAAAAGATATTAAGATTGGGGAAAATCAAATGAAGCCTATACAGAATCTTTCTTTGTTTTTTAAGTTTATTTAGAGAGAGAGAGGCAGACAGACAGACAGACAGCACGCACATGAGTGGGGAAGGGTCAGAGAGAGAATCCCAAGCAGTCTCCATGTCCCAATGCGGGATTCGAACCTGTGAACCATGAGATCATGACCTGAGCAAAGGTCGGACACTTAACTGACTGAGCCACCCAGGTGCTTCCAGAATCTCTCTTTCTTATTACTTTTCATAACTACTAGTGAATCTATGATCATCTTAAAATAAAGTTTTAAAAAAGACAATGGAGGGGTGGGTCTAGAGATATCAAAGGACTGAAAAAAGGATGGGGTATCCACCTTATGGACTATTATGTAGATATTTACAAGAATAAATTAGAGCTTATCATTTACTTGTTAGAATTTCCAGAAGGCTTTGTTGAATGAAAAAAGTAAGGTTCAGAAAAGCAAGGGTAATATGATTCTAATTTAATGAAACAATATCTGCAAATGTGTGTGTATTTGTACATATGTACAAGGTTTTTTTTAAGTTTATTTATTTATTTTGAAAGAGAGAGAAAGCACAAGTTGGACAGAGGCAGAGAGAGAAGAGAGAGCAAGAATCCCAAGCAGGCTCCGTACACCAGTGCAGAGCCTGATGGGGGGCTCAATGAGGGTCTCGATGAGGGGCTGGAACTCATAAGCCCAAACAGTGAGATCGTGACCTGAGCCAAAGCCAGACACTTAACCAACTGAGCCGCTCAGGTAGCCCAGTAGATTTTCTTGAATAAGTATTTTTTCGTCCTCTGTATGTTCTTAGAACAATTCACAGATATTGCTTATTTTACAATTTCACCAGTTATGTCCATTTTGCTGGGGAACAGGTCCACGGAGCTCTTCACGTTGCGAATCTGAAAGTAGTACCTCCAGATTATTTTTTTAAAAAGACTGTGCCACCTTTTGGGATGAGCACTGGGTGTTGTATGGAAACCAATTTGACAATAAATGTCATATATTGAAAATAAAATAAAATAAAATAAAATAAAATAAAATAAAATAAAAAGACTGTGCAAAGGAAATTCCTGCTTTTATCACATTCTCTGAGTTTCAGTTTCCTTATCTGAAACGGGGCTAATAATCCATAATACACTACCTAGGACATAGTATCTCTGAATAACTATTAATTTATTTTTCCCTCCATTTATCTCACTTTGGGGACTTAGAGAAGTTCTATTGAATAAAGGTAATGTGTTGTTATGCTTGAAGAATTTTAAGACTCCAAGAAAGTATTTCAAGTAATACTTGAGGTAAGAAATACACTTAACCACTACTCAAAAGTGATCTTTAGACTTGAACCAAGGTTCTTTCAGAAGTTTGGCTCATGAGAAAATAACCAAACCACAAACAACATGACTCAAGATCTCTTTTTTCTTCCTCTCTCCCTCACCTCCTCACCCTACCCAACTCTCTCCCAACTCTTTTCCCTCCTGCATTATAGCTTTTCACCAACATATGAGAATTACTGAGTAGAAACTGAATGACTGAATAAAGAATAAAATACAGTCTATACAAAGATTTGTAATGTGATCAGTAACCAGTATTCTCTCCAAGCTTTACTTGTTTTTAAATTGAAGCATAGCGACACACAGAGTTACATTTATTTCAGGTGTACATGTATTTCAGCTATTTGACAACTCTATAAGTTATGCTATGCTCACAAATGTAGCTACCATCTGTCACCATACAATACTATTCCAGTACCATTGACTATATTCCCTATGCTGTAACAAAAGCCTGTATCTCCCATGCTCCTTCACCCATTTTGCCCATCCCTCCAGCCCCTCCCCTCTGACAACATCAGTTTGTTCTCTGTATTTATGGGTCTGTTTCTGCTTTTTTTATTTGTTTTGATTTTTAAATTCCACATATAAGTGAAATCCTATAGTATTTGACTTTCTCAGGCTTATTTCACTTAGCATAATACCCTCTAGGTCAATCCATGTTGTCACAAATGGCAAGTTCTCATTCCTCTTTATGGCTGAGTAATATTCCATTGCACATATATATATATATATATATATATATATATATGCGACATCTTCTTTATCCATTCATCTGTCTGTTGACACTGGGGTTGCTTCCATATCTCGGCTATTGTAAATAATGCTGCAGTAAACATAGTGGTGCACATATCTTTTTGAATCAGTGTTTTTGTTTTCTTTGGGTACATATCCAGTAGAGGAATTAATGGATCATATGGTAATTCTATTTTTAATTTTTTGAGGAAGCTATACTGTTTTTCACAGTGGCTATACCAACTTACATTCCCACCAACAGTGTATGAGTGTTCTTTTCCTCCACATCCTTGCCAACACTTGTGGTTTTTTTATTTTTTTTTACATTTATTCATTTTTGAGAGACAGAGAGAGACAGAGTACAAGCGGGGGAGGGGCAGAGAGAGAGGGAGACACAGAATCTGAAGCAGGTTCCAGGCTCCCAGCTATCAGCACAGAGCCTGATGCGGGCTGGAACTCACAAACCGCGAGATCATGACCTGAGCCAAAGTCGGATGCACAACTGACTGAGCCACCCAGGCGCCCCTCCTTGCCAACACTTGTTATTTCTTGTCTTTTGATACTAGCCATTCTGACAGGTGTGAGGTGATATCTCATTGTAGTTTTGATTTACATTTTCCTGATGGTTAGTGATGTGAAGCATCTTTTTATGTGCCTGTGACCATCTGTATGTCTTCTTTGGGAAAATATCTATTCAGATTCTCTGCATGTTTTTAAACAGATTGTTTTTTTTTTTAGTGTTGAATTGTTTTAAGTTCTTTATATATTTTGTATATTAACCCCTTATTGGATATATCACTTGCAAATCCTTCTCTCACTGCCTAGGTTGTCTTTTTGTTTTGTGTATGGTTTCCTTTACTGTGCAAAATCTTTTTATTTTGGTGTAGTCGCAATAGTTTGTTTTAGTTTCACTTCCCTAACGAGACATATCTAGAAAAATATTACTAAGGTGAATGCCAAAGAGATTACTATGTTTTATTCTAGGAGTTTTATGGTTTCATGTCTCACACTTAGGTCTTTAATCCATTTTGAGTTTATTTTTGTGTATGGTATAAATAATGCAGTTTCATTCTTTTGCACCTAGTGTCTAGTTTTCCCAGAACCCATTTGTTGAAGAGACTGTCTTTTCCCCATTGTATATTCTTGCCTTCTTTGTTGTGGATTAATTGACAATATAATTGTGACTTTATTTCTGAGCTTTCTATTCTGTTCCATGATCTGTGGCTATTATTGTGCCAGTACTGTTTTGATTATTATGGCTTTGTAACATATCTTGAAATCTAGGATTCTGATACTTCCAGCTTTGTTCTTCTTTCTCAAGACTGCTTTGGCTATTCAGGTGTTTTGTGGCTCCATACATATTTTTGTATTATTTTTTCTAGTTCTGTGAAAAATGTTATTAGTCTTTTGATAGGGATTACATTAAATCTATAGATTGCTTTGGATAGTGTAGACCTTTTAACAATATTAATTCTTCCAACCCATGAACATGGAATATCTTTACATTTGTTTGTGTCATCTTCAATTTCTTTCATCTATGTTTTATAGTTTTCAAAGTATAGATCTTTTACTTCCTTGGTTAACTTTATTCCTAGATATTTTATTCTTTTTGGTGCAATTGTAAATGGAATTGCTTTCTTAATTTCTCTTTCTGCTACTTTGTTATTAGTGTATAGAAATGCTACCAATTTCTGGCTATTAATTTTTTATCATGCAACTTTACTGAATTCATTTATTACTACTAATAGTTTTTTGGTGGAATCGTTAAGGTTTTTCTATGTATAATATCAATGTCATCTGCAAATAATGACAGTTTTACTTCTTCCTTACCAATTTGGATGCCTTTGTTTCTTTTCTTTCTGATTGATGTGGCTATGACTTCCAGTACTGGGTTAAATAAAAGTGGCAAGAGTGGACATCCTGGTCTTGTTCCTGATCTTAGGGGAAACGCTCTCAGTTTTTCACAATTGAGTATGACATTAGCTGTGGGTTTGTCATATATGGCCTTTATTATGATGAAGTGTGTTCCCTCTAACCCCATTTTGTTGAGAGTTTTTATCAAGAACAGACATTGTATTTTGTCAAATGGTTTTTCTGCATCTATTGAGATGATCATATGATTTTTATTCTTAATTTCATTAATGGGGTATATCATGTTGATTGGTTTATGGATATTGAACCATCCTTGTGTCCTCAGAATAAATCCCACTTGATTGTGGTGAATGATCCTTTTAATATATTGTTGAATTCACTTAGCTGATGTTTTGTTGAGGGTTAGTGCATCTATATTCATCAAGGATATTGGCCTGTATGCAAGCAAGTTATGCTTTGGTACAGAAGTCTGGACCTTGAAATAACTCTCGCATCTCTCTCTCTCTCTCTCTCTCTCTCTCTCTCTCAAGAAATGAAAATCCTATGAAAGCCATTTCCAATGTCATTTATTTGTTTATTTAACAGAACTGATTTAATGCCTAGGTTGTGTGTGTGTGGCACTCTTCTAGGTTCTTGGTCCCTGGGATTAAGAAATGAGATAGGATTTGAGGAGCTGGCCAATAAATATATGCCTTACTAAGCCAAAACATTATTATATTCGCACGATCTTTGTGTAGTTTGTCTACTTGCTCATAGTTCAAAATGATCAGGAGAAACCATGTGACCATGGTCACCACGTGACCCTGGGAAAGGCTGTAATTCTTATTTGCCTTTAATTCCACCTCATACCAGTTTTAGAGATGGTGAAAGACAAATAGTGTCTTGTTTTCAACTTCTCATACAGGTAATGTTGAGCAGCCAAAATCCCTTAAAACTGATTCCCAAACTGCTGCAAACTTTTTGACCTTAAAAGATCTAGAACCAATCAGAAATAAACTATAATCAAGTAAAAAAGAGAATGAGGATGTTAAAAATCCAGACCTAAAAATTCTATTTAAAAACTTATCATCTTGGTACCTGGGTGGCTCAGTTGGTTAAATATTCAACTCTTAATTTCGGCTCAGGTCATAATAATCAGGGTCATGAGATTGAGCCCCATGCTGGGCTCTGCAGTAAGTGTGGAGTCTGCTTAAAATTCTCTCTCTCTTTCTCTGTAAAATAAATAAAATGAAAAAAAAAATTTTAAATAAAATCCTATTATTTTTTAAGTAAAGAATTCAGGGAGCACCTGAGTGGCTCAGTCAGTTGAGCATCTGACTTTGGCTTGGGTCACAATCTCACAGTTTGTGAGTTTGAGCCCCATCTAGGGCTGTGTGCTGACAGCTCAGAACCTGGAGCCTGCTTTGGATTCTGTGTCTCCATCTCTTTCTGCCCCTCCCCTGCTTGCACTCTCTCTCTCTCTCTCTCTCTCTCTCTCTCTCAAAAATAAATAAACATTAAAAAATTAAAAAAAAAAGAATTCAGAGACTTGGGATAGAATTTTTAAATGAAATTTTAAATCTGAAACTAGAATTTTATGTAGTTTGGATTATGACATAAAAATTATATTATTTGGTTTAGCAGGTGCATACTGAGTCCTTACTTCAAGCAGTATTAGCAAGACATAGCTCTACACTGAGAAGTCTTGTACAAAATAACTACAATATTACACAGAAAATATTTGTTTTAATAGAGGATCTAATAATGCCACTTAAAACAGATAAATAAGAGAGTTATTCCTGTTAGGAGGGATTATAAAAGATTTCAGAAAGGAAATGTTATCTGATCCAAAGCCAACGAAGGGGAAAAAATGTAGGGACATAACAAAACCAACCCAAGTATGTTACAGGCTTTCTTTAGAGACCAGCCAGTGATCCTACCTGACTGGAGTACTGGAGAAAAGTAAATAAATGCAGATGATTTGTAGTAGATTGTGGAGATCCCCAAATGTTATCACAGGAACTGTGAGTTTATTTTGAAGCCCACTGAAAACCATGGGGGGGGGTGGTGAAATAAAGCATAATAATTAAAACTGTCTTAGAGAGATTAGTCTGACACCCATGTATAAAATAGATTTTAAAATATCAGAGATAGAAGACCAACATAGAGGCTTTTGTTTCATTTTATATTTTAAGTTTATTTACTTATTTTGAGAGATAGAGACAGCAGGGGAAAGGGAGAAAGAGAGGGAGATGGAGAGAATCCCAAGCAGGCTCCATTCTGTCAATACAGAGCCCAACATGGGGCTCAAACTCCTGAACTGTGAGATCATGACCTGAGCTGAAGTCAAGAGTCAGTCCCTTAACCACTAAGCCACGAAGCCACCCCTTGATGCTATTGTTACATTAGGCCACATGGGCCTAAACTAAGATAACAGAATCAAAGTAGATGGCAGTTCCATAAACATGAAACAGGAAATAGAATCCAGGGAATGGATGCAAGAGACAGTGGTGAGGGGTAACTAGAACTCGAGAATGCCTGTCAGCAGTGAAAGAGGGAGTACAAGATGTTTTGAAGTTTGATGTCTATGTGCCAGGGAAGCTGACAATGTTCTTAAAAAGAGAAAGATAAGGTTTAGGGAAAGAAGAAAAATAATGTTTAATTTATTTAATAAATATTTATTGAGCACTTATTATGTGCCAGACACTGTTTCTGGGGAGATGAGAATTATGTTTGATTTTTAAAACATTTTATGTAGAAAAGGCACTGTTCCCAGTCTGTGTAACCCAAAAGGCAGAGCTGGAGCCAGTGAGTAGGAGCCAGGTAGGAAGTAAAAAAATCTAATAAGTGGAGGCTTCCTGATAAGTAGTAAGAGCTCTGTTCCAGGCAGTATTCAAGCATAAATTGGATGATAATCTTCCGGGCACTCTGTGACAAGGGATTTCTGCCTTAAGAGAGAGGTTAGACTAACCCTTCCACAAGTTCTCTCCCAGTCTTAAGTAAGAACATATATTCTTTCCTATGATCTGGTCCTGTGGGTTCTATTATTAATCTCTGGTTTCTTGTAATTATTAAATAAATTACTCAATCTGTCTGCCATTCAGTAAAACTCACACATTTGCATCTGTTATTCTTGAATTATTTTTGGTTAGGGCTCTTCTTCTTTATTAAAAATCTCTACCCAGTAATGTTACCTTTATAGCTAATTTAGAATGCTAACCCTGGTAGACTGGGTTATAAATATCAGAGGGGAAAGGGATTTCTTGTGCCTAATAATATTTTTGTTTGGAATAAGCCCTGCAAATGAGAAATGAATTATCTTGACTTCAAGATTGCGATGCAGTTTCTGTATTTTGCAGTAATTCAGAAAGGAAAAAAAAATATCTCACAGAGGTTCATTTTGATACAGCATGTTAAAGAAAGAGAATAATTATTCTCAAAACCCTGTAAAGCTTTACATCAGAAGCATTTATCTGTGTTGCATTTAGAAAAGAAGAAAGGAAAGAGAAGAAAAGGAGAGGAAAAAAGAAACCTGTAGTGAGCTCCGCTATAAGCTATAGTTAAAGCTTTACATTTCCTGGTGTCTTTTGAAACGTAAAATTCCACAACAAATAGCCCTGTAACGTATAACCAGTATGAAGATTCAATTGAGATTTAAGCACTTTGGTTTGCTTTTGAGTCTTGCTATTTTCTGCATTTGTTTTGACTGCTCTCATCATTCAGGATTGACGCTTGGATGGGTGTGTAGGAGGAAGCAGCAGCAGCAGGCTTACAGCTTGCAGACAAAAAAAAATCTGCCTTATCTGATGGCTATTATTGAAAATGCGAGGTGTAGCCTGGGCTGGGTAATGAAGGGGAGCGAGCGAGGGGGAGCAGGGAGCATGGAGCTGCATACTGATGAGTGTAGGAGTACTTGATAAAAAGAATTCTGGCTGCTGGCCGTGCATTGCTCATTGTGGAGTACTCCAACAATCACATAGAACGCAGACCAGCCTAAGCTGACAGCTTGATATGCCTTCTTCTGCTGCCTGGTTTTGGGGGCTGTATGACGTACTGGTCGGTAGTAAAGATTAATATGTAAGAAATGTGGAGCTAGGATCAAGTCATACTCCACAGCCTGCCTGGCAAACTATGTTTTACTTCTGACTTTGCTCTCTCGCTGAGAACATTAATCTGTCAAGCTGGCGGGCTCCTTTGATAGCAACTTTCCCAGGAGCATGATGTGGCAATGCCACCTCTCAGCCCAGGACTACCGCTATTACCCAGTGGACGGCTACTCCCTGCTTAAACGCTTCCCTCTTCATCCTCTTACAGGACCCAGATGCCCCGTCCAAACAGTGGGACAATGGTTGGAAAGCATTGGGCTACCTCAGTACGAGAACCACCTGATGGCTAATGGATTTGACAATGTACAGTTTATGGTAAGACGCTCTCTGTGTCCATGGAGCTGCCTTTTGTCTGTCTTTGCTTCTTATGTGTCTTACACGGCTCAGAGGCAGCCTGATTTGCACCAAAACCGGTCAATTTATATATGTAACTGCATCAGAAAATTGGATGCCCTTAGGACTGAACTTACTGTGTACATATAGACACTTGCTGAAAAATGAGATCTACGGGCATCCATATACATATGTATTATATGAATGAACCGGTGAGAGTACTATTTATAGGCAGTGAAAGAAGATTAACATTTATATTCTCCCTGTCATTCTTTGTGTGCTTTTTATAAATTTGTAATCTCAGAATACCCAGTTAGATTATAGTACTCTTCGGTCAATTCTAGATTCCTAAAACATATTTTTTTCATTTGAGCATCAGCATTTAATGATTAATTTGACAATCTGTTATGTTTACGGTGTGAAGATTATTTTTTTTCTGATAATTGTTCGATAAGCAGTTTAAATTGTGTGGATGACCTTTAATTTGTTAGCAAACTGCTTCAGATGGTCAATTATGGAGAACATTCACTTACTTACATATGCTGATTGAAGAGCACTGAAGTGTTTTTTATTACTTTAGGTAGAAAACAAACACTTCCATCAATTACCTGTCTGTTTAGAAAGAGAGGCTGATGGACCAAATACATTCATATACTTCTAAATACTAGTCTGCATGCAGTCTAAACCCGGTGTGTGCAAACTTCTCACTGTGATGAATATAGGCGAGGAAGGAGGGTGGGGAGATGTGCGGACCCATAATACAGCTTTCTAATCATTCATATATCTCCCCCAGTGCTCATCAGTTTCCCTTGTTAAGCTACGTCACAGTCCTTATTACCTTTCCTTGCTTTTAAGTTCCCATCACATATATTACTGATCCCTAAATTTAGAGGGAGCTACATAATATAAGCATATAGCACACAAATGGCTTGAAGAAATAATTAATAGCTATTTCCAAATAAAATGCTGGGGCTGACATCTGAAGCTTATTCATACGAGAACTGGTAACAGAATATGACAGCTAGTTATGTTTTTTTTTAATTTCCATTTGAGATGACTTTTCTCCGAGCTTAACTTGACTATTACAGATTTAAAAATTGGTCAAATTGTTAAACTTCTGCCTCTTTTCCAAAAAAAGTGTATCCTCCGTGAGCTTTTTTAAAAAGCTACATAAATGTAAGAAGATGTATGAGCTCGAAGTAATTGTATGCATAGAACTCTTTATGAACCTGTTTTTTATAATAGGATATGCAGCTACTGTTATTTTTCTCATGTTAAAGAGAACTGTCACTGATTAGACAGACAAGATATTGTGGGTATTGAAACAGGAAAAAAAGTGAAATGTCTTCAGTTGCTATGACAGTCTTAGGACACTGAGAAGATTTAGGACAGGCTTAGGACACTAAACAGAGAATACTAAGCATTTGGGGAACTATCAAACAGGATGGAGATCTTTTCATGGTTATTTATATTTACTGTACATTTTGATGTCTTTATTCTTTCTCTCTGACTCTACCTGTGATAAGACTTTCTCATTCCCATTCTTCATACTCTTGTCCAAATTTATTCTGATCCCATGAGAAGTTAGGTCTTTGGATTCTGGCTACTTCCAAATATTTTAATTCAGCATAATTTTCCTCTGAATATTAAACACATTTGAGCAAATATAACCCCTTTTGAAAGCCTAAAACTGAAAGGTTAATTAAACAAGTTTCAAATAAGCATTTGGAGGTCTTAAAACAACGTTCAGGAATGAATTATGTATAAGCATTCCAAAGTGTATCTGGGAGGCAAAAATCCTGGGTATATGTGACAAAACCAAGGTTTGAGCTTCTCCATAGATTATTGTCTTTATTTTTTCAATTCTAAGTTTTATATATAATTTTCCAGAAAATTGGAAAACAGTTAATGCAAATAAGTCAAATACTTTCTTCATGAGACAGTTAATTTAAAAAATAAAAACTTTGATCATTTAGAGGAGCTAATTATGAAAATTGAGCTAATCATAAAATGGTGTCATCAATTGTTGCTTTATCTGCTGCTATACACTATTTACTACTAGTGTCATAAAAAATCAGTTTCTACATTTACAAAATTTATTGATTGATTTCCATAATCAAACTTATTTCATTATGAATTTAGTTAAGTATACCAATATAATCAGCCCACTTTAAGAAACAGATTTCATTAATGGGGTGAAATATTTGTTAGACCTGTTTAGTCTCCACTCAGTATCATATTCTAGCTTTTATTTTTCTTGAAGCACATTCTGACCTGCATTTATTCATCCTGTTGCCTAAGCAACAAGCACCACACTCCCATTAACTGTGATGTAGTGCAGGTCTTATTAGCTTTTTAGAACAAGACAGTAGAGACATCAAAAGGGTATAATTAATGTTGCTTGAAACTTCATTGTACATCCGCGCATAGTTATACTTTATTTAGGAAACATTCTCAAGAGTTATTTTTTTTATTTAATCAATATTCCATTATTGAATGTTTTCTATATAAGTGACTTCCAAAGTATTTATTGAAAGCTTAAATATTTTTTACCAACTCTGTTCTACATACTCTCACACGTAAATACAATATATGGATGATTTATCCACATGGCTATGATTAACTGTAATAAAGATTTCTTATATCAATTCCTAGACATAGTTAGAAAAAGCAGGACTCCCATTTATTTTTGTATCTCTATCAATTATTACTTCTCCTTTGGGCCCTTAATGCTTATCCATGATTTTATTGATGCATGAATTTTTTTTCAGTGCCTAAAATCAAAATACCAAACTTTTTCTTTATGTACCTGGTCCTGCTTTGCTGACATTTGTGCACATAGTTTTGACTTTCTTGTATCATTAAATATATAAAATAAATTGAAATTGATCCAATTAAATAACTACAAAACTATATCAGGTGACCTAAGACTTTGGGAGAGTCAGATCTATGTTGCACTCAAAAGCCCCTTTAACACAGAATTTTTCATCTGAAGACTTATCCAAGCCCCACTTACCTGCTCATCCCCTCTGAAGTCATACATCATCAGCTCCCCCCTTGTAAGACATATGCTGTTCACTAGCCTCTGGGAATGCTGCCGGGGCCCTAAAATATATGTGTTTCAACATTACTTTTTTTTTTAAACCAAGGAGTTTTGATATGAAGTGTTTAATGTACAAAATGTATATGCTTATTTACTTCCTTATTGTGCAAGTTTCTATCATCCTCTCCTTTTTCCAAGTCTGATGACTGCTTGCTAAATTTTAAGTCTCAAACTATCTATTCTTATCTTGATGACTGCTCATTTGTACTCTCCTCCCCCCATCCTCTACAGCTATTTCCTCTCCTTTCCCTCTTTCTTTTATCCTCAAAGGTCCAACTCAATCCCTGCCTTGTTTATGTAGCTTTCCTTAATGACGCTAGTCCTTTGGAGCCTCTCATTTCTCTGAACTCATGTAGTGGTTGTATTCAGTATGAAAAATTACATTTGGCATGCCATTATTCACTCTCTAGAATTAAAAGTTTTCACTTGTATATATCTTGTCTCTCCCACTAGACTAGAAACTCTTCAAGTCCATGTTCTGTGTGTTCAATTGCCTTGCCTTTATCACAAGTCCTACCATAATGCTGTGTATATAGACATCATCCCATGACAACTAGACACACAGCAGACTGTTGTAGATGGATCACCAGCCTCTTGTTTAAACTGGAAGCCTTGTTTTACCAATGGAACATGAAGTTTTAGCCCCCTTCATTCATTCATTCATTCATGCAACAAACTCTTAAACATCTTGTATGTGCTAGAAACAGTGTTAATTCCTGGGAATGTAACCATGAACAATACATGCTTCTTGACCTCTATTAGGTTACAATATTGCTCTCAGACCTACATATCATTTGCATGCATGTTAGACACTCATTCCATCATGTGCTCACACACACACATACACTCTATCACAGGGATCTTGCCCTCATTCTTTTATATAATCACCATCCTTCAGCACATTACTTACTAACAATTGCTTTTCCAGCAATAAAGTACAGTAGGCAATGGAAGAAATAAAATTTCTCATAGCAGGGGTAAAGAAAGATAAAGATACCGATAACAACAAAACACTGACAGTGTTATGGTAGATTTATGGTCCAAAAACTGAATCAAGAAGTTTATATTATTGGAGGAGGACTGACTCATATCCTCACCAGGATAACTAGCTAGTAGTTATATTTGTAAACTCTAATCAAAAAAAGGGAAAAAATGAAATTATGCCAACTCATTTTTTTTAACACTTCCTATGTTTCTAGCAGTTGCCATCTAGGTTGGCTTAGGATGCTTTGACCATTATTAAAATGTCCAAAATGCAGCTCTTACAGAGTAAAAAATAAAAATAATTCCAGAAGCCCTATGTGGTTTGGCATTTTTGTACACTTGGGTGAGTAGCATTCATAAAGGACTTCCTGAAGGTCAGCATGAGTAGTGCCTATTAGAAACTGAAGTAAAGCCACAGAGCTCTTGGAAGTCATCCATTTGGACAAAATATTTAAGAAAGAGTCACCTTATAAGTATGTAGTTGAAATTTCCTTTTCCATTTTGTGGTGCATTTTATATGCTAATGCGCTTACTTCTCTTTTCCTCTTTTACATAACTTTTCTGTAGTAAGAGCACCATTTGCAGTTGACCTGACAAAATGACCTTTTATGTGTCTTAGCAGCATTATGATCCAAGAAAGAAGTTAAACTTGTGAAGCAGAAAAATAAATTGTCCCTAAAGGCCAAGACTAATAACCCCCAGGATGATTTCTTGTTTCAAATATTTCTTAAGAAAATTTTATAAAGTTACTGATATTTCAAGGTCCAAGAGAAAAATACCTGCCACACTCTCCACTTCATCCTGTTTCTGCAACAGTGCAGGCTCTGAAGTGGGTGGCTTTATGGTGAATGTGCAGCCATAATTTTACAAACTCAGTCCAGTAGTTACACATCCACTTCTGCAAAATAAAAAAAAAAAAATTATTCTTTTTTCAACTACAGGCATTTAAAGTCTGTTGGCATCCAAAAGTCAAAGTCAGGAGGGAGTCATTCTTTATCTGGACAACAGCTTAATTACAAATGTAATAGGCAACAGCCTCGAAGTGGTGTGAGAGAGAACTCAAGTAAGACTTCTCATTTCCACTGCCTTGCTTCTCTATGATTCGGTTTACTCATCTGTAAAATCAACCTAATGAGGGATCTAGGAGAAATGTTCTTTGGACTTGTTATTTAATATTTTGAACCATTTAAAGTTTCAGGGTACAATATTGGTGCTGGCAGAGCTGTTAATTGTTTCTGTAGATCTCATTAGCCGTGGAAGGACACTGATTGCTTGTGCAGTGGAAAGTCAGAAATGAAGGCATGTTCAGGGATGACCATCTTAGAAGAATGGCTTTCAGAAAAAACATTAGCTGAAATTCTAATCTGGTGATAGTGAGGAGGCCTTTTCTTCCACCTAGATGTTATTGCAGTTACCTTTTTAAGCATTAAAATAAGCTGCCCCATTTTCTAATAATGCAGTACTATGACTCCCATTACTAACTCCTGCTCACATGAATTGGCCTTTAATTTAGTCATGTAGCATATTTGCATAATTTCATCTCCAGTATTGCTTCAAATGACCAGATATTTGGGATGAAGAATTTACTTCATGAATCAGAAAACTTATTCAAACTGCTGAATTACAGACTAATTTTAAGAAATCCAGCCACAATTATATTTTTTGCTTCTTTAAAAAGACAGTTCTCTCAAACATGTGTTCACAGGCAATGACCTCCATTTTCTCACTCCCATCACCTCCTTAACCCCTATAATCCTGCCTGCTTCCCAGATCTTCTGCTAAAATTGTTCTCTTTGAAGTCAGCTGTGACCTGCTTCTTGCCAAATCCCAGCCCCCTTTCTTCTCACTTCATTTCTCTTGCCCTCGTTACAATGTCTTATTTTCAGCACCCAATCTTTATTGACATTTGCTCCCTTATTGATATTTGCTAGGGTTCTGTGACATTACACTGCCCTTTCCAATCATTCCTGTTCCTAATCCTCCTTCCACCTCTAAATGTGCACGGTGCTCTACCTGTCCATCCATTAGAGAGATCATTAGTTCTCATGGATCCATAGCTGTCCCTACTCTGCCTCTTTCTACCTGGCTTCCAATACTGTCCAGCTATTCAATAAACATTTCCATATACGTGTATGCATGCAAAGCATTTAGCACAGACTTGGCATAGAACAAATGCCCAACAAATGTTAAGTATTACTGCAGCCAGAGTGCTCTTTCTAAAGCACACGTTTGCTTTAGCACTACTCTGCTTAAAATAATTCAGTGATTCTCAGTTACTTACGGGAGATTATGTTTCCAAAATCCTTAATATGGCTTTCATATTCAGGATCCTTTATGGCCCCAATTTAATTTTCAGCCTCTTCTGTTACCATTTTCTCTCTACAGTTCTAGGGCCATGTATAAATACCATGTATTTATTTTTCACTGCCTGGCCTTTGCACCTGCCGCTCTCTGCCAAGAATGACCTTCCTTCCCCTCTTAACTCCTTTTTACCCTTTAGTTCTCAGCCTGGTTGTCACTTCTTTTAGCTGTCACTTCTTCCCTGACCCTCCAAGCATGGGTCAAGAATGCTTCTTCTGTAGTTCCCTTTCTTACAACTTTTTTTACTGTGCCATATTAGCTATTTACATGTCCACCTACCTACACACACAAATAATAGAACAGGGGTCAGCAAACTTGTTTTGTCAAAGGCCAGATAGTAAATATATTTAGGCTTTGATAATCATATGGTCTCTGTTGCAACTATTCACCTCTGCTGTTTTAGTATGAAAAGAGCCAGAGACAATATATAAATGATGGATGTGACTATGTTCCAATAAAGCTTTATTTACAAAAATGCAGATTTGGTCAAGGAGCCATAGTTTGCTGCTTGATTAATGTACTCAATTATTTTTAACTCCTTGAGAATTAGAAATATGTTTTGATCCTCTATATCTCCAGAGACAACCCATGGCTTACACATGTAGGCACAGTAAATGTTTGCTGAAAGGAGGAAGAAAAAAGCAAACAAGGATGAATAAAAGAAAGAGAGAAGGAAAAAGGGAGTAAGGGAATCTGGCAAGTGGCTACAGCAAGGTTCCTGAAGGCCTGTTTGGTTTAAAGAGAACCCAGTCAATAGCTGAGGATATTCAGAGCAAAAGCCAGCCTTCAGGAGTCTCATAAGAGCTAGAGAGGGTGTTTTTGCTCTAACCAATCAGATGGGAGTATATTTTCAGCAAGGGAAATGCACAGGCATAGGAACTAGAAAAACACAGCTGCAAAGGGAGCCTGTAGTTCACACTCTTTGGAATTCCTTTATCTTCCTTCTTCACCTAATTGTGCAGCATTGTTCATGATTCAGCTTGAGCATCACTTCCTCCAGGAAGTATTTCCTTATACCACCCTGTCATCTGGCTGTCATAATCACTCTGTCCCTGTGCACCCCAGCACCCTGCTCTTAGCCCTATGCTAATCTGTATTATATTGCACTGTAATTATATGTTCAGATGTCTACCTCCCACCCTAAAATATGAGTTCCTTTAGAGGCAGAGACCAGGTCTTATTTATCTCTGTATTCCTAAAGCCTAGTAGAGTACCTGGCATATAGTGGCTTCTGATAAACATTGATTGGATGGAATTTTAAAGTTCTGTTTGGTTTCATATAAATTATCCCCTGTAATTCTCACCGTATCCTTTTCAGTAAGTATTAGTATCTCCATAGTTATAAATGAAGAGAATTATTTTAATATTATTATTATTATTATTATTATATTCATAAATGAAACTCAACAAGGCTAAAAAAAAATTGCCCAGTACCACCTGGATTTCAAAACCAAACCTTTTTATTCTAAAAGTCCCTGCTCCATTCACTAAGACCACATTTATTTCATCATTCTTCCTATCACTCATTCAGTGACTGTTAAGAGAGCCCCTGTTAAATTGTAGACATGGAACAGGACACCAGCCCTGCCCTTGAAGCACTCCCAGTTAGTTGTACTTCTGGTCCTTTGAGGTACTTCTTTATCTCACTTCTTAATTTTCTACCTCATCCCCACTACTTCTCAAGAGGGCCTCTGCTTTAATCAGACTAGAACACTCACTGCCAAATATATACCTTTACTTTCTTCATAATTTCCCTTCTACCTAACATAGCTTATCTCCTCCAAATTGCCTATTCAAGAAAAACCCATTCCTCAAGGCCCTGCCCCCCACCTCACCCCCTCTGTGGAGACTTCTTCTACTGATTTGGATCCTACCCACCTCTGCAGCTTCATCTTTTACCCCTCTTAAGCTCTAGCTGTGTTGAATTATTACAATTCTACAACCGAGCCATACCTAATCACACATCCAAGTCTTTGCACACAGCATCTTATACACACTGTTCTCTACTCAGTTCCCTTCCTGCACTCATTCTTAGCCTGCTAACCCTTACTTCAAAAGCCCAGATCAGAGGTTCCTTCTTGGGAGCCTTTTACAAATTCTGTTGTGGTATTGCTCAACTACCCTTCACTGGCTTCCCATGGCACCCTATACACATCCTTGAATGGAGCAGGCTTATCACACAGGCGGAATTATCTGCTTCTTTACCTCTTTCCCCTGAAAGGAAGAACAATGTTTTGGTCAGTATTATTTTCCTAGTACATAATAGGTCCTTGTATAGTTTGCTATAGCTGCCTTAACCAACTGCCACAAACTGTGTGCTGTAGACAACAGAAATTTATTGTCACAGTTCTGGAGGCCAGAAGTCCAAGGTCAAGGTGTTGGCAAGCCTGGTTCCTCTGAGGGATATGAGAGGAGGCTCTGTTCTAGGCCTTCACTTGCCAGTAGTCTTCTCCCTGTGTTTTCAAATCACAAATGTGTGTGTGCGTGTGTGTGTGTGTGTGTGTGTGTGTGTCCAAATTTCCTCTTCTTATAAGGGCACCAGTCATATTGGATTAGGTTCCACACTAATGGCCTCATTTTTAACTTGATTACCTCAGTAAAGACCTTATCTCCAAATAAAGTCACATTCTGAGGGACTGGGGGTTAAGACTTCAACATATGAATTTATGAGGAACACAATTAAGCCCATAAACGTTCTTAATAAATATGTGTACATGCATATCCTTTATTATCCTTCATGTTGCCAAGCACAGTCCATAACGGTCACACAATAAGTACTTGATTAATTGAATTAATCTTAATGTACTTGAGGTTTACATGAGATTTAAAATGTTCAAAGAATCTGATGTTATTCTTTCATCAATGATAAATGCAATCTTCCTGATAACTTATAGTTTTGCACGCATGGGTAATCATGTACAAGGTCACACTTCTAGTCAACAGGAGAAGCAGCAGGGCCACAGCTGAGAACTTCCTACCTCTCTAGCCCTGCACTCTTTCTATTATACTTTGCAGCTCTGCTGGCCCCTAAATAAATCACATTTATAGGAAATATTCATTTGTTTTCCATCTTTATGATGACTATTGATAACCATTTGGTAGAAAAGCCTAAGGGAATAGATGATTAGATAAGTCATGTTTTATAGGAAGAAAAGAAAATATAACCAATTTAATAAAATAACTACTATTTTATCACAAAATTGTTATATATATTTTTACTACATTCTATTTACCTCTCCCACAAATGTTATGAAGTATGTAGTATTATTCCAGTTTACCAATTACAAAACTTAAAGAGAGACCAAATATCTGGCCCAAAGCACTCAAGATTCAAACCCTGGTCACAGTCCAAAGGGGAAAAAAATCAAGATTTGCTGGGGAAACATAATGTAGGTGAGCTAAGAAAGGTATGGGTTCTCAACAAACAAAAATAACATAAGCATCCCTTGTTCTTGGAGGGATTATTCAGAGTACCAAGAAGAAAGGTGAGAGAGAAGAAAAACCTTGCCTCATGTAGAGATGAGGAAGTCCAGACTAAGGAATCTCCAACCCTAAATAGGGTTATAAAAATCATGCACCGCCAGGTCAAGTCTGTCCTGAGACTATGAGACTACCTAAGTGGGAGCCATTCCATGCATACATGAGACACCACAGCAAACAGGAGTAGTGTTCATGGAAGCCATGATTTACCTTTCAGAATAATCTTTTCTAAAGTGTAATGAGTTGTCATTATGAATTGCTACATATTTTTATCCACCAGAAAACTCAAGCTAAAGAACACAGAAATAACCTTCCAGGTCATTGCCTGGACATGTTACTGACTTCATCCCAGACTTCCTCATCTGGTCTGTATGTACCATGCACATCATAGACATTGGAAACTACCCAGTCACTTAACAGCATATGATCTAAAAGAGTTTTGAGAAACAAGAGTCCTTATAACTCTACTTAGAAGTTATGGAGGCATATTAGGAGAAGAGAAAAATACGATGAATAATTAATAAAGGCCTCTGAATATCAGGTCATTGATTTCTGCCCCTTGAGTCCACAGAATTAAATTTCAGATTGTTAAACTTTTACCTTCTGTCAGACTGAGTAAAGATGATTAGGATTCATATCCAAAGCATTGTGGAACATCTTGGGTTTATAAGCCAATGTCTGTTTAGATGGCTGGCAAGAAGAATTAGGTTTGTCCTTCTAGAATTTTGAAGGATATCTGAGAATAACAGGCCTAGAATCTAAAGTATCTCAAGTTTATTTGACAGGAGTTATATTACACACTCTTTTATCAGAAAGGAGTAATCCTATAGAGAAGGAGTTGAGCATTTAGTATTCATCAGGCCTATAACTATATAACCTGCCCTGTTATCTGCTAGCTCAGAACAAGTGAACAGAAAATACAGGCTGGCCAATATCTACTCCAGATATCCCCTACTCCTTAAAAAAAAAAAAGACGCAAGCAAAAGATCATTCATATCAATTCAATCATTTAAGAACTGCTGGATAAATAACAATGAGGTTCTTTTGATGGCTAATGGAATGGAGGGTATGTTATACAGTAAAAAAAAATGTAATCAAATTACTTCCTGGTAATTAATTATGAGGTAGTGGAAATGAGGATACCATATTAAGTTCCTGTTGCACTTCATAGTCTTTAAAACTCTTGTACATATATTATCTCAATTAATCTGGGAGACAATATAAATAAATTCTATTTTTAGTTCTAGCATAAATGGTATAACATTAGGCAAGCCTTCTTCTCTGCAATCTCTGAACAAACTCAGATATAACCTAATTTTTTTTCAAAACCCTCCCTCAATCCTATATCTGTTCTGGATGCTACCTGATTTCTCTTCTCTTCACAACCAAGCCTTCTCCAAAGAAATGTCCAAATTGCTGGCTTGCACTTCAACTCAATACAATCAAGCCTTGATACAATTAGCCTCTGTCAACATCCTGAAATTATTTATACATGGTGACTAATGAACTTTTAATTCCCCAAGTACAATATATTCTTGCCAATCCTTATTTACTTCATCTTTCTATGGTCTTTGTTTCTGTTGACCACTTGCTTCCTCCTTGGCTTCTGTATCCTCAGCATCTCCTGCCCTGATAGTCACCCCTTCTCTGGCTCCTTTGTAGAACTCTCTGCCTCTACCTCCCTAGGGTCTAGCCCTTTTCCTCTTCTCTCACACTCCACACATTCACCTTAGGTTACCTCACTTATATTCAACAAAGGCAAAAATTTTCTACTTCTATTTTGTCTGACACCTCCAACTCAAAGTGTCTAAAAGTGGAAAGATCTTTCCCCCAAAACTTGTTCCATGAGAAAGTGATCAATTGAACAGAATGATGATGAAGGATCAAGTGAAGTGAGACTAGAGAAAGAGCCACCAATCTGGCCACTCAGAGGCCACTAGAAAACTTAACAAGAACACATGCAGTGGAGAAGGGGTACAGAAGCCATATTACATTGGGTGTAAGATGTAGTAGAATGGACAACTATTGAAGGAAGTTTTGCTGAGAATGGGAGCACAGAAATTAGCAAGTAAGTGATTTGGAGGACAAAGGAAGATGGTTTTAAACTGGGGAGATTGGAGTCATGTTTTGCAACTAAAAGGAATGATCAGATAGAAAGGGAGATATTGTTGACGGGTGCCTGGGTGGCTCAGTCAGTTGAGCATCCAACTCTTGGTTTTGTTTCTTTTTTTTTATTTTTTTTATTTATTTTTTTTAATTTTTTTTTCAACGTTTTTTATTTATTTTTGGCACAGAGAGAGACAGAGCATGAACGGGGGAGGGGCAGAGAGAGAGGGAGACACAGAATCGGAAACAGGCTCCAGGCTCTGAGCCATCAGCCCAGAGCCTGACGCGGGGCTCGAACTCACGGACCGCGAGATCGTGACCTGGCTGAAGTCGGACGCTTAGCCGACTGCGCCACCCAGGCGCCCCTTGGTTTTGTTTCAAGTCATGATCTCATGGTTCATGAGTTCAAGCCCTGCATCGGGCTCTGCACGGACAGTGCAGAGCCTTCCTGGGATTTTTCTCTCCCTCTCTCTCTCTCTGCCCCTCCCTGGCTTGCTCTCTCTCTCAAAAAATAAATAAATAAACAAAAATTTTTTTAAAAAGAAAGGGAGATATTGATATTGGTGAAGAAAGAAGGATTGAATGAATGAATGAAGGTGAGAGGGGTTGGAATCCCGAGATAAGTAGAGGAATTGTCTTTGATGGGGATGTTCCTATTGTAAAGGAAGGAAGACAGAAGATAGGAACTATAATGATTTTTATAGAGATGAAAATATGGATATATATTTCCTCTAGTGGTTTCTATTTTCTAGACAATTATGATACAAGGATGTGGATGATTTGAAGATGGAGGAGATATAAAGAGTCACTTCAGAAAATGGGGAAGGGAATTTACTAGGAAAATGAAGTAGAACTATAGGGCTATGTCAAGGACTTGTTTGAGATTTTTCATTATGCTAGTAGGAATTAGAAAGAAGACTACACTTTAAGGCACAGGATGCCTTTCGAAGTCTGGCTGTTTCTCCTACTTGGTGTGAGATCATGGGCTGGTCTCTTAACCTCCATGAGCATCAGTTTCCCAAGTGCAAATAGAAGATAGTACTACCTGGTTCTCAAGGTTGTGGTGAGAATCAGATTAAGGCTAGCTCTGTGCTTTCCAGTAAGCAGTGAATCATGATGGTGACAAGAGTCTTGTTCCATTTAGCTGTTAAGCCACTTTGGAATTACTGACAGCACAATGATACACAGAAATTGCCATAAGGCTTCATTTCTCTTGCCTTCATAATACACTGGATATAAGGAAAACGTTTACATGAATTATGCTAGGAACACCAAAATACTTATAACCCACCTATCTCATGACCTAATATTAACAGGTGTTGGAAAGCTATGCCACCTTAATTCACTCTTATTCACCACAGACCTTGATTAATCTAGACTATACATACACTCAAAGAATTGAAACCTTCAGGTTTAGTGGGCATGCAGCAGTGCATGCTGTTGACAGAGTACTATGGGACTTGCAAGGAACCACACTGCATTTAGCGCTTTCCCTAAGAAGCATACTCAAGGACACTCACCTGCTCACAGCAATAAAATGTTCCCTTAATTATGGTTGATCAAATTGTGATAATTTTTAGGAGTATGTTTAAATATTCAAGAGTCTAGTAGCTTTGTCCTCAAGTGTACCTAGCCTAAATTTGCATCCGGACTATAAAGTATATTAACAAATATTATGAAGTGTATTAACAAACAAAGAATATGAAGACTAAAGCATTTTGAAATATAAATCCGTGGTTTCTTAATGTTTATTTTTGAGAGAGAGAGAGAGAGAGAGAGAGAGAGAGAGAGAATGAGTGGGGGAGGGGCAGAGAGTAAGGGAGTCACAGAATCAGAAGCAGGCTCCAGGCTCTGAGCTGTCAGCACAGACCCTGTCACTGGGCTTGAACCCACAAGCCATGAGATCATGACCTGAGCCAAAGTCAGACACTTAACTGACTAAGCCACCCAGGTACCCCTAAATCCATGTGTTTTAAACCTGAATGTTTTATCCTTTAACATGTGTTGACAATCTAAAGTAGAAGGTAAGCATTTATAAGGGGGTTCCCAGGAAAATCTTTTTGAATGGATTTCCTGGAAGATTTATCCATTCATTCGTAAGGAAATACCTATTGTGTACCTACTATACTCATCAAACTGTGCCAATTGTGGCAGAGACTACAGAGAGGCATAATACAGGCTCCTGTTAAAGATCCTGTGGTCTACTCAGGGAGCTAAATAGCTGTACACATTCAAATAGCAATAAAGGACAACAGTGTGTTTTCACAGCATAGAACATAACTATGGGAGAAATAAATGTTAGAATCTATGAATTTCTATGAGTCCTGAAAAGGAGGAGAGGTCTATGAGCCAGAGTAGTCAGAGAAGCCTCTCTGAAGGAAGTGAGCTTGGACAGGATTTGTGTAAACAGAGAAGAATGGGACCAGTGATATAAGATTAAACAAAATCATGAACAAAGGTGGTGGGATTGCAAAATGCATGTATGGTTTGAACAAAAGAAATGACTGGCTGGTACAACCCTAGGGATCATGTAATGCCTCTGTGAAGGAAAGAGTTACCTACCTGTGACATCATGGTTCAGATGATACTCAGGCTCCATATGGAAAGACAGCTTAATGATCCATCCTATCTGTGCCCAGATAGGCTCACCCAGATGGCAGCACACACGTGCACATCACACATACAGACAGCAAAGGAGGATGAGCATAGAAACATCTGTCTGGCTGATTGACCTTCTATTTCCAGGTAATCCTGAAGAAAACAAAGTTACTTGAGTAGCATTAACTGTTTCTCCAAACAAGCCCATCTTCTGAGGACTAGTATACTATTTCAAAGCCAACAGCAAACCTGTGTTCAATAGTTTCATGTCACCTGAAATACCCTCTTATCCTCCATAACTAACTTTATTCACCTGTTAGATCCTTTGCTTCTTCAAAGGTATTCTCTTCTTTACATTATTGATATTTAAAGAAATCATCCTCACTTTCACTATGGAACCATGACCACTGCCAAGACACCTACCAACCTCCTCATCTCTAAAATTCAGCTTGTTTGAAATGTTCCAATAATTCAAATGAAGAAGGATTTGCTTAGCCACCATTTTCACATGCCAGACATTATGTTGGAGCTCCTAAACACAAAGATTGATCATAATAATGATGATAATAATAATGATAATAATTATAAAAGCTTATATGCTTATATTCTAGGCACTGTTCTAAGTATTTTAGATATATTAACTATTTTAATTCTTTTGGAATGAATAATACACCAGTCTCTCCTCTCCTGAAGCTTACAATCTACTAGAGAAACAAACCTGAAAATAGATTACTTCAGCACAATAATGGATTGTAGCTATAATTCAGAGTAGAGTGGAAGCATGAAAACAAGTGGCTCAGGCAGGGCTCCACAGAAGAGCTCAGATTTACACTAACTCTTGATGGATTGGGAAAATTCGCAGCCTGACAAAGGCTGAGTGATAGAGCAGCCTTTCAGGCAAGTAAACAGCATATAATTAGCATGGAGGCACCGAAGGGGACATCCAGTAGTTTAGTTCCAGCTGGAAGGCAGGGGGCAAAAACAAAAAGAAGTAATACATAAAATCAGAGAGGTCAACATGGGCCAGATCAGGGAGAATCCATTTTTATTCCAACCCAACTTGGATCTCCAGGGCCCTGTGTGTGTAACTGAGAATATGTTATTTCTGTCCATTGATATGTGTGAATCTCTGTTTTTCTTCCTTGCTCCTCACCCTCGGCTCCTTTTAGTTTGCTGTGCCTTGGAGTAAGATCATTGCAGGGTCTTCTCTTTCCTTGTCACCCCTACAGAACCTCCCAGTGAGCATTCAATGTCAGTTGACTGACCAGCTAATCATCAGCCTGTGGTTGTTGGTGATTATCTGTGCTGCCTGGCAAGGCCAGGGTCTGGAAATAGTAATCACATTGGTGTCTGTGGCAACTTCTGGTGTCAGAGATCCTGTTAGAAATCATTTTATTGATACTAATTCGGAAGGTTGTTCTTTAGCTCCAGGAAAACAGCGCACATTAAAAAGCTGTAATCAGAGCTTACTATTTCAATAGCAGTCTTCAGAGCCAAAGTGTAGATGCTAAAAATTAAGGCTCCTCAGCTTCCTGTTACCCCACAACCAAGACAGTGACAGGACTAAATAGGGTCTTCCTCATGTCCTAGAGAGCACTCTTGGAAATGAAAAAGAGGAAGAGGCTTAGAAAATGGATGAATGGATGCCCCTGACTGGTTAATTATTTGATTTATTGCCTCACCCTCTTCCAAGAAGGTGGTTTACAATAGACTTAAAAATAATTTAAACAACTCCACTGTAGCAAGGGAATTTGGACAGTAGGATTGGCAGAAAAGGACATACTTTTTAAAAATTTTAGAAGGTATAGCTATATATAGATATATACATATATACAAACACACATATATGTATACATATATGTGTATATATATCGAAACAAATGTACAAATGAAACTTAAATGCAAACGATGTCCTATATCTTCTCCCCACTCCTAACCCCAGTTTCCAGAAACAAACATTTCTGTGCTTAGTGCCTCTGGAAATTATCTCTATATGAGATGCGTATATCCTCAGTTCTCACTCTAGATGTCATTTACTGACAGAGTAAACACTATGAGAGGTGAGGATTTAGCTCATTTATACCATCATCTTTTCTCTCTTCTACCTGCCCCATCCCCAGTAGAGTTGTAGATTGAATCTTGGCCCACAAACTCAGGTTTGAAATATAACTTTTTAATGTATTAAATCAACTTAGTTTTGTCTCCATGCTAGAACTAGTATAAAATTCCACTGCCATCAGTATTGGCTTCTGATAATACTAGAGACCCATGATACTAGAGACCCAAGTGTTGCCAGACAAATAGGCGAATTGCGCTTTGTGGTGGTCCCTGCAAAATCTTCATTGTCCAAGCTTACTGTGGTACCATGAAGTATAGTGTTTCTCTGCTTCCATGCCTCTCATGGGGTATGAGAATGCTTAACAGGGCATACCTCGGTTCCTACTCCCACCCTGATGAGTGTGGGCATCAATGATCATGGCCATACACCATTCACACATTGAATGAATTATGAGAATTATCCTAGAACTTACCTTTTATTTTTAATAATTGTTTGCTTTTTCCTGTTATTTATGATTACTTTTCCTTTCTCTTGCATTTCTGCCCTTATTTGTCCTTAGGTTTTTACAGTCTCCATCATAATGTCTATTTTTCTGGCCTACTTTTTCTTAGGAACCCCCTTTCCCCAGTCTTCCTGCCCCAAGCTGCACTTGTTCTCTGGGGCTGCCTCATATTCGTCATTCTGGAACTCTCTTCATTACATTCCTGAATTGAATCCATTGTTTCTTGGATGTTTTCCTCTCTCTTGATTTAATTTTTTCATACTACTGGAGCACATACTCAGATAACTTTTTAAAAAAAAAGCTGAAAAAGACATGACAAGTGAATTTCTAAGCCCCTTTGACTCTAAAAATGCCTATATTCTGCCCCCATAGTTGATTAATATTGTGGTTTAGTGTGTAATTCCAGGCTGTATCTAATTTTTCTCAGAGCTTAGAGTACATTGCTCCTTTGTCTTGTTGCATTTGATGTGGTTGTGGGAAAATCTGAGGTTGGTTCCTTTACGGGTGACCTTTTTCCCTCTCAGAAGCTTTCAGGATCTTCTCTTTATCCTTGGTGTCCTCATGTGTCACTAACTTGTGACTAAGTGGGTATATTTTTCATCCCGTTTCACACTTGTTTGGCACTTTAAATATAAAGATACGTTCTGAGAAATTCTATTATTCCTTTGGTCATTTCTATCCTTTTATTTTCTTATTGCCTTTTTGCAGAATTTTATTAGCCAGATATTAGACTTATTCAGTTGTTCCTTGATTTTGCTTACCTTTTCTCTGACATTTACCATCTCTTTCTATTTTTATCTAATACTGTAAGAGATTGAATGCAATCTTTAAATTGATTTTTTTAACTTTGGCAATAAAATGTTTAATTTCCCAAAGCTCTTTCTTCTTCTCTGTTCCTTTTTCATGGCACCCTTTTCTTTTTCCTTACATGTAACATTGCTTTGAATCTGTCAAAGGATGCCAGTCAGAGGTTATTTTTATTTTGAAATTCTCTCCTTTGAATTATCTGTAGAGTTAGTCTTTCTATTGTGCTTTGTTTTTAGCTTGATCTTTCTCAGTCATACCACAGGCTCTCCTTCAATGACTAGTAGCTTGTGGTTTTCTGTTCATATTTCAGGAAGAAGCAGTGGAAAACCTAACTTGGAAGCTCTGTGCACATAGGCACATTTTTTGACTTCCAGGCTTCACTTTGTAGTGAGTAGGATCAGGGTGTCCCAAATACCACCACACTAACTGTTCTAGTTCTCTGAAGAAAGGTTTTTCAGATGTTTTTAGAGAATAAGCATCCATTTTCTTCTTGGCCTAAGGAGAGAGATAAATGCCTGAAAAGCGGGGGGGGGGGGGGGAATGAGTGTGGGGGTAAGGAAGCAACTATTCCTTACACAGGTAATTAATTTGTCCCCATTTTCTGTCCACTTCTCAGTATCTTCTTTCACTCTACCTTCCTCCTTTTTTCAGGCTGAAACCTCTGGGGTTCCAATGGGCAACTTGGGTTCCTTTTTTTGATTCAGAGAACACCTCAGGCTAAAGCTACCCCCACTTCAGTGCACCATTCAATGCTTTTGCTTTTCCATGCTTGTTCTGACCTCTGGAGACTTATTAAAACCTCATATAGCTTTTCTCCAGTTATCTTCATTGTTGTAAGATTATGAGATTTTCTTCCTGTTCCAGATTTTTACTGGGACCTAAACCAGGAGGGAGGGGGAGTGGTGGGGGGGGAGGGAATAAACCAATGGGCTCAGTACACATCTTGAAATGGAAGCCAGGGGGCATAGTCACACATTCTTACTTTATTCATTAAATGATACCAAGTGAGTTAAAAACAGTTGTCTCTAAAAAGCAGTAGTAACAGCATTAAGCCACAGTTCCTAACAGAGCTCAGATAATTCTTCCATGGAGAAGTGGCACAGTGCAGTGATTAAAACGATAGACTCTGCCTAGATTGCAAGACCAGCCCTGAGACTTACAAGTTATGTTACCTTGAGCAAATTTCATTTGTCTATGTACTTCAGTTTCCACATATGGAAACAGAGATGATACTAACTGCATATTAACCCCATTGGCTCAAGATCAAGATTATTAGTTCTTCCATATAAAGCACTTGGAACAACAATCTCACGTGTTCGTTATCATTGTTGCTATTATCATCCCAATGTCAGGACAAGGAGGCAGAGAAATAGAGCCACTGCAGTAATAATCATGTCTTTCTAAGATAGCACAGTCAGCCTGTTGTATATCGACTTTTAGACATCTCTATTAGGCCACAACTTTTCTATCTTTTCTTGCCTTGGAGTCCTGAAGGAAGTGATGGCATGGACACTCATTCAAAATATCACTCATTCAAAAAATAAACATGACTGTGGACAAGGACTATTACCTTTGCGGCAACCTCTTGAACAAAGGGGAGAGAAGAGAAATGAGAAATTATGAGGCTAACAGTACTGTGGCTGTACAAGAAAGGAAATGAGCAAATATCATAAGGAGGATTTTTTAAAAGCTGAGATGAAGTTGTTTGAAGGAAAGGGATGATTCCCATTTTCATGGCTAAAGGGCTAGAACTAAATGTTGCTATGGCACCATGCACTCAGGCTCATATAACCATGATACCTTCAACTTAGGAGATGTGGAAAATTGAAATAAATGCACAAAGAAACCATATAACAATGCTCCGTTTGCAATGAATTTTAGCTTAAATTTCCAACCTCAAATGCTCTTTGAAATACCATTCCTCAACCTCAAACAATGGTTAAAACAAAACAGACCAAACTATCTTATCCACTGTGAGTGGCCATTCAGTATCCTTTGATCCCCATGACTTCCGTAGGTAGATAATAAAAATTCCATTTTTTATGCTTATTTATTCTTTATTTTTGAGAGAGAGAGAGAGAGAGAGAGAGAGCGAGCTGGGAGGGGCAGAGAGAAATCCCAAGCAGGCTCCACGCTGTCAGTGCAGAGCTTGATGTGGGGCTTTAACCCATGAGCTGTGAGATCATAATCTGAGCAGAAACCAAGAATCAGACACTTAACTGGCTGAGCCACCCAGGCACCCCAGTAATAATTCCATTTTAATAGATGAGCAAACAGAGAAGCAAACTCAGGCTCAGAGAAGATAAGTAACCCATGACCAATGATTAAAGGCACCAATTTACAAGCCCAGGTACATTATCATTGCTTTTATTTTTTACATATTATTATTTAGCTCTAACACCTCCTCTTTTTGCATTATACTTATTGCCTTCCACTACTTGCTTTTGAAATAAAAATCACCTATTCCCAGTGTGATACCTAATCTAACCCCTCAATCATTCACTATATTTAGAATTCTGCATTACTTTTTCCATGTCTTTCCTCCTGTTTCTTCCTCTCAGCTAGAGTTTTTAACCAATGTGATTTCCGCTTGCCAATGCACCTTCCCCTTGAGCACATTCCTCCTGAGCACATTCCCCTTGAGCACATTCCTCTTGTCTTCCTGTCCTCCAAGCTCCTCACCTGGCTTCTTCCCCTCCTCCCCCACCCCCACCACTGGTCACCTGGGTGCTCCCCTTTTCCCCATTCTGCAACCTCCAGAGAGGCCCACATTTCACCTCCTCCTCTCAGCCCCAACACTAGTTGCAGTTCAGCATTTTTGCTTCCCACCAACATTTTCTGTTGCTGTGGAAACCGAGAGGCAGTTCTGGAAGGAGGGGGAGTCTTGGAGCACAGTCACTGCTGGCCTTGGTGTAGGAGGAAGATGGTAGGCAGCTGGGGTGGGAGGGGGAGAAGAGGAGAGCCTAGAGAACTCAGGATCGGAACCCAACCAGTTCCTGATAGGGAAAGGGACTTCTCCGTTCCCTCGATGAGATAAAGAGAAGGCAGGGGGAGAGCAACCCAGTACCAGGCCGGCTTAGCAGCTGCATCTTTCGGATGGTTGAACAGAAGGAGGCTGAGTGGGCGGCCCCCTGTGGTGACAGAGCCTGGTTCCCAGGCTGCTTGTAATCTGTCCTTAATTTGCCACTGAGGAAGTTAACTTTATGTAGGTAGCTAAGAAAAAGGAAGGCTCAGGGGAGCCATCATCACAGAAAATAAATATGCTCCCATTATAAATGAAGTAACAGGATAATGTATGGTCTCAGAAGATGATGAGACGGGGAGAAATGGCCTGTATCTAATGAAAAAGTTTAAGCTAAAAATTAAGAGAAAGAGCTTTACAGAAATGGTTGTTCTGCAGAAACAACTGAGATAAAGTAAAGAACGTTTTCACGGGCACAAGGTTTAGTCCATGGCTTCAAGAAGTGTATTATTTGGGCCTGGCAAAAAGCCTGGGACTCTCAGACTTTGTCATATAATTTGAAGACTAGGCCTTCAGTATATACTGTGCAATCAATTTTGTGCCAAAGGGGAGAAATGACTGAGAACTGGAATCAAAAAGTCAGTAAAGTAGACCTGGAAGTGAATTTACCTGAATAAGCATTAAGTTAGTTAAGGAAGCTAAACTACAGGGACTCATAAAATCCCATGCAATATAATCACTCATTCTTTAAACCGACAAGTTTTTTGGAGTGTCTGGGACCATACTAGACCCTGGAGATTAGAAGAGCAGGTGGGCAAGCAGGAGGAAGCCTAAAAGAAAGATAAATGAGCAATGGCCATTGGAGCTCCCAGCTGAGTGGAAGAGACAGACTCATAAGCAAAATGTTACAATGCAGTATAGCTGGTTTTCCACACAGGTGCCCTCCAAATGCTCTCCAGTGTTGTGAAGGTCTTGCTTAGCTCTGACTGTGGGAAGGAGGGAAGATTTCACAGAAGTGGGTCTCTGAACCAGTCCTTAATGGATGAGTTGAAGGTGTCAGCTGGTCAGAAACCCAGGAAGAATTCCTGAGAAGAGGAAACAGCATTAACCAAGAGCCATGAAGATATGACTGTGCAGAGCATGTTGAGAAATACAAGGATGTTGCTAGAGGCTCAGGGTATGTGTGTCAGGGATGGGAAAGGCAGAAAAGGAGGTTAAAAACCTAAATTAGGACCAGATCACCAGCCCCTCAAATGCCATCTGATGGGGTTTAAACTCAATTATGTAAAGAATGCTAGGAGTAGCACAGTGTCCTGATAAGATTATGTGTTAATACTCTGACTTTAGTGGCAATATCAAGGATAGATGGAGAGAAGAGAAGGACTCTAAGCAGGAGGGCTGTTAGGGGGTGTGAAAAGTCATTGCCTTAGTGACAGAAAAGACAGATTCAGAGATATTGTGGCAGAAGAATGGATGGAACATGGTAAAATTTGACCTTGGGAGTAAGAAAGAGGAGTCAAGGATGACTGAGGCTTATGAGTATAAATCCAGCTTGAGCAAGTAAAAGTTCCTTTTACAAAAATATGTTTGCTACCACCTAATCTGGGTTCACATCCTATTTCTTCAAGAGCTGCAGGGGGAAAAAAAAGTCAATTAAATTTTACTCTACCAGCATCCCTACCACATGGTTCCTAAATATAAGATTTATCTTTTGTGTTTTACAAAGAAAAATCGCATGCTAAGATATAAAAGTGGAACGAATTGCTGAAGATTATTTTTAAAGTTCGTAAGCAAGTGGCAACCATCAGTCTACCTTGAAGTGCCATTTAAACACATCATACTGTGTTAAATGGCAGAGGTCGTACAGCAGCATCGGTAAGACTACATAATAGATTGACAAAATTGATGTAACTGGCCAGAAGATTTTTTAAAAGGAATTATCATGTTCCTCTAAAATTAACCATGACTAAAATCCCAAATTGGGTAGGGCTTATTACTTGTGATTTACTCAAATAATAAACACAGGAATAAATCTTAGGTGGGCAGTCATCCTGTTCTGTTTAAACGTAGAGTTTAAAGTTTTTGCTTTTTTCATTTTTGATGCAGTCATCACTTAAAATCCAAATGTTATACCAACATCTTTTGAAATGCTGAGGATATGGGGCGCCTGGGTGGCTCAGTCAGTTAAGCATCTGACTCTTGGTTTCACCTCAGGTCCTGATCTCATGACTCGTGAGTTCGAGCCCTGCATCAGGCCCTATGCTGACAGCCCGGAGCCTGCTTGGGATTCTCTGTCTCCCTCTCTCTCTCTGCCCCTCCCCCTGCTTGATCTCTCTCTCTCTCTCTCTCAAACATAAATAAATAAACATTAAAAATTAAAAAATAGTGCTGAGGAGATGAATGATTAAGTGACCTGATCATCACCATTTGAAAGGTTCTTCCCCTATTTAACTAGGCAGTATTACCTTGTTTATCTCATATGCAAATTAGGCAGATGCACTTAAAAGTATTAAACCAGTTTTTGAGTCTCAGTTTTTGAGACTGACAGCAAGGTAGAGCGTGAGGAGGAGAGAGAACTACCTTTCAGCTTGTATGCTCCCCATCTGAGTTCTAAATTTGAGCATACCTCCTCCTCACCACAGGTGGAATCACCACCTCTCCATCTCAAGACCGAGCCTTGCCCCTCCACCCACTCTCAAGTTCAAGCCATACCTAAAGCTGCAGATAACTAAACTCTAACCTACTTTCTATGACTGCACATCAAACCGTTCTTGCTGCTAAGATGGCCTGTGTCATTCATCTGATTCCTGAGCCCTAATCTCAGCTCCCTCCTTGACTCTTGGTCCACCCTCCATGTCACATGGTCCATTTCCTTTTGTCAAAGGTTTTAACCAAGAGCTTACTTTGAGCTAACCCACTGACAGACCGTTGCCCTTCTGTCTGGAACTATGAGTATTGCCTAACACAGAATCCTATATGCCAGTGAAAAGGAAACATCACCCACATGCATGCACTTGAATGCTTCTTTATCTTGGGCTACCATTTGGAACTATCTTCTTGCACTGTGCTCTACTACTGACATACTCCCCTTGGGCACCATGCTCTACCCTTAGACTCAACCTCCTCTAACTACAACTACAACTGAATCAGTTCCTTGGCCCTCTTTCTGTCCCAGGAGGATTAAGGCTCCCTTTCCTGGCCCTGAAACAACTCTCTCACTGCCCCATCCTGCTGCAGTACCTGATCATGAACAGAAGAATCCAGACATAGGGTGTTCTACTCTTTAACCATCCTCTCAGCCCCCAGCTGAAAAGTGGCTATATTCTCTGGGACATTGCATATTTTGACTTTCTCAGTCACTTCCTACTCCATTTCTCCAGATTACTACTGCGCAATGCCACTTCTCCTAGGCCTCAGAACTTTTTTGTTTGTTTGTTTTCTTGGATCTTGCCTCTGTACTCTCCCTCCCTTCTACCACAAACAGTGGCAGGATTGGATTACTTCCACCCAACAGACTGGAAAATTTCTCATAATGCCAGACCACACGCTGGTACTGAGTGGCTGAGAACCAGGTCAGAAAATCAAGTGTTGAAGATTTATTTCAACCAATTTAAGAGGAATGTACAGATGAACAGGCCAGTTCCTGTTTATTGACTAGAATCTCTGGAGCCATTCAAACATGTTCAAATAGGCCATCAATTGAGGCTAAGGGCTTCAACACAATTCTAAGCATGCACAACAACATTCTAATAGGAAATAACAAGCTCTTAGATAAAGGCTTCCTTCCCTATTGCCTGGTTGTCTGAATCAGAATTTTAGACAACCTATTCATGGTATGTGTCCTAATTTCACCAACCATGTGGTTGAGATAGGACACTAATGATGCTGTCTCTTCATATGGCAAGCTACAAGACTATTTATAGAATGTTGGCGTTTGAACTAGGTTTTTTCAGAATCCATTACAGTATGCAGCTACTGTGTGGTTTTTAACTAATTAGTACCATGAAGCAAGATAATATCATGCACATTTTATAGTTGAAGAAATAGATTCAGAGAGTTTAAATGACTAGCCCAAGGTCATTCAACCAACAGATGGAAAGGATTTAGAGTTTCTTTGTAAGTGATGTTAATTTTTAGTTTTCAATGTATGTTTCCAACATAGCATCTTTTTATAATATGTTTTATAAGCATCTTTTCTTTTTTCTTTTTTAAAAAATGTTTATTTTTGAGAGAGAGAGTGTGTGTGTGTGTGTGTGTGTGTGTGTGTGTGCAAGTGGGGTAGGAGCAGAGAGAGAGGGAGACAGAGTGGAGAGTAGAGAACCCAGTGCGGGGCTCAAATTCACAAGCTATGAGATCATGACCTGAGCCAAATTCAGACACTTAATCAGACTGAGCCACCCAGGTGCCCCTAAATGTCTTTTCAAATAAATTTTGTTCATCCTTGTGTCAGCAAAAGAAGATTCAGTTTCATAAAAGGAAGTGTGATCTGTGGAGGGAAGTGGTAGACAAGGCCAAAAAAAAGGCTTCTCAACCCTCTGCTGAGAGAAGTATGGCATACACTGTGAGACCTAGAAGGCATACAAACATAGTGAGGGATAATTGGACCTTCAAAATTCCTAAAGAGAATGGGAGGCCAGCTAAGTATTTCCAAGACCATGTGGCCCTTTATACAGCCAGGTTTATCGATTGGGCATTGCCAATGAATTCCCTTCAGGCAGGTAATGATTCCTTATGGGAGGCAATCCTTTCAGAGTGATATTATGTTTAAAGGGAACAAAGATACTTTTATAAGTCTTCACTGGATAAAGTATCATGTACCCTTTATTTTTCTGATTCTAGGGATTTTCCCCCTAGAAACTCAAAGCTAACTGTTTTCTTTCTTGTGAATGCTGATAAATGACAAGAATCGATTTGGATCATTGTTACTACCCCAGAAGCAGGAAGTATCAGCATTATTGGTGTCAAACTTAAAAAAAAAATGAGTGAGTGAGAGAAGTACTTGATAATGGGATGGTGCTAGTCGTCCCAGATGTCATTTTGCCATTGCCATCTCCGTGAGCATCTCCAGTGCAGGCCCCCTCCTATGTGAACCTTTTCCCCACCATATTCAGCATATCAATCTCCATGTGATATTTTACAGGAAAAATTATTCAGTCTACTGAGGTGGGAGTTTGCCTGTGGGCTTGCTGAGGGTGCCTTGGAGGATTGATACCTTTCAGCAGAAAGTTGCAATTCCATTCTCAAGAAATAACCTCTTCTTATAGCACCTGTCAAGTATATGAATTCTGTGCTATAATCATCTCCCAAGGTTAGGGTTTTTTTTAATTCAAAGTTTTCATTCTGACTCAAGCAAGCCTTAGCTGAATGTTTATTTTTCCCCCAAATGTTTATTGGATCTACTAATCTACCTATGATGTCATCATCCACTTAACCCCTGTTTCCATTTTGTTTGCACCAAAAGGAGCTAGAATCTTTATCTCCTAGAAATGAATTTAGAGATCATATAAAATAACCCCCTTGTTTTTATAAATAAGGAAACCAAGGCACAGAGTGTTTGTGATTTTCCAAAAGTCACACAGCTACTCCAAACTCCTATTGGAAGTAGTAGTAAATAAAATAAATAAATTCAAAGCTGGGATAGAAGAGCCCAGGCATCCTGAAACTTTGTTCTGTATTCTTTCCCCTTCCCTTGGGCTTCTCAGTGTGCTCTGGGGGGTGTGGCAAGATACAAGGACATAATCAAAGTCATTGGACAAAACATGCCATATCTTTCCAATGCATCAGTTTTGTTCAGTGATTTGAAGTAGGGTCAGTAAGGTGGGAGAAAGAATAAAATCTATTCTTGCATTAAGGAATGGATATTTTAGGGAATTGAATTTAAAATTTATTTAAATGTTAAAATTAAAATGCCATACTTCAGAGAAATTTCATGTTTGCAACTAGGTGCTTCAGGTTACCCTTTCCTCATCTGCCATCCAGGGGTGCTCATTCTCATCCCTCTGACAATGGGAGCTCCTGAGTGGAAAAATTTGAAAGTACTTGATGCCACCATGAAGCTTACCGCTTAGCAGAATTAACCTGAAAGCAGGCACTTAGGTCAGCCATGCTCTCTTCTCCCGAAACTCCAAGACTACTTACAATGTTTTCATAGGGCTCATAAAGTCTGGGGCCACTGTGAACTGCAACCAGACGTTCCAATTAATTTTCATTGAATTTCTCAAGCTATTCTATGGGAAAAAAAAATAAAGACATCAATTCAGGAGCTCTTTTTTTTTTGTCTTTTATGTGGTGTCAAAAAGTATTCTAGACTTTCCTGTCTTTTAGTTTTCTTTTGTGTTTGTGATATTATATAGAGAGCAGTCCTATTTTTTCTCTTTATAGACAGAAATATCTGGCTCCTTTTAAAGCTTTTTGAAAGTATCAGGTAGACATTAAATTTCCTTTTAAAGAAAAGTCCCCAGATTCTTCTTCTCATCCATCACATGCTACCTTTTAATAATTTGTTCCCTAGCAGCCCCACCTCCAGGATCTTAAATATGAGAAAGCTGACATCATCCTTGATTCCCTCTTCTTTATCGTACTCCAGATCAGTTGGTCACCAAGTATCACTGATTTTTACCTCTGAACATTTCTCAGACCTGTGACCATTAATGTTATCTGTGCAGCCACAACACCAAATCATGCTCAGAACTCAGTAGTTCAATCCAGAAAATGTCAATGCATTGTAACAATGAAGATCTTGAATTAGCTTATAGTTATATGGTAGACCAAGCGTGCCGTGATGAAAAGGGTCCAGAACAGAGCCCTGGGTACATTTCTCAGACATTACCATTGCTACATTAAATGTGAATGGTTAGATTATAAAAGTACTTCTTCCCTCTCTCAAGAAAATGACCCCTTTGATAACAGGAAACATATTTTGTTCATTTCTGTGTCCCCTGTACTTAGCTGTAAATCTAGTACATGATAGATGCTCATTTAATTTTTTTGAATGGATAAATGAAATCTATCACATTTAAATGGCTCCTCTCAGGACACCTGGGTGGCTCAGTCAGTTAAGTGTCTGACTTCGGCCAGATCATCATCTCATGGTTCATGAGTTCGAGACCCACATCAAGCTCTGTGCTGACAACTCAGAGCCTGGAGCCTGCTTCAGATTCTGTGTCTCCCTCTCTCTCTCTCTCTCTGCCCCTCTCCCACTAACACTCTGTCTCTCTCAAAAAAATGAATAAGCATAAAAAATTTTAAATAAAAATAAAAAAATAAATGGCTCCTCTTGCTTACTCAAAGGTTTTACTGTTCCTCCTCTGTCCTGTATCATCAAACTCTCCCTCTCTGTTGATTATCCCCATCAGCATACAAACATGTCTTAATAGATCCTAACTTGAATTTTAAAACCCTTCTTTACCCTACATTGCCCCAGTTACTGCCCCATTTTTCAGCTCCCCTTATAGCAAAATCCCTCAAAAGGCCTGCCAGTGGTAACTATCTGCCCTACTGTTCTCTCTTGCACAAGAGATGTATCTCTTTATCATACTACCAAAACTGCTCTAGAAACAGTCTCCAATGACTTCCACATTGCCAATTCTCAGTCCTCATTTTATATGGCTTATCAGTAGTATTGACTCAGCTGATAAGTTCTTGCATCTCGTTATGTCTTGCTTTTTCTACTTTGCTAGCCATTTCTTCTCATTCTGTCTTGTTAGACATTCCTCATTTTTCCGACCTCTAACATTGGAGTTGTCTAAGTTTCAGTGCTTTGTTTTCTTTTCTCTATACATGTTCACTCCCTAGGTGATCTCATTCAGCTCCTATATTCCATCTGTACACTGATGACTCTCAAAATTATATTTTCAGAGCAAACTTCTCCTCTGAACTCTGAAATCTATGAAGGAATTTTTTATATATCCAATTGCCTGCTTGACATATTTACCTAGATGTCTCACAAAAACCTCAAAATTAACATGTCCAGAAGTCCACTCTAGTTCTACCTTACACACACACACACACACACACACACACACACACACACATAATTGCTTGTGCTTGCTTTTATTTTTCAGTCTTTCTTGAAAAAAATATATTATCTTCACTTTTCTAGTGCTTAAGAAAATCCTTGGAGTTATCCTTGAATTAATTCTTCTACCTCATGTGTATTCCATCACCAATTCCCACTGGCTCTACCTCCAAAGTACATCTAGAGTCTGCTGACTTCTCACCTCTGCTCTAAGCCATCATCACCTCCCCTTTGTATTATTGCAATAGCCTCCCTCACTCATCTCCCTCCCATCCTGATTTCCTGCAGTCTCTTTTTCACATAGGAGCCAAAGTATTCCTTCCTAAAACATAGATCAGATCATATTCCTCCTCTGCTCATGATCCTCTCTGGTTTCCCATTTTAGAATACAATCTAAAATCCTTAGAGTGGCTTCCAAGATCCTGTGTGAATAGATTCTCTCTTCATTTTCTGATTTCATCACCTATCATTCTTCCCCTGAGCACTCCATTCCGATCACCCAGGCCTCCTCGCTGGTCCAAATCCAGCCTGTACACTTGCTATCCTTCTTATTAAAATGTCTTCCACAAGTTATCTACAACTTTTTTTTAAACAATTTGTCTAAATCTTTGCTCAAATATCACCACATCAAGAGGCCTAAAGTAGCACTTCTCCCTTGTTGCTCTTGCTTTGTCTTCGTGGTACATATTGTCCTACCTATATCCCTACATGTGTATTTATTGTTGCTTGTTTACTGGCTGTCATCTCCATACCCTTCATACGTGATTACAATCACTTTTCATTATTTTTTATTTGTTTTGTTGTTCTTGTTTTACTGTTTTATCCATTATGTGTAGGACAGTCTGGTATATGACAGTCATTCAATAAATATTTTTGAATGAATGAACAAATTGCCTTGGAAGAGGGCCCATGGATGGAATTTTTAAATCCCCTACCTTGGCTTTATTAATACTGTGCTTTAAACAACTGAGCTAACAGGCCCAGACAAGGTAAAAATATTTCTCAGAAAAAAAAAAAATTAAATTAAATAAAAAATTAAAAAATAAATAAAATTAAAAATTAAAAAATCTCAGAATGCAGCGTGCCAAAGCTGCTCAGAGGACTCCTGGTTGTTATAGCAACTCTTAAAGTCAGGCAAGTTGGCAGGCAGTATGCTTTTACAAAAACATGTTTATAGAGCCTCCTAAACATTTTTCTAAATTGATTAGACATGCATTTTGTTTGTTGTCTCATATTAGAATTTATTCATGTTGCATACACAGTAAAGTTAGGGTACCCTGCAATATACTCTGGAAAGGGATTTTATTAGTTATTCTAAATACTTACATCTCTGCATCATCCAACTAAAAACTGAATGGAAGTTAGGAGAAAATGTGCTGATTAAAAATTCTTGAAGATTCATGTAAAAAAATAAGAAAATTTCTCAGAGTTGTAACAAACTAAGCAAATTGAATAACCCCAACAAAATTTTATATTTTGTTTCTTAAGGAATTTCCTTCCATTTTTCCTGTATTGATTTTATTTTTTCAAAGACCTCTAGTTAACAGTCTTGATGAATATTTTGATGTAATTTCAAATATGGGAGGGAACTTACACATATTGTGTGTCTATTAAGTCTCATGCACTGAGTTTTCCATATATTATTTTATGAAGTTTTCACAACATTATCCCCATTGTGCCTAAGGCTTAATTAAAGAGACTATATAATTTTCTCAAGATCACAGAATAGTAGTAATGGCACTCAAACTCTGGTCTGTCTGACTCCAAAGAATATATGTTTTCACTGTTTCACACTACCTTGCAAGTCTTTAAATATTCCAGAAATCATCCTAGTTACTTATAGAACCTTGGGTGCCTTTGCTAGGATAGTCCTTACACCTTACCAACTCTTGGTCAAGTCTGAAAATGATATTAAGAACTACAAGATCAAAGTAACAATGCCTAGCATCCATATCAGCTCAGCAGTGACCTCGGGAAGCAAATCACCAAGTAAACCTGTTAGTTACCCTTAGACTTCATAGTTCATTGAGTTTTAAGCACGCCTCATTTGTCAGCATCTCCATAAAGGGAATGAAGGGATAATTCTTTTCATTCACTTCTTGCCCTTAGCAACATGCTCCGTGAACAGCGCCATCCATCCTGTGGAGATGGTTGTTACTAACTTTCCTCTCAACTGCCAGGGTACAGCACTGCATGTCTCACTGATCCTGCTTCCACAAAGTTCTTGTAAATAAACTGGGTCATGCCATACACCGAATTTTTCCTCATGACATGTCGCTTTTCTCTCTTTCCACATTTGGAGAAAATGCAAGACCTTTAATGCAGAAATAAACATTCAAAAATGTGTCTTTGATACCAATTTTATTTAGTACATTTGGGACATATTCCAGGACCTCATTACCTTTTATCCTACATCATCACATTAACCTTCCAACTAAACTCCTCACCTTCAGTCTTTTCTTTCCAGCATCCATCCTCACAATATCCTGGGTTCACCTTATAAAGTATAGGTATAATCCTATCATTTCCCTAATCAAAACACCTATTTATTACTTATGAAAAAAGTCTAAACTTTGAGTCTGGCATTTATGGCCATCCACATTGGAAAGACTTTTTAAGTTGATATATCAGACCCCTTTATCTCAAATGCATTTAGTTATCATTCCCTTCATAAGCCTGTACATGCTTTATGAGCCTGTACATTGAACACAATGTCCAGGGATAATCAGTTCCATCCCTAGGACTTAAATTACCAGCAGTATCCAAATAATTCCCAAATCTATAACTCTGTACTGAATCTGTCTTCTTCACACCAGATCCATTTTTCCATGTGCATGTTCCTAGAGGTGCTTCAAATTCATCACTCTTCCCAAATCTGCTTCTCCTGCAGTTTCCATGTCAGTGAATGGCACCACTATTTTTTTCAGTTATCCAAGCCAGGAACCTGAGTGCCAACATTGTCTGCATTCTCTCCTCATGGTTTTTCCACACTCTGCTTTTTACTATTTGTGTGATATTATTTCTTTTTGTCTCAGCAAGAATGTTAAGTGAGGCCAGGAAATGTGTCTTGTTTACCATTAAATCTCTAGGGCCTGGGTGGTTTAGTCAGTTAAGCACCCAACTCTTGATTTTGGCCCAGGTCATGATCTCACTGTTGTGAAATCAAGCCCTGCATCAAGCCCTGCATCAGACTCTGCACCGGGCATGGAGCCTGCTTAAAGTTCTCTCTCTTCCTCTCCCTTGCCCCTCTCCCATTCATGGTCTCTCTCTCTCTCTCAAAAAAAAAAAAGTATCTCTAGGGCCTAAATCAAGCCTTACACATGCAGGTTCTTACAATTTTGCTGGTAAAAAGAAACGGTAAACCCATAAATCCATTTCTTATGTATTCTTATGCTTACAGATACTGCTATTTTTTAGATTATTAGTAGGTTAAAAATGTATGAGTGAATGAAATTTAAAGAATTAACAGTGAAATAACAGGATTTGTGATGCTACATTTAAGAAAGTGTACTTAGGGAAAAAAACAAGGCATTTACGTCAGACTTTGACTCATTGTACCTCTGTGTCAATTCCAACTTATAAGTAGGTAGAGCTGACAATGGAAGAGATTTTACAAAAATGTCAGCAAGTGATGCTTAACATTGGAAGGATGCTTTAATAGCTCTATTCTCACCTGCAGCAGCCCCCACAGAACAACAAAAAAAAAAAAAATCAAGAGTTTGGGAGTCTGGTGAAGGAATCTCAGCAGTATTCTGATATTAGTTCTATGGTTGGATCCTTAAAAATCTGTTTCTTGGGGCGCCTGGGTGGCTCAGTTGGTTAAGCGGCCGACTTCAGCTCAGGTCATGATCTTGCGGTCCGTGAGTTCGAGCCCCGCGTCAGGCTCTGTGCTGACAGCTCAGAGCCTGGAGCCTGTTTCAGATTCTGTGTCTCCCTCTCTCTGACCCTCCCCCGTTCATGCTCTGTCTCTCTCTGTCTCAAAAACAAAGAAACGTTAAAAAAAAATTAAAAAAAAAATCTGTTTCTTGTGGCTGCTGTAACAAATTACCACAAACTGGGGGCTGGGGATTAAAACAGAAACAATTTTTTCACTTAAAGTACTGGAAGCCAGGAGTCTGAAACTAGTATCACTTGGCCAAAAATCAAGGCATGGACAGGGCTTCTCTCTTGCTGGAGGCTCTAGAGGAGGATCTGTTTCCTATCTCTTCTAGCTTCTGGTTCCTGTTGTCATTTTTTTGATCTGTGGCTGCATCACTCCAATTTCTGTCTCTGTGGCCACATTGCCTCCTACTCTTCTATTTGTCAAATATCCTTCTGCCTCTGTAAGGATATATGTGATTGTATGCAAGGCCCAACCAGATAATCCAGGATAATCTCCCCATTCCAAATTCTTAACTTGATCACATCTACAACTTTCTTTTTCCAAATAAGGCAGTATTTGTAGGCTCCAGGGATTAGGACCTGCTACTTTGGCAGCCATTATTCAGCCTACTGCAGAAGCTGAAGCCTTATATAAGTGCTGGCTTAAAGTCAATGCCCAGTGAATAGTGGTTGCTGTTATTTTTTTGGTGCTGCTACTGTTGTTATCCTGAGACCAACAACTTTGATCCAACACTTCTGGACAAACATGAGAATTCCAGGAAATTCTTCACTCCTGCCAGCCCTTGAATCCTAATAGTAAGAGATTAGTTAATTCCAAATTGAGTATTTGTCCAAAATGCCTGATTTAATATTATTAAAGTTGACTATAATCATTTTTAGCTGCTCATTCATTTTCTTCTACTCTTTCTTTGTGTGTATATGCCATCACTTTTGATAGTGAGCTAGAAATATGCATAGTACTTAATCTGAACATATGAATAACAGCTCATCAGCAGTCTGATAGGTGGGTGGGCACACAACATTGAAACACATAATATTATATTTTAATTTGCTAAGCAGAATATTAACTTCATTTCTGAAACCTCTTTATGAAAGTGAAAAGACTTGAGTTAGCTACTGAATTTAGCACTAGGCACTGTATAGTCACTCTTTCAGGGAAAGGTGCTATATAAAGCTGCATAATAAAAAAAAATTACTGCATTAAAATGTTCTCATATGCAGTATAACCAACTTCACTCCTTACTGAGATATGCCAACTTACAGAAGAAAATTCTCAAACTTTTTAATGTTAGAAAGTCATCTAAATACTCTTGATTCCTTTTTGGACAAGATAATAGAAATTTTATAATCTAAACCTGATATATTATAAGTTGTATGCATATTATATGCATTCATATTTTCCAGACCACCACCAGATCTATATTGTGTAATAATTAGAATAGATACTTTAAAAATGGCTTTTCCTAGAATTTAATGTTGTTCTTTTGAATCCTACTATATATCAACTTAGAATTTGGGGTTTTCTCTACAAAGATTAAGTTACATTTTTCTACTTAAGTCAAGTTTATTTAAAAGTCCCTGTACCTGAATATTTGGTTTTACTTTTAATTTTTTCTTAACATTTACTTATTTTTGAGAGATAGAGAGAGACAGAGCATGAGCTGGGGAGGGGTAGAGAGAGAGGGAGACACAGAATCCAAAGCAGGCTCCAGGCTCAGAGCTGTCAGCAGAAAGCCCAACGCGAGCCCCGAACTTACGGACTGTGAGATCATGACCTGGGCTCAAATCGGACGCTTAACTGACTGAGCCACCCATGTGCCCTTGAATGTTTAGTTTTAAAATTCCACTGCATAGGAAGAATTAAGATAGGAGTAAAGAAAACAACAAAAAAAGTCAGATTCTAACCAGAAGAAGTTCAAAATATTATGGGTGAGATATTTATATGAGCAATAGTTAATATTAGCTAAATTTTATTGAGCACTCGCTCTATTCCAATCACTGAGGGCCTTATGTGCACTAACAGTACAATTGCCATAACCCTTTTACATAAACACTATTGTTACCTTGGTGTTCCCACATGGTGAACTGTGACTGGTCCTAATAAGGAGTAGATGTAAGCTCTCTGTGTTGATCCTGAGCCGATACCTTACAGCAGCTATAGTGTCCACTACAAAGAAGATACAAACAAGATGCTACTGAATCACCCATAAGGAAGCAATTAATTTTGCTTCTTAAGACCAGGGAACACTCTAAAAAAGAAATTCTTATGGTGTATATTTGAAGGGACCAACAATCATAACATTTAGGAATATTTGTTATGTATGAGATAATTCTAAGACCACATTTATTAAACTCATTCAACCCTTAGGGCAATTCTGTGCAATAGAGGCTATTGGTATCCCCAATATCATAATAAGTAAATTGAAGGACAAAGAGATCAAGTAACTCATCTAAGGCCACACAGCTAGGAAAGAGTAGAGCCAGGATTCCCACCAAGGCAGTTTGGTTTCAGAGCCATCACTGTTAGCCTCCATGATAAAGAGCCGAACAAATGTTGAACATTAACATTTTGAAGTCACAGTTGTTATTTTAAATATGTTGATTTAATTATTCTATTATTTAACCATTATCACAGACAAAAATATTTTCCAACCTAATTCTTTTAAAGGTTATGATGAATCATTTAACCACTCTGATTTTTAATTTTCTAATCAGTGAAATGAAATGATATCTACCTACCATAGGGTTATTATGAAGTTTCAACATATACAGAAGTGAATTCTTTACAAATTGCAAAGCATGTGCAAAGTATTATAGAACTATTATCATTTCACTAACTAGGCATGACGGCAAAAACTTCAGAAGTCCAAAAGTGTGTTTAGGGAATTGAAAAGCTAAAAGTCTATGGAGGGAGATGATTATAAATGAAACAGAAGGTCACCTTTTGAAGGATCCCAATTGCCATGCTGAAAGATTTCTTAATTAGAATATATATGAGTATAAATCCAAAATTTCTGACCAGAAGAGATATACATTGTTATTTGTGCTTAAAAAATAACAGTTCAGGCAATAATATGGAATGGGAGAGCATGAATAGAGAGAGGTTCAGTCAAGAACCTCCTACAAAAGTCTGGTTGAGAAAGGAGCTGAACAAAGCATGGCATTGGATGGAAAGAAAGGAACAAGTCCAAGACATTACAGAGGTAAAATACACCTGACTCCATGGTATGGAGATTGAGGAAAAAGAAGTAAAGATGTTCAGAATTTTTGTCTAGGCAATTGAGTACGTTGCAGGAAAGGAATCCAGTCACATTTATTTAGCCCACTCATATTTTAACAAATATTTATTGAGTACCTCCTAATGCTAGCACTATTCCAGGTATTAATATTATGTTTATCATTTTTCATCCGCATTGACAATGTTTTCACTAATCCGTTCACTTAGGAAATATTTTGAGCACTGTGTTTTGTGTCAGGTACAAATGAAGACATACGTGGAGAGTGTAAGTAACTAACCCAAGCTGACATGTCACACAGAGTCAGAAGAGTCAGGAGTCCAACCTATTCGTCTGCCTACATCTACCCTACTCCAGCTGTGTAGGGCAGATACTAGGTTTCATTTCAGACATATTAAGTTTGAGGATTCTGTGGTAAGTTGGAAATGGTGATTTCACACTCAAGAAAAAAATCAACAGACAGAATTATTACTTGATCCTATATTGGCAACAGCTCAAGCATGTCTGGTTCTAAAACCTTGTATTAAAGGGGGGAATTAAAATATACTCTGATGATATTTTTTAAAGGGCCAACTAAATTGGGAAATAATCTAATGCATACTCAGTGTTTCATATAAGATTTTATTTTACCTACTTATTCGGGCAGAAAATTACCTGTAATATCTGTGAGTCCCGTGATGGTGAGAACTGTGTCTTACTTATTTTTGTATCCAAGCATCTATAACAGTGCTTGGTATATAAAGTGCAACCAAGAAATGTTTCATGAATGGATGAAAGACTGAATAAAGAAATAAATGAAGGAATAAAGCAAACAGGATAATATGGAAAGAACACATGGCTGTGGTAGTAGAATTAAATTTCCTATCATTACATATGTGACCCCTATTTACTCATTCTTAAAATGGTTGATCATCATACCTGCTTTATCTACCTTCTGGGATTGTGTGAGAGTCAGATGAGTTAACTTTAACAAGCAACAAGCATTTACGGTTCATCTATTATGTACCAGGTAGTATGCCAGGAATGAGGACCTTCCAAGAATAAATATGATTCCTGCCTTCAAGGAACTCACAGTGGGAAAATACGTGCAACTAATAATAATTTTTAAAAAGCAAGGCTGTGGTCAGTGAGCAAAGGGAAGCAGAAGCATCTATTTATGTAAACAGTATCAGAGAAGCCTTAAGAGAGAAGGTTGCCATGGGAGATGTAAATAGTATGAAGCATCACCCAAATGTAAAATAGTTGTATTTTCAAACTACATGTAGTTGTTATCATACACACACTTTAACAGTTTTAATTCAGATGCTTCAGGGTCTAACCGGTGCACCTAAGAACATTTCCTAATACCCATCAATTTTCAACATGGGCATAAGGAAAATTGTGATTCTGATGCCAGAGGCCCCAGGTTGAAGTTTTAGCTCCATTGCAGAATTGCTTTGCTACTCTACACAAGCATATTGCATGAGCCTCTATTTCCTCCTCTATAAAATGGGGTTAATAATGTCTATCCTGCCTAATGAAAATCAAAGTAGATACACGATATGAAAGCACTTTACAAATTCTAGAATGCCATAAAATATAAGATGTCATTGTAGGGAAAAATACTAACCTTTGTGAACATGCTTTTATCACCAGTTTAGAGCTATAATTGCTCAATATTTCCAGTAAATCAATCAAATGCTAATAAATCCTAAATCTATAGCTAAACTTATTGTCAAAATTATCCTCAAGCATGATGATCTGATGCTATTGACACAAGGCACATGAGATCATATTACAGCCACCATCATCTTGTTGCCATGGTAACCATAGCAGGCTGGCAAGAAAGCTCCCTGACAGTTGAATTGGAAAGAACAAGAAAATTCAGCCCACTTCCTGCATTAAATGAATTACAAGTACGTGTAAAGAAAGAAAAGAAAATTGCTAACCCTTAATCAACTGCTTTTATTTTTTTATACTTATAAGGAATACAGAGCAAGTAGGGGACATCACTTTCCCACACACTGGGTTCCAGCACTTTCATAAGGTTGGAAGGTGGCATTTAGGTACTGGATAAAAAAAAAAAAAAAAAAAAAAAAAAACCTTAAAATACACATTAGCTTATATAATAGTCTTCTCTCTCAAGCTTGTGCAGTATTAAGCGGCAGCTGAGTCAAGCCTCTTTCATGTCTCTGAATTCAGAGCCAAAATAGAAAGCTATGAGGACACTAGCAAAAGTATCCTTCCAGCCTGAGAAATAGAAATGATACTTTAAAGAAATACTTTTTAATATTATATAAGCCAAATAGTGAAGACCTGGAAAATAAGACTCACTTTTTTCTTTCTTTTTTTTTTTTTTGATTAAAAAAAAATTATTATTGAAGTATAGCTGACATACAACTTACTTTTTTCTTTCATTTACAAGCCTTTGATTCCACTAGAAAATGGCATTTTTAATATACTCAATACACTTGAAATAATGAATTTTATGTGGGTGGAGGGAGTATTTCTATACTCAGGTTGTCATTTTAAAATTCAGTGTTTTTCGGTCAACATTTTCCTAGCTCTGGCTGTGAGCCAAGTGCTGATGATGCCAGGTGAATATAAGACATGATTCTTGTCCTGATCATCTTCTGAGGGCACAGATGTGCAGGCAGATAGCTTCTGTGTGGTGTGCTGTGGGCAGTGATGGATGGCAGTTTGTGCAGAGTGCTCCCGGAGCATAGAAGAAGGACATCTCAATTCTAATGCACAGTGAAAAAAAAGGCCACCTGGAGAAAGAGATGCCTGAGTCAAGTCTAGAAGGAAACATGATGTAGTAAGCAGTGCAGTGAGGTAATGGTTTTTATCATTTTTTCCCCTTCTTGAAATATTCAAGTTGCAGGAAGCTGCCCCCCAAAAAGCAAAATTTCATAACCTACTCAGGTAAATCTAGCATCTTTATTAATGACAAAATTCACATTTCTAAAAAAACATTTTAGAGTTCTAATATTTCTCAGAAATGCTATTATTTTTCAAACCAAAAACAGAGACACTTCCTTCTTTATATTAATGTATAAAAACAAAATAAATTTTTATTCTTGCTTTTAAGCTCGACCCAGTGGCACAAAAGAAATGAGCATTAAAAGGGTAAATGAATAAATGGCCTAGAATGATGATAAATATTTTAGAACTCTTCATAATATAATTCTGCAATCAGTGCTTCCACTTCTGTCTCTACAGCAGAAAATGTCAGTGTTCATCCAAGAAACTCTTGGCACAGTTTCTTGGCTGCCTTTGATATCAGGCAGGATGTATTTCTATGATAGAATTTATTTCCAACTGCAGTAGGCTTATCTGATTTTATAGTGGCAATTTTACACCTTCTTAAAAATCCAATTTGTTTTAACCTGGGCTGATAGCACCACTCAGTAAGAGATAATTGACCAGTATCCCTGTGGTAAGGAGTTCAAATCTACTCATGAACTCATGCTTTCACTTTCGGTTTCTCATCCATCTAAAGATACCTTGCCAAGCTTCAGCTTTGCTATCAGAGAACTTTAAAAGCAATGCAAAAAGACCTAGATAAACATGGATGATGTGGGTACCTATCCTGGACTCAGGGCTGGCTCTCTTTCTTACGTTTACATTCATGGTCATAAATGCTGCACGTAACTTCAGGTTCTGCCACTAATCTGTTATTTGGGTTTTGGCCAGTGAGTTACTTTCTCTGGGCTTAATTTTCCTCACCTAATGCTACCACAGGGTTGCTGTGAGGGTTAAATGAGATTAGTGAGTATCAAAGTGCTTCACTACTGTGAGGAGCTGTACAAATGGTCATAGTCATGTCACTGTAGGTGGAAGCATCTGTTCACCTGGATGATTAAGTGTGTTGGTTAAGAATATGAAGACAAGGGGCCCCTGGGTGGCTCAGTCGGTTAAGCATCCAACTTCAGCTCAGGTCATGATCGCGAAGTTCGTGAGTTCGAACCCCGTGTTGGGCTCTGTGCTGACAACTCAGAGCTTGGAGCCTGCTTCAGATTCTGTGTCTCCCTCTCTCTCTGCCCCTCCCCTACTCACGCTCTGTCTTTCTTTCTCTAAAAAAAAAAAAAAAAGAATATGAAGACTTAAATGTGGGGTCTGGAATTTCCCAATTGTATGAACTTAGTCATGCCACCTTACCTCTCTGTGCCTCAGCTTTCCCTTTTTAAAAGAGGGGGTACACAGATTAAGAAATGAATAAACAGTAAATAGCATTATTAACATTTATACATATTTTGAATCCTAAAGACAACCCTACAAAGTAGGCAACATTATCTCTGTTTCATGAAGGATAAAAATCATTTCCTTACAAATAATCAATCAGATAAAGAATTCAAGGTCCAGAGAGAAGAGGATAACTTCCGTAGGCACATAGGCAGGAAATTGTGGATTGGACCTCTGTCTTTGGTGTGTCTGTCTCCAAAGTCCGTGTGCTACCTTACCATATTTTGCTACATCTTAGCTTAGGGCCTGGCACACAAGGAATTCCATCTATTCATTTACTTTATGTTAATTCCACTGCACTAGGCAAGGTAAGCAGTAAGATAGCTAAGCCTGCAATAGGAATTACTTTACTTGAACCAGTTAGCTTCCTTTGCCTTTTTGTAGAAACAGGTATCCTGAGAGAATAAGATAGAGGCTGGGAAAATTCTGATGGTTGAAAACAAGTAAGGCCCAGAGCTTGGGAAAATTCCTGGCAGCCTGGCCAGTCAGGTTGCAGCCCTGAGAGCAGGTATCAAAGTAAAAGGAAAAAGCTGAAGACAGACCACTCATTCACAGTTGGCCTGGATTTCTGTGTTCATGACAGAAGGAATTTCTTGCTTGATGACAGGCATTTCTGTTTTGAGGCCATTTTCTTCCATTCTTATTCCCCTACAACTGATCATTGCCATACATCTCACATTCCCATCGCTTTTGTCCATTCCATGACTAATTTCTCCCCTCTGATCTCTCAACTTCTGAAATTCCCTAGAGTAGTGCCCACAGAATGCCCTCCTAAAAAATTATTCTTTTCTCCTTTCCCTGCCACATATCTTTTCAATTCCCTTCTTACCTTTTTTCCATGTTTTAAACACTGCTTCCTACTTTTTTTCATGAAAGATTCCTCTACTAACCTACCTTCTTACCTGTTCTCTTTTTAGCTCAAATCCTATTACAATGTTTGTATATAAAATTGTGGATTTTAGAAGCAAAAACAAACAAAACAAAATGAACATGACTTCTTTTTTTATTTATAATCTATCTTACGGTATCTGTTCTATTTCATTTTTTCCAGTATTAGTACTCAACTCAATGACCATGATCGTTCCACATTTTCTATCTTCTTTTGCATGCACCTCACTCTTTTTCTCAGAGCCCACTCCCCAAAAGCGAATTTTCCAGATTAGATCATGCTTTCAGTCACTCATTTATTCATTCTTCAATATTTATTGACTGTCGGCTATATGTTGGTTACTGTGCTAACCCCTGGAGATATTGGATAGACTAAGACAGTTTCTATCCCCAAGGCACACAGTCTAGTTGGAGAGCTAGAAACCTGGACCACTGGCTAAAATGCATTGTAGTAAGTACATGGAAGCTTGCACAAAGTGCATTTTCTGTCATAGAGGGTTATCTTCACAAGCTATCTTCACTGAACCTACTGTAGCTATTTAAGAATTATCATCTACCATGATGGTACAATGAAAAAAATATTGGGGCATAAGTCATAGGGGCTATAAATGCTGCTCTTGCAGTTAATGGCTATGCAGTTAATGACCTTGCTGAGCCTCACATCTCATCTGTAGGGGAATGAATCAATTCTTTATTCTCTCTATTTTTCCTGGGAGGACTAAAGAAAGTGTCAATGAGACAGAGATATGGAGATAGAGATAGAGATATCCTGGATCTTAAAGGATGAATTAACTTTAATGTCTCTGTAGTTAATAAATATTTAAGTCTATTATATGTTTTCTTTCTTCTTCTTCTAGCTTCTGTGGTCTAGATATCTATGTTGTTTATCTACTCAGACCTCCCTGTGCCTTTCTGGAAGTACTTTCTTGCAGGAATTCATTTTTTATGGTGGACTCAGAAAGGAAGAAACTGAGTCCCAAGCAGATAATAGCTGGCCTGCAAGTGAGCCTGTGTTAGAACTCACTTAAGTGTTCTAGTCTACAAGCCAGGCCTGGCAGGCTCAGTCTTGATGCAAGGCAAATCCTATCTAGTCACTAGCTTCGGTTGAACCCTCTGAGTACAAAAAGTATTAACATTGCATAAGGCATTTCTGTTTTCATTATCCAATACTTTGGTCTAATACTACAAAGAGGAATGCCAGGTGTTCTTTCTATAGAAATAGATATCCCCAAAGACAGAGCTTGTAAAGTTAGGATATGCCAAGAACATCTAGCTAACGTTTTAATGTTTGCGCCATTTATAAGTCTAAAACAACTTGGTCAAGGTTCCTAACTTATCATCCAGTACTCCAATTGGCTTCTCTGTGCAGGAATATGCCAGTTTCCCATTCATATCACTTTTATAGGAAGTCATTACTCATATAGTTAGTGTGTAGCAACTACCCCTCAAAAATAAGAAATTGCTCCTGAGAAACATGTCTAAAAGTGGGAGATGGGGTTACTATTCATTATATTTTACAACATGTTAATTTATTTTAATATCTTGAGTTTAAATTTTTTAGCTACAGTCTCCATCATTATGATATAGTGGAGGTGGAAGCAACACTACAGCCAAAGCAGATATCTGGATCACTATCTTTGCTCTAATAGTTGTTCTTAAGATAATCAGGGCCAAGCCAGTTAACTTAATGGTCTTTGCTACCCAATGAAATAATACAACTGAAATCTTAATTGAAAAATGCTCTACAGCATATAAGTTATGATTCTGATTATTATTGCCAATGAGTCATTGAGTTCTAACAATTAAAAGACACTTTAGAGGGGCGCCTGAGTGGCTCAGTCGGTTAAGCGTCCGACTTCGGCTCAAGTCATGATCTCACGGTCCGTGAGTTCGAGCCCCGCGTCGGGCTCTGTGCTGACAGCTCAGAACCTGGAGCCTGCTTCAGATTCTGTGTCTCCCTCTCTCTCTGACCCTCCCCCGTTCATGCTCTGTCTCTCTCTGTCTCAAAAATAAACAAAACATTTAAAAAAATTTAAAAAAAAAGACACTTTAGAAACTGGCAACAACTTTAAAGGCACTCTTAACCAGACCTACCATATATACTATATCTATTGTCTAACTACGTAGGCTCAGCACTTTTAAAATATCATCTGTTAAGACATAATCCAAAATAGGATTTAGAAGCCTACACTGCTTTAGGCTACTTGATGTAGGAGGATGAGTACCCTTGTCCCAATCTTAGATTTTTAACAATGAACCAGTAACCTCTCAATCACTCTCACAATTAGACTTTGGTGCACATGGTGGCTTATAAGCTATAAATCCTTTTTTTTTTTAACTTAAGTTAGTTAACAGACAGTGCAATATTGGTTTCAGGAGTATAATTCAGTGATTCATCACTTACATACAACACCCAGTGCTCATCGCAACAAATACCCTCCTTAATAGCCATCACTTATCTAGCCCATCTCCCACCTACCTCCCTCCATCAACCTTCAGTGTGTTCTCTCTTGTTAGGAGTCTTTTGTGGTTTGTTTTCCTCCCTTCTTTTTTTCCCACCCTACTTTTAATCTAGTCCTTTTTAGCCATTCCAGGATGTATTTTCCATTACATCATGATGGTTGCTGATGATGCTAAAGAAGACATAGTAGACTTTTGAAGAAACTAGAATAAGGGAAATTTCTTTTTCTGGGAAATAAGGCTACCAGTAGTAATTGATCCCCTTGAAGTGCCTATTGGGAAAATAACAAAAAGTATCTGTATTGAAGTAAACATCTGAGTCTTACAGAGACTCCTGGTAATGGATCTGTTAGAGAGAATTCCTCACCCCAAGTCACAGCCTATCTCACAGCCCACCCCTGAGATAAGGATGAGTATGTTTGTACAGAGCTGTATTCTCAGAAACCACTCATCTTATTGGGGACCAGTTTCAAAACTGGGTCCTGATCTGAGCCAACCTCTTCAAATCAGGTCACCACCAATTCTTTCATTCCTAGACACTAAGTTCCACGAGAACAAGAGCCATGCCTGATTGTCTTAACACCTCTGTCTCCAGGGCCAAAAATGGTACCAGGCAGTAAAAAGTGAAATGTTACTGTATGACTAAAATAAATGCCCCAGAGCAAAGGATTGTATTGCCTGTGATCTTGAATTGTCTGCAGAACACTAAAGCTGCACCTCTGAGGCTTTCTAAAATGGAGTCTGGCTTTCTGATTTCTTTGTATTTTGCAGTCACATTTGTTTCCTAATGCTAAAATGATCTATACCCCCAGAGAAACTTACAAACTAAAAATGGTAGTGTGTATACGTGAGAAAATAGGCAACCAAACAGATATTTTGTATGTTCCTGGGGGTAGTATAGAGAGGTGACCCTTGAGCTGTCTTAGTGTTTTCCCTCCAGAATTATAATTGCAAAAAGTGCTCAAAAATATAATAATGTCTAATTGATTTCTAACTTGATTTAAGAGCATAAAGAATAGGAGCGCCTTGGTGGATCAGTCAGTTAGTTAGGCGTCCGACCTGGCTCAGGTCGAGATCTCAGGGCTTGTGAGTTCAAACCACACTTGGGTCTGTGCTGAGAGCTCAGAGCCTGGAGTCTGCTTGGGATTCTGTGTCTCCCTCTCTCTCTCAAAATAAATAAACATTTAAAAAAATAAAAAAACAAAAAATAATTTTAAAAAGAGCATAAAGAAGAAAAATACTTTTCTAGATGATCTCTCCCAGCACTTTTTTGCATCATGAATCTTGGGCTTTGTATCCAAGTATTTAAAGATTAAAATATCAAAGTGTTCACATTCACAAATAAAAACTACACAAAGCCATCTTTATTTAACAAATATTTACTGAGCCATCACTGTATATGCCAGGCACTGTGCTGAAGCTGGGGATAAAATGATGAGCAAATTACTAAAGGATGGTCTGCCTTTATGGAGCTAACAGGGAGAAAAAGAAGTTAGTAGACAATGCTATTTCGCAAAAGTATTTAACCCAAAGGAAGCAAATCAATCAAGAAATCCTAGAGGAAGTGATGAAAAGGAACTAGTTAAGCAAAACTAGGTAAAGATAGTAGAGGGAGAGTGAAGAGAAAGAGAGAAAGGGTTCTAGGCACAGAGAGTAGCATTGCAGGGCCAAAGAGTGTGAGGACATCCAACTTTGAGTAAACCCCAGGGGATACCATTTAATTCAATATAACAACTATTTGTTTGGTCCACTATTTTCCTAACCTTCTTCCAAGTACTATGAAAAGTTAAAAGATGCATACTTATATGTATCTTTCCCTGGAGGATATATGAGCTCATGGGGTGCTCAAAACTTAAGATCTGAAACATTAAGAGAAGAACACTAGGTTGTATTGGATAAATTGCCAAAATCAGGCCTAGGGGATAATATGTGGTGAAGGAGAAATATTGATATTGTCTGGTTCTAGAGAAATGTGTTACCAAATATCCAATAAATCATACTCATTATTGCTGTTAGCCATTTAATATCTTTTAAAAAGTAATATCAACAAATGGTTTCTGGACACGTACTTAACCTTGCTCACTACCTCCTCCCATCAACACACACACACACACCATACACACACTCATATTTAATCTGTAACCAAGTTGCCCTTGTTTAACCTTTATCATCTCTCACCTAAACTATCACCTCCAGTTATAAAATAAAATGTCATGGGGATGTGAGGTTCCGCATGGTGACTATAGTTAATAATACTGTATTTGAAAATGCATATTTGAAAGTTGCTAAGAGTACATCTTAGAAGTTCTCATCACAAGAAAAAAATTTGAAACCACATACAGTGACTGATGTTAGCTAGACTCATGATGGTGATCATTTTGCAATATATGCAAATATCGAATCATTATGTTGTACACCTGACACTAATATGTTATTTGTCAGTTTTACCTCAAGAAAAAAAAGAACCTTTTCGTAGATCTACTGACCTCAAATCTTCTTTTCAAATTCGCCTTCCATCCTGCTGTCAGTAATCGTTTAAAAGTACATATTTAATATATTCTCTGCCTAAACACCTTTAAGAGCTGCCAGGTTTCCTATGGAGTAAATGTACTTTCATCGGTGTGCCATTTAAGCTCTCTCATTCTCTGATTCCAGACTGCATTTCTAGCTTTGCCCTCTGCCCATTTCACCCTTTCTTGAGACCATGGTCTGCCATAGACTTGTGCCTTCTTCCCATTAAAATTCTATTCACACTAAAAGCCCATTCCTAATATTTATCAGTGCTTATGTACTAGTGTTAATCACACACACACATATATATTAGAATGCCCTACTGGATTTTGCATCATTGGAAGACAGAGACAGTTTTATCTTCATAAAATTGCTTAATTGCTCACAAGTGTCTATTAGGTATTGGATGAAGTTGATGTACTCTAGAGGATATAAATATTATATACGTATATCTATCTATCTATCTATCTATCATCTCTCTCTCTCTCTTTCCATCCTCCAGGAACTTATAATCCATTTATTGCAGTAGGTAGCTATTTACAGCGCATTGTTACTGCTAGAACAGATGCAAAAAAAAAAAAAGAAAAAGAAAAAGAAAAAGAAAAATTCACCTGCCCTTCAGGGATTTAATAGCTTAGTAGAAGAATGATATTAATAAGTCAAAAAGATAAAGAAGGCAAAAATGAAGACAAGCTTTTTTAAAAAAGACATCAGGGCAATTGGTTGGATGATTGAATCCCTTTCTTGTTCTAAAAAGTATTTAAAATAGCTTATAAAATAACATAAAAGACACCAAATGACTTAAAAATGTATATGTAAGATGAAAGTAAAACAGAGATAAGGGATATCACATGAGCTGGACTTTGAAAGATCAATAGAACTTTGAATATTATAAGAAAAAATTTGAGATGAAGCTGAAGACATAAGAAATTGAGAAAGAAAGGAGAGATGCTGAAGGCATTCACGACAGATAACCTCAGACCATTTACGATAGATAGCAGGGCATCTTGTAAGACCGAAGGATGTAAAGGTAAGATTAGAGACTTGGAGGATCATCACCAAGGAATTTTTGTAGGAACTCCCAAGAGAAGAAGACTGCCATGCAAGTGCAGTCTATCAGCAGTTAAATGATGTGAATCTTTAGAAAATTCATTCAGCACAGTTTCCTAACTTTTCCCAACAGTTTTGAAGCTCAATTTGAGTAAGTAGTAAAGACAGCCTGGGGAATTGACATGGGTCAATGATGGCAGAAGCACCAGCAGCGTAGGCCCGCCGGATCCTCACGTGCCCTCACATCCCTTCCTGCAGGTGCCGAGGATGCACCATCTTACTCAAGGCCTACCCACCACCTTGAGTTTTCCTCCTCCTCTCCTGTATCTCAAACTTCCCCTCCCCACTAGTATTTTCTTCCTTCTGCCTGGAAACTTGCTTAAGTGTCTCCTATTCTTAGGAGAAAAAAGAAAGAAGAAAATAAAGCAACTCTCCCTTGATCTTGCTCCTTTCGCAGCCGTGCTCCAAATTTTCTCCTCCCTTACTCATTCAGACTTCTCAAAAGAGTAGTCTGTATTCACTGTCTCTACTTCTCTTACTTCACAATCCTCTCAGATCTGGTTTTGTTCCCATAGTTGTCCTGAAAAGACTCCTCCTATGATCCCTCACGAGCTGCTCTGTATTGCCAAATCAAAGGAAATTTTCCACTTCTTTTAGGATCTCTTTGCCATATTTAACAGCTGGTTCATGTCCTCATTTGTGACACTCTTTACCCTTTTGGTTTCTGTGGCAACATACTCTCCTTTTCCTCATTACCTTTGTCATGTCCTTCTCTCTTTCATGGTGTCTCCAATGCATGTTTTTGTCCATCGCATAGTTACCACCTAGACTCTGGTCATCTCCAAATCTACAACTCCAGTCCAAACCTCTCCCCAAACTTCAGCCGTGCCTAAATGTCTGTAAATGCCTCCACCTGTCAACTCCATAGCCCCTAACCACATCCAAACAGAACACACCCTTCTTCCCCACTCCACCTCCAAAGTCTGTCTCCTTCTGAAGTCATTCTTCTCTGAGCCCTTAATCATCACCCCAAGCAAGAGACGTGACAATCATCCTTGCTCCTACCTTCCACTCACTCCCATATTTAATCAATAATCAAGTCCAGCCACTTTTAACTCTCTAGTGTTTCTTTAATTCAGAACCAACCTTGCTACTACTACCCTAGTTCAGACCTTCATTGTCTCTTGTTTTATTGCTGTGAGAGCTTTTTAAACAGGCTTCGGCTTCTAATCTCTAATTTTATCCCTTTAAATCCACACTTCAAATAACCACTGGAGTATGCTTTCTAAATTGTAAATCCAACATCTCATTTCTAACTATAAAAGCATTCATTCACCAATTTCCCAGACCTGCAGGATGAAGCCCACTTAGTATCATAGTTTACAAAGGCCGCTACTTGGTCTTTCCTTGAATAACAGTAAGCTACTTGCTGGTTTTCACTCTCACTACACTGTTTGTTATCTCAGTGCCTTTGTTCATGCTGTAACCCATCCGTGCAATTCCCTCTCCTCCCTGCCTCTCCCATTTTTCTATATCCTGGCTAACTTTTATAAAATCGCTTAGTAGGTAACAGAGATGTCACCCGCCCCAAAATGTCTTTCTTGATTCATACCTATGTCCTTCAGAAATCTTTTCTTTGGTACAGCTGTAATTATTGCACTTCCTGTCACAGAAAATAATTACCTATGTGCTGTATTCCTCCCTGCCCCCACCCTCATTGGCTGTGCTCCTTTAGGAGAGACAGCATCTTAATCACTTTTGAATTCTCAGTGCCTAACAAAGTGTGTGCAACATGGTAAACATTCAGCACATATTGTGAAATGACAGCATAAATGAATGAGAGAATAAGTGAATGAATTAATTAATGAATGAGCCCCAGAAGACCAGGCAAATTACAATTATTTTCATAATTTTTAAGCCAATCCCCAGATCTATAAATGGAAATCTAGTTAATGTCTAGTGAAGCATCATTCTTAGTGAGGATAAATGACCTCCATAGTCTCAAAGGTAATAGTCCCCATTTCTCCTTTTCTGCCTTCTTGAAAAGGTAAAGATAAAGCCACAGATAACTGGATAGAGAGTGAACTGTTCATGGATCAGTCCAGCCATGTTCCCTAGAGCTTACAGACACTACAGGTATGACTGTGGAATGATGCAGCAACCAGGTGATTATGTCGAGCTTGGGTAGGTTGAGTAGGAGATGCCCAACCACATAATTTGTGGGATCTAGTGCAAAATGAAAATGTAAGGCCCCTTATTTAAAAAGTGAGAGTAAAAGTGCCATTAAGGTACACAAAGGCTTTTTCCTTTCTTCCTTATGTTTTTTCTGGACTTACCATGGTGGTTTTTATTTACTATTTAATATTCTGAGTAAGGAAAAATTAAAATTTTATGTTATTAGCATGAATTTTGCCATTTGTTTTTATATTGTGACATGCCAATTTTAAACACAAATATCAAAGCATTTAATTCATACACAGAATCACCAAAATCACACAACTTCTGTTTCATAGCTTTAATCCAAAGAGCTTTTGAGCCGGCTAAAAGAGACAAACACAAGGCAAACCCGGGAAGGTTGAAGGTTGGAAGGAAAGAAGGGGAAGATTCCAGGCCTGAAACCAGCCAAGGGAGCACTTCCAGGCACAAGATACTGGCAGGGAGTGCAGACACTCATAAGCACCTAGGACCCTGCCTCCTAATGCAGACCAAAGTATCTCACTGCAGAGCCTGATACCTGCTGAGCCCCACCTTCCAACACCCTCTCACCAGTGCACAGCACCTTGAACTGTGCAGGGTCTGGAGAAGTCAAGCCAGACATCTTCCTTTCCTAGACCCCATCACTTGAGCCTATGGGAGACAGGGGACCCCCAAAGATTTTTAAATCTGTGTCAGAACATGCTTGGTACCTGGATCAAGGGTAAACCTTGGTTCACTGCCCACCAGACATGCCATGGTACTGCCCCTAGGTACCCCCTACCCTACCCCTAGGTGCTATAGAGTATGAATGACTAATCTTAACCCCGCTGTGGATGCCCACAACCATGCTGGGAATAGAGAGCAGAGCAGCGATAGAGGGGGACAGGCAAGCAGGTCCCAGGGCCAGTGAGCCCAGGAAGCAGTGAAGAGGTTTTCAGTAGAACCCATCTCTGAGAAGTAGTGAGAAACCCCAACACATACTCCATTATTCCATCAGTTCTTCACTTAGAAAATACAAATTCAAAGAAAAAAATTTGAAGAATTTTAAGCAGAAACCACAGAGCATTAAAACCCCAAGCACAGGGCCCTTCTGAGCCTGGGGCCTGGTGGGATGCCCAATTAAGTGACTTGCCCGTGGCCACAAAGCTAAGTAAATGGCAGAGCTAGGAATAAAACCTACATTTTTTTTCCACCACACATGCTGCCTCTTTCAGAATAGACTATTTCTGGCAAAAACAACATGAAACTAGATTTATAGCTCTATGTTCTTAACGAAAAAAAAAAATGGGGGAAAAAGTAGTTCCTAGCAGGCATGCTTTATTTTTAGCAATATTACTTTATAGTTTATAAAGCAATTTCATAAACATTATGTACCACATCCCTAAAAGGGAGGCGTCATTGTTACCTCCATTTTACAGACAAAGAAAGGAAGCTAACTTGCCCAGAGTCACTCAGCTATTAAAAAGCAAAACGGCAATGTGAACCTAGGAGCTCCAAATTCCATTCTCTTTATTAATCTCCAATTCCTTAGTAGAGATTGCAGGAAAGAGGGTTAATGCAGACCACGGGGCTATTAAGAAGAGACTTTCCCCATCTGATCTCTGCGAGGTGATTCCATGGGGAAGACACTTGTCTGGACACTGTGGGATGTGGGGGCATCCAGTTACCTGTTTCCATCATCCCCTTTATTGCCACCTCAGTTGCCACAGCAACTCTACCACTTCCCGTGTGATCTCAGTCAAGTTTCCAGTTATCTCTGAACTTCAGCTTTGCCATCTGTAAAATGGAGATATTAATAGTAATATCTATCTCATGGAATTTTTCTGAAGATTAAAGCAATGTCTGACCCACAATCAATAGTCAAGGAATGTTGACAGTCATTGTTATTATTATTATTATTATTGCTGTTGTTATTATTACTAATTAAGCGGGTGCAATTGGCTGAGCCCAGTCGTCTCTGTCCTCTCTCATCATTTTATAAATGTACCTTAGTACTCAACACTCATTTAAAGAAAATGACTTCCCCCAAACAAGGAGAAATATGCTTCAAACAATATGGGTATATGAGTAGACTTACTCTCAGCTAGAACCTCCAGAGCAGATGCTGTGTTAAAAAGGAACATCTGGTCCAATTTTATCATTGTTCATCTGAGAAAACTAAGTCCCAAGGAAATTAAAAGACTTTTCCAGGTTTACACAACGAATTAGTGATAAGTCAGGACTCCTAATTCAGTGCTCATTTCCAATGAACGTTCCTTCCATACAACTAAACGTAACTCCATTGCTATCATTGCTTTGAAGTATACCTCTGCTTTTTCACAATGCAGCATGTGTATGAGAAATATATATTCTTCTTATTTTATTCACTGTAATTGACTCTGATGATCATTATAATGATTATTATGCCATCGACAATGATTTAAATTCATTTGTGCTCCTTGTACACAAACCAAAGGCTATACCAGTATTATTTTCACACTGTGTTCTCTTTTTCCTTGTCGGAGAGGAAATATTTTTAAGCCATATGGGATCCTAATTCTCTGAATGCTTTTAGATTATCAGATGTCTCAACTGACAGTCCTGGATGAAAGTCAAATCATAAGAATTTGCAAAACTGAAAAAAATTAAGAACATTTTGGTGTTATCGTGTACCGGAAATTCCATCTTTATCTTTTCTTCAATTAGGAAAAAAAAAAATCAGACGTTCTGAATATTAGAATTTTCAGCCCAAACTTTTCAACCCTTTTGCTACAAACTTAGTGATCTTTAGACTGTATATTTTTATAAATTTATGGTTCGTGTTTCTACTTAGCATTCATTCTTTCAAGTTTTTGTTTTATTCAAAAGTTTGGCAGACTGTAGGTAATAGGGATGATGCAAAGATGCTTAAACCATGATCATTTCTCCCCAAAATTTTGCTATTAAATGAGGAATACAGGACATGTAACACCAAATAGAAAGAAATAAGAAATTCTATGGCCTATTTAGCATCTGCTTTAACTTATACAAAATGGGTCCATTGTTAATAATGCTCAAATTAATATGAAGGAATTTGTAATGGTTGTGGTACCAACTGAATATTTTGGAAATAAAATTCCAAAGCTTCTCTCTTTAATTAGAAAAATTAGACAAGGGGACATTTAATATTCATCATGAGAAAGAGTGTCTCCCTTTTCTTTCTCCTATCTCTTGTTCTTATTGAGTAGTATTATTTAGTGAAGAAAATGGTGGGAGAAAATGAGGAAAGAGTATTCTTCATAGTATAGATGCCAAAGAAAGAACAGAGGTGTTTGTGTCCCTTGCACAAATTTTCCCTTTGTATTTAACCCAAGGTGAAATGGTGGAGCTAGATAGCTCTGCAACAGCCCAAAGGACTCTTCTTAGTTGTGATCTTGCTCAGCTTTCTTTAGCCCCTTGGTTGGGTTAACCTCCTGCCTGTCTAACCCACAGTGACCATCTCCTCATACTTAATTCCAGTGTTGTTGCATGTCTTAGTCCATTCAGAGTGCTATAACAAAATACCATAGACTGCTTGGCTTATAAACAGCAGCAGTTTATTTCTCACAGTTCTGGAGGCTGGAAGTCCAAGATCAAGGCACCAGCAGATTTAGTGATTGATAGGGCCCATTTCCTAGTTCACAGAAGGCCATCTTTTCTCTGTGTCCTCACATGGCAGCAAGAGCAAGGATGCTCTCTGAAGCCTCTTTTATATGGCACTAATTCCGTTCAAAGGGGCTCCACCCTCAAGACCTGAGCACCTTCCAAAGGCCTTACCTACACGTACCATCACACTGGGAATTAAGTTTCAATATATGAATTTGGGGGATGGGGGACGCAAACATTCAGTGAGTTTTCCCAACGCCACATTTTTTATTTTAGTATTTTATTACTTTTTAAGTGTATTCATTTTGAGAAGACAGAAACAGAGCACATGAGTAGGGGAGGGGCAAAGAGAGAGGAAAGGAGAGAAAATCCCAAGCTGGCAGCACAGAGCTCGACATGGGGCTCAAACCATGTTTGAACCATGAGATCATGACCTGAGCCAAAGTCAAGAGCCAGACGCTCAACTGACAGCCACCCAGGCATCCCCACCATGCTTTTTTAAATAAAGCAAGCCAAAACAAAGTTTTCATGGGGGAAACAAATACTTTCTACTAAAACATTTCAAGAAAAATGTCTTCAAAACCAAGACTAAAACCAAAAATAAATGTGGAGAAAAGTCAGGATTATTCTGGTCAACTGTTTCAATAGGTAATCACCATTCACTGCCCACCAAAGGCACTCCAAGTTACAAAGGACCTGACCACAAACTTTGACATCTCAAGAGTTCAAGGAAAAGTCACACACTGAGGCCAGCCTGACATACCCCCAAATGTTCTCACTGTTTCTGCTCTGTTAAGATTATAATGTGTTCAAGTTTTAAGTGTAAAAATTCTTTCCTATAAAAAATCAAATTTATGTAAAAATGTGCTCCCTTTAGAATCACGATGACTATACAATCTCTAGATGCCTGTCATCTTCAATTAGAAGCTAAAAGCCACTCCCAGACTTAAAATCTGTCAACCCCATGAACACTTTGATAATTTCACATCCACTGAATGTTAACAGAAACCAAAATCCATAGGAAGAAAATCCCTTCAAGTAATTATTTCTGTGAGATTTCATAATTTTAAGTCAAAATTAGAACAGGCAGTTCTGTAGATTGACACACACACACACCCTCCCAATTTTGTTCTCATAACTTTCATTCTTTCTAATATCCTTCTCTGTTCTTCTCTGTGATTATCACACCAGGTCTGTCTAAAATAAATTGTGAATACCCTGCTGTCTCCACTATGACCTCTATTACATGCCATAGCCCACATCTTCATCATTATTTTCAAAACAACAGATCAACACTGGCCAGAGCAACTTGTATGCAAATTTGGAGATAGCTTTAAATAACCTTTCTTATTTAGGGACTAGCTTTCCCATAATTCATGCTTGCCCACTTACAGATATCAATAGGATTATTTGTTTTTGGTGGTTAACTGACTGTGAACACATCTCTGTCACTTTATATGAACAATTGACTCCACTCGTTGGGAGAAAGTCCACAGCCAGTTTCTTATGGACACACTAGGATACCAGATGAATTTCTCCCTTCTAATCAGAAAAGCAACAGCTTTTCCAGAAGTTCCTAACTGGGCAAATTTTTTCACATGCCCACCCATAGCTTCAAGGGAGGCTGAAACATTTAATTTGTCCAAACTCCATGGTAGGAGATTGCAAAGGAGGGGATCAGCCTACCAACAATGTCTACCACAACCTAGTAATACAAATGCTGAGTCCATAGAGTATAGATGTTTACATTTGATTGGTATTATTCAATCTCTATCCATGGTTGTTTCAATTTGGACCCTATGTCAGAAGCAATTCTGACTTTTATCTTTACCATCTGGCTTTTCTTTTTGATTCAAATGAAAGATTGTATATAGTTTGGAAATTTGACTCTCCAGTGAGACCAGTTCCTGTGGTTCTCCAACAGATCATATTTTGTCACATTTTCCTCAGATTTCGGTGTCTCCAGTCTATTGATTATTTCAGTACAGGCTGTTTACCTCAAGTTCCATGTCACCCAATTCCTCCATCCATTCTTCACACTGTAGCCAGAGTGTAGTAAAAAATGTAAGTCAGTTTATGTCCTTCAACATTTTCCATTGCACTTAGAATAAAATCAAAGCCCTTATCAGGGTCTGTGTTACCTATGCCCCTCCAATGTGTTATTTCCCCCTCCAATGTCCTCTTCACCCTCAATCACTAAATTTAGTCTTATTAGCCTTCTGTCTGTTCCTAGAATCTACCTGGCTCTTTTCCCACCTCAGTGCCTTTGCACCTGCTCTTCCTTCTACAATGCCTATCTAATGGCTCTTCTCACGGTTGGGTTGCTCCTTTTAATCACTCATGCGTCAATTTACATGTCACTTTCTCAGAGAGGCTTTCCTGACCATTCTTTCTAATATAAGTCTCCTTTGTAATTTTTTTGTCTAACCGCAGCACTGTATTAATTTTCCTTAAGGCAGTTTTTACTAAGCATGTACACTTGGGCAAATTATTAGCTTCTCTGTGCCTTCAATTCTTTATTTGTAAATAAGGGTAATAATTGTACCAACCACAGGGGTTGTTGTAAGCAATAAACAAAATAAAGCCCTTAATAGTTCGTGGCCTGTATAAAACTTGGCTAAATAATAATTACTTGTGGGTTTTTTTTTACTTTGTTGTTTTCCTGTTTTCGCCACTAGACTATAAGCTCTAAAAGCAAAGGGAGCCTATCTGCTCTGCTCTCGCTGTGTCTCAGGACCTAGCCCAGTGTCTGGCACATAGTAAGTGCTCACAACATATTAGGTGAACAAATATATGTTGAATAAACAAATTAAAGGCAGTCCTACATCAGTGGTTGTTTCAATTCTGGACTGCACTCCAGTAGCTCATTTCCAGTGTTCACTAGCCTCCTCTCTGAGACTGCCAGATTAAGTAAATAAAAATATAAAATCCTAGATAAATTGGAATTTCTATGTCCTATCTGGCAACCCTACTTTCCTCACTACTACCCTCACCCTTAACAAGCAATACTTTTTCTCTTTCTCTCTCTCTCCGCCCCTGCCTTTCTCTTCCTCTTTGCTCTTCTCCTCCTAAGTTTATTTGACTGTTTCTGAATATAGCTCTCAGTATCAGGTGACCTCATCATCCTTAAATCTGGAGATATCTGCTCCTTGAGGACAACCATTTCTTTAATGGACTAATAAGTCGTCTTTATGATCAGTCTACCAGTTCCCAGAGGACTAAATTATCCACCTTCAGCATCCCAGCCTCCTTCAGCCTGGACAGGCTTCTCAGGAGACTACAACGGACTGTCTTTTCTCCAGATTCAGAACATGTTAAATTAGGGACACAAATGTCCTTTATCCATTCCCAGACATTTTCTACCTTACTGGTTGATTTTCAGAAATCCCCCTCCCTAAATCCTGGCTTTGAAAGAGACCTAAAGAAAAGAAATGCAAACATGGCCTTTCCCAGTTGACCAGCCAGATAGTCTGACAAGGCTCTACAGAAGAGCTGAGAAATGCCAAATTGATGTCATGATGTTATTTCCCACCTCCTAGCATAGTCCTGGCTCAGAACATGAGAAGTTACTTGGTGCTTTAGCCAGACTCTATCACTTATATTAACATGCTTGGCTCTAGATTACACTAAGGCAGTTGGAAGAACTAACTGCTTAACCTTTCAGAAGGTAAATAATTTATTTGAAATAAAATGTGTTGGAGAAACCATGGCAGTCAATCTCAGTGGTGTGTCAATATATATGTAAGGCTGTGGCTGAAAATAGCATCATGGGAGTGACTTCTTGGCAGTGTTACACATCCTTGACTGGAATCTCCATCTAGAAAGTGTCCTCTACTGAACATTTGGTTCCTTTTCGGTAGTGAAGGAAACATGAGTGTCACAATCTGAAAGAGTAAAACATTGATCTCAGATCCATCGTGTACTAACTGTGTGAACTTGCTAAATGGTTTCACAGCTCTGGGGGGCACCTGAGTGGCTCAATCCGTTAAGTGTCTGACTTCAGCTCAGGTCATGATATGGTTTGTGAGTTCGAGCCCCACATTGGGCTCTCTGTTGTCAGCCCAAAGCTCTTTCAGGTTTCACAGCTGTGGGACTCAGTTTCTTTGTCTGAAGTATGAAGATATTGCCTCCTGTGTTATAACTTAGAACTTAGAACTTATATTGCTTCTCGGCCTTTTGGCTAAAATCAAGTGTAGAACTTAGAACTTACTAAGGTTCTAAATAAGGTGGACAAAGTACCTGGTACTCACTGAATGCTCAATGGCTGCTAGTTAACATTAATCATTTTAGGCACTTTTTTCCTGCTTCATACTGTGTGGCTGTGTTGGTTATACTCAGGACCAAATTCTTGTTGTTCCACCAGAGAGAAGCCTTCCTTTTAGGGCTCTGTATCACCAGTGAGAGATCACTTGAAGAGGACCCTGTTGCAAATATGAAGGTGCCATGTTCCTCTTCTGTTAAGAGCAGGGTGTCCAAGCTAACCTAATTGCTGCTCATTTTTCTCTTGTGAGGCACTGGGGAATGTTCAGCATATTAGATGGAAGAACAAAACTCAGATACCTGCCAAGATTATGTACAGCCTACCCAAGGAAAAAAAATTTTTTAAACTTCACAGCTTATGATTGGAAAAGGACACAGGACAGCTGCTAACTGTTTTCATCTCTACTTTTGGCATGTTCTTCTAATAGCTCTCCTGTCACACTCAGTCTGCAACGCAGTGGGAACTAAAAGAGTAGGACTGAGGTGGCCCTCCAGCCCCATCCCACCCCCCTGCTCAGACTCAGCTATTGGGAAAGACCATTTAAAACATTTAATATCCTCCCTACCCCTTTGGGAATGGTGTAACCCAGCTAGGCACCACACTTCAAAAGAGAGAGGGAAGTTAAAGCTTTGCAGTTAGTGAGGGAACGTTTAGACAAGAAAACCCCCCAGGTCCCTGCCAACCCTGATTCCATGATTCAGTGAACAGAAAGGACTGGAGCAGAGGAGGGAAGAATAGGTCAGACAGCTTCCCAAATCCTGTTCTATAAAGAAAAAGTCATTGTTACTCAAACGTTGTGAAATCAAACGTAAACTATGTTGGAACACTTGCGTTCAAATGTGAATTTCATATGGCTCTAAAGCAAAATGCAAATGGTTTCGGTCTAGCTACATTTTTGTACTGAACCTTTTCTCTCCTAAACTAACTGCACTGGAGGTGGTACCAGATAATAGTTATAAGAAAGGCTCCCATTAGCTATGGAAGCAAGTTAACTGCCTACCTCAGAGAGCTATGGTGAGAGTTAAATACAGTGATATGTCTAAGGCATAAGAACAGTGCCTGGCACAGAATAAGAACTCAGTAAGTGTGTAATTTACTCTATGCTTACACGAACTGCTATTAGTGTGAAAATCGAAAGAAGACAGTGGGTGTTCATAAGCTTTATGTTTTCATATGAATGTATCTGGAAGAAAGTAAGAGCATACAAATACGTTTTGTTCACATCAGCATTTCTTCTTGTAGGACTTGTGGATTAACATCCTTAAAATTGAATAGGCTTTCTCTTGCATCTGTGAAACTTTTGACCAAGACAGTACAAGTTACTGTATAAATGACTTTGAGGTATTTTATATATATGCATAATTCTAAAATCTACATGAAGACATGTCTCAAAGGAATTAGAATTGTAACTTATGATATCATCAAACCTTGCGCAATACTTTGAAAATAAATACCTGATTACTTAACTTCCTCCCCACTCTGTCTTTCCATAGCGTCATAACAGATGTTTCAAAGGGGATATAGGCCTGAAAGATAAAGAGGGGGAAACTGGTAGCATAAAACGCATTGTAATCACGTTCGCTGCTAAATAGTGATCCTAAAAACTAATTCTAAGATATAAGTTATTTATTAAAATATATACCTTACATATATAAGATGCTCTCTAACTTATTGCTCAGTGATGTGACATTTACTTGAATCAATAATCCATGTGGTCTTAAGAACTTAAAAAACTCTCTTCCTAAGCTAAGAATGTGAAGATTTAGTTAAGTTTTGAGCAAGAAATTCCCTTGCAGTAGACAGAATATTTTCAAATGGAGGGCTAAGGTAGAGAGGTAAAAAATATACACTATTTTCCTCCACTGTCATTTCATTCATGTAGGAGAGGGAATTAAAATTGGAAGAAGCACACACACACACACACACACACACACACACACACTTTTTAAATTTTTAAAAATAAAATTGGAAGAAGCACATCATCCATTATCTGATCACTTATGGTACCCATATTTCTGTCTGATAAACAAAATAAAGCTTTGTTCCAACACTGATAGGGGAATTATAAATCTGGGACTTATCCCAATAGTTACCATCCTAATCATGCAGAAAAGGCATGTATTGGGTTTACTTGTAAGTTGATATCAAATTGACTCAAAGCCTTTATAGAGGCTAAGAGGCAGCATTATTCCAAGAATATTATATGTGTGTCTCCATGTGTGAGTTTGCAAGACCTTACTATCATTCTATTATACAAATATTCTCTTTTGAATATTTCAGGCCATACAAATTGTGGAGAAGAATCTAGTTTAGTTAATTATAGAGCAAAAGAAATTTTCTCCAATTGACAGCATCCTCTTGATTTTTTCAGTCTTTGACTAAAGAGAGAGAATAAATAACATCCAACTTAAGCCTATATTAAAAAGAAACAAGTTCCCTATAGTCCTTAAATATGTTTCCCTAGCATTTGTAGGCACTTATTATATATAATATGCAATGTGAAGGAAAGTTTGCTAAATCAGTATGATATGATACTGAGGTTATGAAAATAAGAGGAGCTCTGAGAGAAACAAATGATTAATTTAGATATATTTGAGATGATTTCAATAAATAGCTGTTCTATTTCTTATGTAGAATTAAGAACAAAACACTGCTTTTTATTCTGTTTGGTCATCTTCTTTGCTTATCACTGCTGGAAAAAATCTAATACATAAAGTATGCTCCCCAGAGTCAGAGAAATTTCAGTTTTCAGTGCATAAAATACATTATTTTTCCTCATTCCATGACTTAAGAAAGCAATAAAGACCCCCTGGATTAGATATTTCTTGTCAGTAAAAGAACAGCTATTCTAAAAACACTGCCTTGGGCCTTTGATCCTTCTATTAGGTCATTAACTAAGCAACTTTATCTACTCATTATTATTCCCTAAGCGCCTTGTGCAATGTGCCTGGTAGCATGCTAACAAAATAATAAATTACTCCTCAATTGGGCTTGTCATTTTGATAGCGTATATTTCTAGCCCTGTAATAAAGAAACACTAATGAAAATAGAATGGCTACTATTTTTTCTTAATGACTGAAAAATCAGAAGAAAATTTGCTAAACGTCCTTAAATTTTATGTTCATGAACTTTGACTAAGAAGCACATCAATTATATCCTAAGGATGACTCATGAGTATTTCTGACTCCCTGTTCTGATTCCCTTGTGATCCCCATTTTTGCCCCATCTGTGTGATTCAACTATAGTTTAAATGCCTTTAATTGTGGAGAAGTACTGTCTAGTAGAATTTTCTAAGATAACAGAAAAATTCTCTGTTTGTGTTGTCCAGTATTGTAGCCACCAGCCATGTGTGGCCAATGCATTTTTTTGAAATCAGGTTTGAAAAGAATCAATTGGATATGGCAATTTAGAAGTCTTTCTTACCATTTGGCAGAGACATTCTATGGAGTTAGTGAGGGTAAAGGCTTATTGTAGTGGGTTGAGAAGTAAATGGGAGATGCAGAAGTAGACACAGCACGCGTACTGGGGATGAGGAGGTAGAGAGTGCAGTATAGTAGATGGTTAAGCAGAAGACACACATAATGAAGCTCTACTCCAAAAACCATTGATCTAGCAGTCATGTGAAAAATGAATGGAGGAGGGAGAAAGCTAGAGTTTACGTTCAGCTATTATTGAGGGAAAAAAAAAGCTGGGATTTTTCTAACATTTAGTGAAGGCAGGTGATAACATGAGAATAAATTCCAGCTCCCCAGGAAGAATGGAAATGTTTATTGTCCTTGATGGCACATCTGTTACCCAAGTGCAAATGAAATGGTTAGTTGCAAGACGTGAAATATTTTATTTTTCTCCAAAAAGCTGTAAGAATCCATGATATTACAAAACTAAGGTATTCTATCATTTATTTTAATAAGAAATGTTATAAATTCCTACCTAGTCCTGAGATTAATTTGTCAAGAAAAAAAGTGCATTCTTGCACTTCTCTGTAATTACTGTTGACCCTTGAACAATGCAGGGGTTCAGGGTGCTGACCTCACCCCCCACACCTGTACCGTGCAGCCAAAACTCTGCATATAATTTTTGATTCCCCCAAAGCTTAACTACTAATACCTTCTGTTGACAGGGAGCCTTAGTAATAGCATTAACAGTCAATTTACATAGATTTTGCATGTTATGTGTATCATATACTGTATTTTTATAATAAACCAGAGAAAAGAAAATTTTATTAAGAAAGTCATAAAGAAAAGCCAATAGATCTGCAGTACTGTACTGTATTTGTTTTAAAAATCAAGGTTTAAATGGACCCTTGCAGTTCAAACCCATGTTGTTCAAGAGTCAACTGTACTTCTTAAAGCTATCTTTAGGTTGCAAGTTCTGAAACACTAAAATGTAATTGCAATGTAAATGTAACTTCAAATTATACAATCTATATTTATATGTAAGGATACTAATCAAAAGTTGGACATGACTGAAATCATACCGCTTTAGAACTGAATGAGTATTCATTGAACTACATTTTACGGGTGAGGACCATGAGGCCTAGAAATAATACATGACTTAACCAAGTTTACCCAAACAAGATTTAGATCCAGATCTTCAGACTCCAAGCCTACTGGTGTTTCAAAAAAAAAAAAAAAAAAAAAGACTGGCTAGATGATGCACAGGATATTTCTGGTATCTCTATATATTACAATAAGAGAGAAAATAGAAAATTTCTAACAGCATGCCTCATTGGGGACAGTGAATCCTTTTCTTTATGTTTCCAAAATTAGTACCATTTCCCCTTGGGCACATTCTCACCATTTGCACTGTGCTTCCCAAATTTTCACTCATTTTTCAAAAGTGTTTGGTAATTATTCCATATGCTAGGAAATTTGCCCCAAAGAGATGTCTAACTTCCCTACAATTTTTCAAAAAGGTTCTTCCTACTGAAGATAGAGAAGACAGTATATTGGTAGTTTAGAAGAACAGTGGTTTTAAGGATTTAATTTTTCAAATAATTTCAGTATTCAAACACTAAAAACAAATTCTCAGGATTACCTATAGATATTAGGTATCTATATTTACTGAAACAGAAGACACAGACAGAAGACAAACACAAGACACATCAGAATTCTGGTCTGTCTTGTGTATGCACAAAGAAACCAGTACATTTTGTATGAGCTGAAGTTGTAGGCTGGTAATTTAGCCCATGGAAAACCTGGTAGTGATCTAACACATAGATGGACAATGTTTTTTGTTTCTTATTTTTTGTCTTCTGATTTTGTTTTTTAAGATCCTTTTAACTCCTTTTGGAAAACCCTTTAGAGACTAAAAGTCAAATATAGAGTGGTATCATATATCCTACTCATGACATGCTAGTCCATTTCTGAAAATAAAAACACTTTCTCAAAATGAAGCCATTTATATTCTTAGCCATGCTCTATTGTGTGCACAGAGTAATTTCTTGAGAGCAATGTTTCCTGTGGCATTTTGCCAAGACTGGCTTTATTTGTTTTTCATTAGGCTTTTCATTATCATGCTGCTATATACCTGGCTCGTTCTGCTTCCTCTGAGAAGGCCAGGGTAGCTTAAGCATAGGAATGATACCATGAGTAGGTGGAATGTTTGTGTCCAGTGAATGCCCACTTTAAATCTCTAACTATGGTACCATTCTTACAGCTTTAATCTTTCTAAGAACAATCAATTATCCATTATAATGTAGTATGATATTAAATTGTTTATATCCATCTGTTCTGTCCCTGTACAGAGAAAGATATTAGTCTCACTTTGTACCACACTAGACTGGCCCATCCTCCTTTATTATCTCAGGAAAAGGCATCATGATCCACCCCCACTGCCCAAGACTAGAACTAATGTGTGTCCTGCGTTTCTCCATCATTCAATATATTCAGTCACTGAATCAAGCTTCTTGATAGTTTTCAAACCACCCATTTCTTTCTATCTCCCATGGTCACCACCTTGGTCTAAGCCCACATCGTCTCTCGAACAACCGCAGTAGCCTCCCAAGAGTCTCCATGCTCTGAGGATTGCCCTTTCCAATTCACTCTCTTTTGCTTTAACTGTCTATCAGCACCACCGCTCTCCATAAATATGTGTTCTGTAATTTCTACTCATAAGTGCTTTTGTGTTACACATTAGTAGGACAGTTTGATTTGTTCAGAAGAGAAGTGATCCAATTCTGAGCTTCTCTACAGACCTCTCAATTTAAAGGAAAACTCTAGCTTACAAACTACAAAAGACTAAAATCTTTAGGTACAAAATAAGCAATTTATAAATTTTTGTATTAGAATATTAATCAAAGGCCTAAAAAATCATTGAAATCAGAGAATTTCAGGATTAGGTTGGTCCTTGGAGACCCTGTAGCTCAACTTTGTCATTTTATAGGTAAGGAAACAGAAACCCAGCCACAGAATCTAAAATTGATCTTTCCAAATTTGAAATATCATCATGTAACTCCTTTTCTTAAAATTTGTCCGTGGCTTCCTGTTACGGTCAGGATGAAGTCTGAATTCCTCAGCATGGTGTACAATGTCTGAACAGTCTGCTTTGGCTTACCTTGCCAGCCTTACCTTTTGTTCCTCTCTCCAACTCAGCCAAGAAGCCAGTGCTTCCAAATGTGCTGTGTTCTTTCTCACCCATAGGACATTGCACATAATTCCACTTTTGTCCTTCCTCTTTTGAGTGCTAGGTCCTAACCAAGCTTCAGTCATGATCTGCACTGAAAACAGTCATGAACTGAAAACACATCCTGGATCCCCTCAGGGCCCCCAAGCACGTGCTACCACCATAGCATATTCACAGCATCTTAACTGAGTTTGAAAATCTGTTTCCATACCTGGAATGGAAAGAATAAAGACAGGGGCCTGCAAATTATTCATTGTTGTATCGCCATATCTTGATCAGAGATGTCTGGCATTCAGTGTTTTAAAATTAATTATTCTCACTTTTAACGTGCCTAGTATGCTATAATTTTTAATCAGTTTTCTTCTCAAAATCTATTTTAAAAATTGTTTTTATTATTTATATATTTTTTGAGACACAGCACATGCACAAGTGGGGAAGGGGCAGAGAAAGGGGGATAGAGGATCTGAAGCAGGCTCTGCGCCCACAGCGCACAACCCAATGTGGGGCTCAAACTCACGAATTGCAAGATCATGACCTGGGCCAAAGTCGGACACTTAATCAACTGAGTCACCCAGGTGCCCCTCAAAATCTATTTTTAGGGGAAGACAAAACTGATTCATTCATATCAACATATAGGCAGATCACTGATGATCCTAAACAGCAGCTCTTCCTAGAAGCATTTACATTCTTCCAGGAACAGAGTTTGAAGCCACAGGAATGAATCCCCAATGCAGATAACCCAACCATAAATAGTAAGTCATGAAAGCATTTCTGGGGGGAAGGAAGCTTTCCCAGAACCTTCAACTCAGTCACATAGGTGACCTCTTATTTGCCCTCACCCTCACTGAAGAATGACTGTTTTGTATGTAGAAATCAGATCACTTGTTGGTTATTTTTCTCTGCATTAAATAAATCATTATTTACCCATAGTAAAAATGCCTGAATTAACTTGTAACATTTCTGGCTTTGTTTCAGGGAAGTAATGTTATGGAAGATCAGGATTTATTGGAAATTGGAATCCTTAATTCTGGGCACAGACAAAGAATTCTACAGGCAATCCAGCTCCTTCCAAAGGTAAGCAATGCATTCTTACCCTGGCCCTATGTACAGCAGTTTTGAGTCCAGATGTGCAAGGGTTATTAGTACTTAGGACAACATTTCTACATTTTGATGCAACTCCCAAAAGCCATTCTTATTAGGTCCAGCCAAACATTCAGACTCACAAGACTACTATGGGCCATGCTTGGCTTTAGGTTTACCAGAAGGATGTCACAGAGGAAACTCCACTGACCATCAGGGCACCTTCAGAGTTTCTCTTCAGTGACAGTCCTTTATATTGGTACAAACATCAGCACAGGCCCCTCAAGTGACAGCTCAGGTACAAGAAGACAAAATCAATATTGGATGAGTGTGAGAATGGTCCTGGATTTGAAGTGTCATGTCCCATAAGAGGCAATATCTCTTGTACAATTCTGTAAACTTAGCCTCCAGGGGCAAGGAATCTACCTAATTATAAGCGTCATCACTCGAGAAAGACCAAAGTATCACATCCCCATCAGGTATTTGTAGTTCATGTATAAATCCTCCCAGTCAAGATGCAATTTGCCAACCAAGGTGGCATTTTAACTGTAAGCACTGTTACCTAGCAACAGAGTTGACCTTCTGTTTCCAGATAAGGTTTCATAGGAGCCTAAAGCAAGAGGTAGGATCCTAGCACTGGTCTGCAAGATATGTAGGACTTTAACTGATAAGGAAAGGGAAAACGTAGCAGAAATCATATAAATATAAATATAAGTTGCAAGGAGTATTAGGAGAATAGCGATACTGTGTGATTTAAAATGCAATGGGATTTGCACAACAATGTGAATGTCCTCAATCATTGCCACTAAATTGTACACTTAAAAATGGTTAAGGGGGTAAATTTTATGTTTTATTATTTCACCACAGTTTAATAATTTTTTAAAAAAGAAAAAAATCCAATGTAATTAAAACAATTAGAGAGTAGAGAGTATAGTCAGAGATAAAGCAGTAAAAGTAGGTTGGGTTAGTTTGTGTCAGGCTAAGGAATTTGAAATTTGTTTTGTAGACACTAGGGAACAGACATGACTGGACTGCTTTAGGCCAGTCAATTTGGGAGGCAGTATACAACAGGAATTAGAAGGAGGAAAAGTTGAAGTTGGGTCAACCAGCTGGGAAAAGATTCAGGGGGCAAGACTGAAAGCAGATGAGCAGTAATACACCTAGATATAAGAACTTATATACTTTGTATTCTCCTCTGCTCTTTTCCTTCCTAATGAGGCTATAATTTCTCAGAATGAGAAAGATAAATATTAACCACTGTTTCTAAGGAAGTGATTTGATGAAATTTGCTAACTGACAGTGAACTGAGTTTCTACTGATAGAAAGTTAACACTTCTGCAAATTCAAGGAGAGTTAAGCATACAAAGGAGTTGCATCATACAATATTCTACAGTAAAAGGAAAACAATAAAGTGACCTTAGAACTAATTCCAGAAGTAATTCTTATAAGCGTATTGTTCACCTCACTACTTTTGTATCTTACAATATTACTTCCTCAGCAAGTTGCTCCTCATTCTCAACAAGGACTTCGGCACTACTGTATCCCCAACACCCAGTCCAGTGTGCAGTGCATCATAGGCACTCAATAAACTAAGTGACTATCCCCTTGTCACAATGCTACCCATCATTTAAAGTTCAGTTCAAGTAGCTCCATATCACTTCCTTTGTGAAACTTCCCCTAAAAGGGAACCACTCCTCTCACATTGGTAATTATCACCCTAGTCCAAACCAACCACCTCTAACTGGACTAGCATGATGGGTTCTAATCTATCATCTCTAAGTTAGACTACTGGAGTCAATTTCTCATTGGTTCTCTCTAGCTTGGATAATTAATTCATAGACACCTAATCTCTGTACTAGTTACCTTTCTTATGACTCTACATTTGAATTTCCACACAGCATCCAGAATGATCCTTCTCCTTCTCAAATGTAAATCAGATCATGCCACACCCTGTTTAAAGTATCCAATGGATCCCCTTCTCACTTAGAATAAAATCCTTATCATAGCCTACAGAAGTCAATAGGATCTGGCCCGTTCCCACCTCTATGACCTCATCTCTCACTCTCCTATTTCCCTAAACTCTAGTTATGTGGCTTCTTCTTGTTCCAGAATATACCAAGCTCATTTTTGCCTCAAGCCCTTTGCATACTGGTCTCTGTCTGGAAAGCCTTTTATTCAGATTTTCACACTTGCTCCTATACATCATCAAACCTCTATTCGGCTACAATCTCCTCACGGAGGCTTTCAGACCTCAAAGTCACACTCCTCACATACTATCTATCACTGTCCTTCCCATTGCCCTGCGTTAGTTTCTCTATGGCACCTATGGCTATCCAAAGTTACATTATTTATTTGTTTGGTTTTTCCTTATTTTTCATCTCTCTCCCAAAATTCAGGACCCATGAGCTTAGGGACCTTGACTATCTTGTTCCCTTCTATATACCCAGCCCTAGAACAGTGCCAATAACATCTAGGTGGTCAAAAAAAAGATGTTTGTAGAAGGCAGGAATACACTGCTGTCTCTTTCCTCGGATATTCGATAGCTCTATGCCTGTCCTGAAGGTACTAATAACACTCTACCACTTCTGACGTTAGAAACATCCTGAAGGCAGAGACAGTGTCGCATCCATCCGTGAATTTCCCAATGTTCTTAGGCCAATACATGTGCATTAGCAGAGTGAAAGAATGAGTGACTGAATGAATGAATATATTCCTCATGGTATTCAAATATACATTTTTTCAAATCAGTGTGCTCAATAAGATATATCTGTAATAGTGTACAGGCCATTTGATAATGAGAAACAGAAGAACCTGAACTCAGAATTATTTGGAGAATAAATGGAGTGTTTATTTTTAATACAGAATATCATTCCCATTAGAGAAAACAATGTAACCGAAACAATACAAAATTAAGCTTTTATCAAGAGGCTGATGCGAAAGTGCTTACCATGCACCCAAATGAGTAGAGAATATATAAAAACATCCACACACGTGTTCAGCAGCACAAACAGAATGTTATAATGCTACAAATTGATGCTTTGCCTTCTTAGGTAATGAGCCCAATCTTCAGATGGTTAATAGTGTAATTTTACTGCCAGCACATTCATTTGCATTCACTCTAACTTTGCGCTGCTGCAAAAGGGACACAATGTCTCTTTGTTGTGTTTATGCAATTTTAGTGTTCAGAGTATCTGTTCTTCATCTGTCACGAAAAATATTCCATGATTGCTACCTGAAATCCTTTAATTAACATATTGTGTTTTGGAATCCGTGAGATTGTTCCTAAACAGAGAAAAGGTGGTTTGCTAAATGCAATCTTGATCTGTTAGCACACTTCAAAGCATGTTTTTTCGTGCTTTATTTGTATTTGTTGTTTCAAGTTTCAAAGACAAAAGTTTATTCCTTTGGTAATAGTGATTTTTCTTTACTGTATCCTTTTTAATATTGAAATATTGGCCAGTGCAAAGGTCTGCATGTTCTCGAGTACATTTGATACATCAAACACGTGGAAAGTATTCCAGTGTTCTAAGCGCAGACATAGTAAGAGCAGTAAGCACATGAATTCGTCTCTTCCACTCATTATTTCCCTCTGTCTTTTATAATGCTTGACCTTTAGTAGCAAAGCTTAATTATCCAGTTTCACCCAATATCCACTTTCCTCACCAACCCCAGTTCAGTCTTTTCTTAGGTCTAAAAGTTTCCCAGGACTTCTGAAGATCAAATTTCACCCTTTTTCTCTTTTTAAGAAAGGAACCATAACATGAGAATGTGACTTATTTTTCACTCTCCTAGAAACTGTAAGCATATTGGACTTTTTCTGTCCCCTAGACTTGGGGAAATTATCTGATTACTTATTTTGCAACACATAATTTACCTTTTCTTAGGTAAGAATTCCATGTGACCAAGTATTTGGATAATCCTCTAAAAACCTTTTAAAAAGGCATTATGTCTTTTGTCCTTTGACAATATAACACTTGGAAGTCAGGAATTCAAAAACACTTTCATTTTAAAGGTTTACAAGACTGTGTCAAAGCCCATATTACGTCAGCTGTCTTAATCTCTGTCATCCTGAATCAAATGTATTCTTGGCACACTAGCAACTTTTATGTCACCTGCCCACTTCTTTTTCAATATTTCCTTTCCTGATATTTTTATGTTTTTTATCTTTTGGATGTTTTGAGTAGTTGTTTATACTCACTATCCCCCCCCCTTTTTTTTTGCTCCCATTAATTCTTCAACCTTCTTGGGTCTAACTAGTTCCTCTGCTACCACTGCACACAAGCAGTGCTAAGGTTACCAGTAGGGAAGAAAGTCCACCTTCACTTGCTTTAGCTGTAGTAGATTCTCATACTCATGTTAACTGTCTTATTGTTGTCTTTTGGCTTCTCCAATATCTGGTTATCTTCATGCATCTCTGACGCTCCCTCTCCTCCCCTGTGCATTTTCCTCAGTTAAATGTTGGAGTTCCTCAAAACTCCCAACTCAACAATATTTAGTGACTAGTAAACGTTGTTATCACAGGACTCTTGATCATAGTACATTTTCTGATATTCACTGTTTGGTTCATCATTGCCATAGCCTACTTCTACTTTACAGCATAACAAATATTTAACATTTCAGCTGCTCATTATCTCTCAGTTCAGTTCAATTTAACCAGTATTTGTAGGGCTACATATTTTCAATTATTTTTTCAAGAATGACCCTGAACACTTCTGGTTGGGCTAAAAAACACCTTTCCTATCCTCATTTTAAGATTTTGGTTAAAAAAAAAAAACAACAACAACAGAGTTATCTGTTATTTCAATAGAAAAACAAGATTCTGTGCTTGTTATCTATTGCTATATAACAAATTACCCAAGCCTTAGTGGCATATAAAAACAACATTTATTATTTCAGAGTTTCTGTGGGCCAAGAATCCAGGAGCTGCATAACTGGGTCCTTGGTTCTGGGTCTCTCACAGAGCTATAGTCATCTCAAGACCCAAGTGGGAGGGTCCCACTGCCTAGCTCACTCTTGTGGTTGTAGGCAAGTTTCTGTTCCTCAAGGGTTTTTGGACAGAAGTCTTAACACTTCACAAGCTGTTGGCCTCTGTCAATTCCTGTCATATAGGCCTCACCATAAAGTATCTCACAATAGGCATCTGGTTCCAACAGTACAGCAAGTGAAAGGACAAGAGAGGGCTAGGGAGATGGAAGTCACGGTCTTTGGAACATGCCATCCTTTTGCCATATTCTATTCATGAGAACCAAGTCACTAGATTAAGCCCACATACAAGAAGAAGTGTTTACAGATGCTGTAAATACCTGGAGGTGAGATCACTGGGGGACCACATCAGAAGACTGCTCACTGCAAATATACTTTATACTGATCCACTTTACAGTCTAGTTTCCATGTCTACATTTGTGGTTAAAGTGGAATAACCCATCAGTAATAACAACAAAAAAAGATTCTTTTATTTCCATGGGCCATCTTTTTTTTATATTTGTTTGTTTCTTTGTTTACTAAATGCTTATTTTTTATTATTTTTTATTTTTTAATATAATTTATCTTCATGGGGCTGTGATATTCACAGTTAGATGATTTAGAAGCCACATTTGCAATTGCCTCTCAAAAAAGAGACACATGTCTCTGGTCTGTAGAGTCAAGTGTGAAATAGCATCATACAATCATACACAAATCAGAGACCTTGGAGATGAGATGAATACACATAAAGACTTCACAATCTAAACAACACTAATCTAAGTGATAACACACAAATCAGAAATCCCACAAAACATTATAAATTCTTAAAACATGTTTAGTCTTTATTGGTGCCTCACCACTGAAAGGAGCATATTTCCATCTATATTAGGAAAGTGAATTGGTCAAAGTCTATTGGACAAGACGTTAAGGATGTTAGCAAACACATTTTTTAAATTTATTTTGAAACAGAGAGAAACAGAGAGAGAGAGCAGAGTAGGGGCAGAGAGAGAATCCCAAGCAGGCTCTGTGCTGTCAGTGCAGAGCCCAAGGCAGGGCTCAGTTTCACAACCTGTGAGATCATGCATGACCTGAGCTGAAATCAAAAGTTGGATGCCACCCAGGTGCCCCACATTTTTAAGAACAACCAAAGCTAGAAGTAAAAGGGACCATGTAACCTTAAGCCTGATTAGAACAAATAGAAGAAGGCAACAGTTGACCAAAGAAACCAACCAACCAAACAAACAAACAAACAAAAAAACCAGCTGGTGAGCAGGACTGTAGAGATAAACTGGCAGGGACTGAGAACTCAAACACTTTTAAGGACAGGACATAGGGAGTGGTAGAAACTGTGGCGAAATAGAGAACACAAGCCCTGCCCCCCCCCCCAAAAAAATACTAGGTTTTTCCCCCGACTTTATAAATAAAACAAAGCACTGGGGACCAAAGTTGGTTATAGCTGTTACAATGGATTCACAGGTTATTTCAGATATCAAGAGAAGTATTATGGGTGTGACATTATCTCAGTTTGGCTTCCTGTCCAAAACTGTTCTCTTAAAGACTCTAGTTCTTTCAAGTTCCTTAAAATTCATATGTGTGTTAATTCTAGTCTTGATGGTTGATGAAGATGTGTATAAGCTTTAGGGAAAAAGTGTTTAACCAGTATAATTTCTTTAGAAGTCTAAAATGGAAGGTTCAGTCTTATTTCCCTGACACTTAGAAAAATGACAGACACTTATTCCTGTTTCTTCTGGTATTTTTCAGAAGGGCAATGACAAAATGTAGGCTGCAGGCACAGAAGCTCTCAAGGTACATTTGACAGGGTAACTTTTCATTCTCCCATGCCATCACTCACTTTCTATCTACCCTCATTCTTTTTACTTGCATTTCTTTGTTTTTGCCAGCTGGCATCTTAAACTTTGTGCCACCCAATGTTGACCTACCAGCCTATGAACATCTGGCTGAAAACATACTCTTCAACAAAATCCCACACACATATATGCACCATTAGCATTAGGGGTCTTAACTTAAAGTTAATACACAATTGGACCCAGAGTTTAGAGTATTCTACTTCCTTTAGGTCTGGTGAGACAAACTGTGGTGGTCTGAGAGTCTTTTCAAGTTCTATTTAGTTCTGCAAATGTCTTATGATTCTGGGACAAACAGATATGCTCACTTAGGTCAGTGTAAAAGCTTACTTACTTCTCAGGGGAAGTGTTGGTGCCATTGGAGAATAGGGAAGGCAGAAAGACTAATTGACCTTAAAGTGAAAACCTTAGGTAATTTGTAGTCTGTAAATCTTAAAGTGAGAGCAAATCATTCAGATCTTTTCTATTATCTCTTAGCCCAGCAACTCTGATGGCCTCTGAAGCATTTTCCTCATGCTTCATGCCTTCTGCTCATACATGGAACCTGTAACTACTCTGTTCTTCAGGGGTACCTTGGGAGAAGGCATGACTGATGTTCCTCAAGTTCTCTGGGCCCTTTCAAATGACAAAGCCCAGTACATACAGTGTATAAAATAACTATAGCTGTTTGGCCTGGACAGATATCCAAAGAGAAGCTGAATGTGAGAGAAGCACGATTCTAACATGTTTACCGATGTACCAACATCCTTCTGCAGTTTCAGAAGGCAAAATGACAGCTGCAGTCTTCCTAAGCTAAAGCGGGGAGGTCTTTTAACATTTTCTTTTAAATGAATTTATCTTGGAATCGTTCATTATGTAGACCACAGAGCTAAAATATCATTTTTACTCATAATCCCCCCCAATATTTATAGAGAAAAAGTGGAAGAATTCTGTAAGTAAATAGGTTTTGATCTATTGCCATCCCCAGCAACTGTCATCCTTCAATTTTGAGAATTCACACCCATTTAATAAAGAACAATGGCTCCCTTGGAATGATGCCAAAATCAGTAGTAATAGAAGAGAAACTCTAATATCTGGGCACTTTCTCTTCCTTACATAATTCTTCCAAGAAGATCACAATTTAGAGCTGCAAAAGACCTTAAAACATCTAGCTCAATATCTCTCCTGAGTCTTTCACAGGTGAGGAAACCAAGTCTGGGTCATATTAAATGACTTGCCCCAAGGCAGATTGTTTCTAAGTGACAAAAGTGGCACTGAATCCCAAGTGTCTGTATTCATGACAATTGCCTCCTGGGTGAATACTGTGCTCTATCAGAGACCCAAGGCTCTGAGAATGCTTGTGTATATGGGACAGAAACTGTAAAAGGACAAGAAAGGACCAAATGACTAAACGTAAGAAAAGGAATTATTTATAATATTGGGCTTTTTTTTAAGTTTCGTGTTTAAAAGGTAGTTTTTACAACCTCCATACATCACTAAACTCCCTTTTCAAGGGTGGAAGGGAAGGATTGTTCCAGGGACCCAAAAGCTCTAGAAAAGCAGGAAGAAAACAGACATGAAAAAGAAGAAAGGCAGACATAGACCATGTCCACTGTCCAGTGGCCCGTGGGAGTCAAACCACTTGTTTACCCCTGAAGGTGGCCTTAGAAAAGCTTTATTAACAGTAGGCATTGCCGTTTCAAAGAAGGAAAAGCATAATAGAATAAAATAAAATAACTGAAATCATTTATTTTCTTCTTTAATCTGGGTAGAAAGGAAGGAAAGATGGGCAAGATAGAAGGGCACTCTCTAGGGTAATGAAGACACATCTTTAGAGCATTAAGCTCCACAGAGATGACATTTTTATAATAATTGACAGGGAAGCTGCATGGTGTCATAGTTGGGAATATAGCCAGAATCCCCAAGTTTGGTTTTACCTACTTCACCAGGGAGTTGTGAGACTTACGTGAGTCAACATTTATAAAGTACTTAAAATAGACCCTGGTGTATCATATGTGCTATATTTATGTTTACTAAATAAAATTTTTTTTTAATTTTTTTTAATGTTTATTTATTTCTGAGACAGAGAGAGACAGAGCACGAGTGGGGGAGGGGCAGAGAGAGAGAAAGGGAGACACAGAATCGGAAGCAGGCTCCAGGCTCTGAGCTGTCAGCACAGAGCCCGACGCGGGGCTTGAACTCACAAACCGTGAGATCATGACCTGAGCCGAAGTCGGTCGCTCAACTGACTGAACCACCCAGGCGCCCCTAAAATTTTTTAAAAGACTGAAGGTAAACCATGAAAAAGGTGAGGTTCCTTCATCCCATTAATTATGTCCAAAAATTACTAGTCCGGGCATACACAACAAGCAGAGTGAGTCTCCTTTTATTCATTCAATAGATATATTATGAAATACCTACCATATAGGTACTGTTCGAGATGTTGAGGATTTGATGTTAGGAAACAAAACGTACATGGTCACTGTCCCCTTGCAGCTTACATTCTAGAGGGGAGTGCAGACAAAAAGAGGTAAACACACGTAATTTCAAGTAATGATAAATGCTATAGAGAAATATTAAAATGCTATAGAGAGTGAAGAGGATGTTCAAAATTTTGATTGTAGATGGACAAAGTAGGATTCACACCCAGGCAGTTTACCTGAGGTTCTTTACCACCTCACCATGTTGTCTAAATGCTGTATTTCAAAGCACAATACAGGTACTAAGGAGATATTGAAATGACCAAGCTAAACAGTCCAAGTCCAGGGCACCTTCAGGGAACTTGGAATTTGGCAAAAATGTACTCTTAGAAGCTTTTGATTTAACCTAATTTAATCTTAGTTTAACCACCTTCTACTTGTGTCACTTGGGCAAATTATTAAATTCTCCAGTCCACAGTTTCCTCATCAGTAAAATGGGGATGATAGCAGAACCTACCATGTTAGGTTATTGTGCATTGTAAATTTAAAACTCCTTATGAAGTGCCTGGCATTTAGAGGCACTAAATTAATACTAGTTATAGCTACTGTGTTTGTTCAGTAATGCTCATTAAATTAACAAAATTCAAGGAATTATTGCCATTGATCTTGCCTGGGTCCACATAGAAACAAAATGGACTCACTTCTTGATATAAGCCTATGCCTAAAAATGCCTATGACTGCATTGCATAGTGGGCTTCCCATTCTTATGGATTTCTCATAAAGGCAGATTATTCATTTTCTAGATAAGAAGAAGGCAAAACTTTCAAATATGATCATCATCCACTAAATTAATTTTTTTACTATATTTGGGATTATTGTTTAACCCACTAGTAACTAGAAGAAAAGGTGTTTAAAGTCATACCTAGGACCTTCCTATTTAAGAAATTAAGTGAATAAACATAGGGCTGAGAGGGCATCCTGACTGCATCTCTTAGAGGTAACGTAATCAGTTCCCAGCACCACATGGAAAGTGGCAGAGGAGTACATATATATGGAGAGTACCTTGAACAGCAAGAGATCAATAAAGATACGTGGCATAGAATAATAGCACAGAAGTTAACTGAGAAGCTGAGTGGGCGGAACTTGCCAGTACAGTTCCATTAAATTGCTAAAGGCATTGTGATTTCGTAGAAAAGCAGAACTATGTAAATTTATAGATGAGATCTAAAAGAATATATCCACCATTTTGAATGAGCCATCTTCCCCCTTACTGTATAATTGAATTAAGTGCTAATTTAATAGTTGAATATAATTTGGCTGTATTTCTTATTTTTGTTCAGCAGCACTCAAGTGAGAAGTCTGTGTTCAATTTATATCTGCATATGCAGTGAGCATCTACTTATGTCTCAGACACAGTGCAAGGAGAAAAAAGTTGAGATTATACAGTATCTGCCTTCAGAGAGATTACAGTCTAGCAAAGGAGGTTGAACCAATATCCAAGTGATTTTAATGCAAAGCAGAGTGTGAACAGCTGTAATAGAAGTAAAAATACATGCTCTGAATGTTAAGTGTAAGGGGAGGTCTCTCATGTACAGGAAATCTAGCTCATGGTACTCTGAGCAGAAAGTGACCCGAAGCATTTGCTTACTTGTTCAGGCAGATAGATACGCTATTTGTTTCTCATTTGTAATAACCATCCTCTGAAATACAGCCAGTGCCATCAATCCAGCTATGAATTTCATCCATCACTTTGCCCTTCAAGCTATAATAAGTCAAATACTACTTCAAACCCTAGCAGTTTTCTATACTCGGCTTCAATGGAGCAGACTAAACTAGTAACAGAGTTAATATTCTCCCACCCTAAGCTAAGCACTTTTTAATTACCTGGTATTTCTTTGTGATAATTTTCTTTTTTGGTGGTAAATGGGATTTTAGATTTCTATCTTTTGACTTTAGGCTCTAATCTGATGTTTGATCTGTAGATCCATAGTGAACATGGTAGAACTACATAAGAATCCACGCTCCCCTGGGAGTTTCTAAACATGCTCAGAAAGACACCATAGGCAAACACCTATGTTAATAGCCAACACTTAAACACAGATTTTCTGTGTGCCAGGAACTGTTCTAGGTGCTGTTATATTAACTACACATTAACTCATTTAAATCTTAAAATTTATTCTCTATCTTACAGTTGAAGAAACTGTAAGACACAGAAAAGTGAAGTAACATTCCTAAGGTTACACAGTTAGTAAGTGGCAGAGTCAGGATTTGAACCAGGCAGCCTGGCTCCAGAGTCTATGCTTTTAGCTGCTTTCCCCTACTGCTTCTATCACCAGAGTATCACATGTCTGTGCTCTGGAAATAGCCTATCAATGCCTTCACCTTTGAAAAAATGAGTGACTATTTTCATTACCTCCCACAGATCTAGCATCTTCCATTTTAATGAGTAGAAATTTAACTTTTATTTTTTTAGCAAATAACTACTGTTCTTATCAGAGAAAATGAGTACTCAATAAACTATCAGATTCCTTCTTTTGTGTCTTCAAGAGAAAATGCAGTTTAGCTTTACTTGTTCTATGCATTGATAGTGGTATAAATGCTAACTAGGTAACTCTAAATGATCTTTAAGCTTATAATTTATAAGCCACAGAGTCCCAACAGGTTAAAAGTCTTTTCTTCAATGCATCACCAGATTTAACCCTCAATTCGTTCTTTACTTAGAGACTATTGCCTGTTGGGAAAAGGTTGTATTTATAGTTTTACTAATACTAAGAGGTAAATGTATTATAGAAATTTTTGAATGTGAAATTCTCTCCACCAAAGTATAAGAGGTTATTGCATAGATATGGAAAAGATTGATTTCCCTGCCTTTTACCTCTGGGACTCAATTTCATCATCATCTATCAACATTTCTGGTGTCCATTTTTGACAGAGCACTTTTCTAAGTGCTACTGATGTAGATGCAAAGTAAAAATTGACCTCACTTCTTAGTATCCCTAGTAAGACTGAGCCAGATGAAAGAGGTCTAGGGCAACTCCAGACACATAATGTATGCAAACACCCACATTCCCAGATGTTCATCAGTGAATCTATGATTCGTACATCCATTCAATCAGTCAGTTCATTTTGGCCCTATGCTAGCTTCGGAGATGAGGATGCAAAAATGGATAACATTTGGTCCCTGCCTCAAGGATTTCTACGTAATTTTGGACACAGATAAATATGTAAAAAGTTAAACCACTGTTTGAGAGGGGAAAGAAGTCCTACTACAGAGGAGGTTAAAGTTAAATACATGAGGGTCAAGGAAGGTTTTCTGGATAGGTAGATGGCACTTGAGCTGAATCTCAAAGAATTAGTATTTTTAGCCAAATAGACCATTGAGTGTGTCAGTCCAGCCAGAAGTTGCTGCCCGTGTTCCTGCTAGGTCTAGAGACAGTAAGGAGAAATGGATGCCCATATTCATCCATTCTCTATCTCTCACTGCATCTCTGTCTCTCTGTCTCCCTCTCTTGTGCATCCATGCTTACTTTCACACACACACACACACACACACACACACACACACACACACACACACAGTCACTACCTCCCCCATATATTAACCCCAAGAGAAATTACAGAAGAGACACTTCCCAAATTTCTCCCATCCACTCAAGGTCCTTTTATTTTCTGTAGCTTATAAAAACATTGACACTTAATTTTTTTTATATATTCAAATATATACCCAAGGAAATTACATATTCCTGGAAAGAAGGAACCTTAGACCCTTTTACATTTTGATAATGCCTAGGATGATATGTCATGTATATTTCGTGATTAAAAGTTGTTATTGAAATAAATAAATAATAACTATTAGAACTATTGTTAAGAGCTGACTCTACTGGGGGTTCACATGAGTACAGCTGAAAATTCTAAGTCACTTTAATGTCTGGGTCAGTTAAAACTTCTAAACTGACAAAAAAAATCCAAAACAATGAGGCTGGGAACATTTTCATAAGGGCCAAGATATTGTTTTTTGTGACTGCTGTTCTCACCTCAATTGTAGTGAAATAGTTCTTAGATTATTCCCTCACCATAAACATAAAAGGTGTTCTCAGCAACTCAGCCAGGGGTTCAAAATGGGGTTACACTTCTCCGTCTTCTAACCCTTCCTGAAATCCCTCCTACTAATTCATTCTGGGTGTCTCATATCACACATGCACCATTAACCAGACTGCTCACTGACCATGTGGCATCTGCTCTTTTCTGCCTCTCTTGCTCTAGCTTATCACCAAAGCTTGAAGTAGTGCCACCAGGACTTACCAAAAGTGCTCTCAATGCTGTTAATACCCACTGAGGGTGCCAAATCTGCTATTAATGACTGCCAAAGGCTGCTTCATAGCTGCAGGTGCCCAAAGTGTCAAAGGTACTGATGTTTCTGCTGCTGGCTACAATGCCCAGTATCTACCCATCAAAAGCACCTTAGCCAGTGCCAACTGAATGTTCTGCCAGTGCCACTGAAGCCTGCCAATGTGGGCACCACCACCAACTGGCTGGTGCCCAATGGTTGAGGGCACCAATGTCTAAAATATAGCACCATCTCTGCTTGCTGATGAAGTTGTCGGTGCCAATTATGCTGACTCCTTTTGTTCCCAATGTCCCAAAAATGTTCCATGATGCAGCTTTTTTACTGAAGCTTCTTCTTAAGGCTGATCCATTGGAGCTAGGCCAGGGCCTAGTCAGAGCACCAGATCCTGAAATCCATTCAGATTAATGCATTCCCTGTGACACTTGTCTATTGTCCTTTGAATCAAATACATATGCATTGGCCACCTTCTTTGAGCAGAAGAGTCTTTTGAGGACTCTGGATTCCTAATTGAAAGCACACTCGTGCAAGCCCAATCCTGCCAGTTTTCCATACATTCCCACACATGATAGATGAACACAGTCCTATTCAAACTGAAATCCATGCACACAGCTGTGGTCATCAAGCTGACAGATTCCCAGTCTATGTTAGAGAACAAGGAACATTCTATTTTGTGTTTCAGAAAATCGTACAGAATCTGACCTCTTCTCATCACCTCTACTCCAGCTCCCTGTCCAAGCCAAGTAATGTCTTGCATTACTTCCAGAGCTTCCCAGCAGGTCTCCCTATTCCTACTCATGCCTCCCTGTGAACTATTCTCAACAAAGCAGCCAGAGTGACTCTACTGAAACAGAAGCTAAACCACGTTATGCATCTGCTCAAATTCTTGGACTGGCTACCTGTTTCTCTCCAAATGAAAGCCAAAGCTTTCCAAGTCCTTCAGAGCTGTACCTTCTCTGGCCCCTGATCACCTCTCTCTGACTTGCTCCCCCCTGCTCTCTTCCTGTACATGCTGCTCTCACCCCTTTGGTTTCCTTGATATTCCTTGAACAGGTACCAGTCTCACTCCTTCCTGAAGGTCTTTGCCTCACCTGTTTCCTCTACTTGGAATCTTCTCCCCCTAATTGCCAGCACAACCACTTTACCATCCTTAAATCTTTTTTCAAATCTTGCCTTGTGAGTGAAGCTTTCCCCAACCACCCTGTGTAATTCCACACCTTCCTTACTCCACAGACACTCCAACATATCCAATCCTCCTACTCTACTTTCTCTTTTTTCACAACACATCACTTATTGATTAATTTCCTTATTTATTATGTGTGTTAGTTATCTGTCTCCCCCACTAGAAGGTAAGCCCCATAAGGACTGGCACTTTTATATGTTTTGTTCATTGATGCATCCAGAACAGTACCTAGAATATAGTAGGGAGGCTATAAGTGTCTGAGTGAATAAATGAATGAATAGATGAGTGGGTGGATGGATGGATGGATAGATGGATAGATGGATAGATGGATAGATGGATAGATGGATGAATGTATGGTAGGTCCCCAAATTTGTCATTCCTGTACTAATTTTTGGCCACCATGTCAATGATATCCTTTGTATTTCCTTACCCAGGCAGAACATAAGTTACTCATTTGTATACTGCTAACTTTGGTTTTATGGCACATTTATCTGTTTGAAGTATTTCAGTGGATGATGTTATTATGCATATGCCTGGAGGCTCTGAGAAAGGACATGGTTTTTAAATATCAAATAAATAGAATTGGTATTCAGAACATTCATTATTTTCTGAAAACTCAAGTTTGGGGAATTTTTTTTTGTTGAGATGAATAACATGCAAACAGTTTTCCTGACTGATAGTAGCATTTAAAATTTCTGTTTTAAGAGCAAAGCAGTGTGCTACATAACCATTAAATATCTACATGAATGTCAGAAGATATGTACCATCAGAGGAAAAAAAAGTGATTCTGTATCTTTTTCCAAATATAATTCATATCACTGGTGGAGCTTGAAAATGTGAATGATGGTGAGCATTGTTCAGCACCTTACTCTACTTGCAGTAAATCCCCTTCATCTTTAATCTGAGCTTTTGTTTCGTAGAAGAGCTTTGAAGCAAGGAAATACATCAAAATAAATAGTGATGTTTAACAAAAGTATCTAGGGTCAAAATTATCTCCACAAGGATTTTAGAAATGAAAAGATGGTTAAAAAAACATGTCCTTTCACTGAATTTTTAAAAAAGCTTTTACAAAAAAACTTCAGAGTTTTAAAACTATTCAATGATATCATTCAACTCCATAACCATGTTTATGGTGTACTGAATGGTGGCTCTCTTGGTCTCTTCACCACAACCCCACAGATCTTACCTGGCGGATAACTGCCAGGTTGTTGGTGATGCTGCTGATAGCAGTTACTCGATGTGTGCATAGAGATGAAGCTGATGAGGCCAATGTCTGGCTGGCAGCACACACACTGCATGCAAAGCAATAAAGAGATAGTTGTGTAGTTGTTGCTATTGTTGCCATTGTTTTTTCCTAGCATGATTTGTAGAGGTTGTGTGTTTGGGAAGCTTCACTTCTTAAACTTGTGGTGAGTCCAGTGCCTTTGATCAATAGGGGTGCTAGGGGTGCCTGGGTGGTTCAGTCAGATAACCGCCCAACTTCTCCTCAAGTCATGATCTCACAGTTCGTGATTTTGAGCCCCATGTCAGGCTCTGTGCCTGGAGCTCAGGGCCTGGAGCCTGCTTCGGGATTCTGTCTCCCTCTCTCTCTGCCCCTCCCCAGCTCATGCTCGCTCTCTCTCTCTCTCTCTCTCTCTCTCTCAAAAATAAGTAAACATTAAAAAAAATTTTTAATGGGCTGCCCCCTAACCCTGATTCTGTTCATTGCTTCTGAGCCCCATGTCAGGCTCTGTGCCTGGAGCTCAGGGCCCGGAGCCTGCTTCGGGATTCTGTCTCCCTCTCTCTCTGCCCCTCCCCAGCTCATGCTCGGGCTCTCTCTCTCTCTCTCTCTCTCTCTCTCAAAAATAAGTAAACATTAAAAAAAAATTTTTAATGGGCTGCCCCCTAACCCTGATGGCCAGAGGTAGGACTGGTCTGGCCAATAACATCATTCCCTGAAGTTCACCAGCCTACTATTCTGTGCTACTGGAAGTTGATCACCTCTGTGTCTTGAAAATGTTTTTTAATAACGCATACTTTGTTGTTCATTGCTTCACTTGCAGTTGAGTACACGGTCTAAGGTTTGTCAAAATAAGGGATACCTCAGGCCCTCTCTGGGAAAGACTAGTTTGTTTCTTTTATTCCTGAGATAGTAATCAAAGGGCGTTAAGAGACCATCCAAAGCACTTTACCTTTACTCCCCCAAAATGTGGTGCCAAGTAATATCCGGATATCACTCCTACACTGCTCCTGCCCTGTGCCTAAAGCAAGGAGTCTTCAATTGTCTGATTACTCAAGAGACCCCATGTTGGCAAGGCTTAGTTGCTGATGGGGAAAAATATAGACGCTACCATTACGTGCAACTATAAGTGCATGATGACATCCAAATACAATTTGCTTACCTCTGAGGGTTTAAGTTTCTTCCTATTCTTCTATAGAAATTATGCCCATAACAGAGCCTGACTCTAAACAAAGGGACTGCAAGCCACAGATTTGTACGTGTTACATGTCTCCCTCACCTGCTGCATATGTACAACCAGAGACCTGCCACACCTCATTTCTTAACAATAGTCACAGTGTTTTAATTGTTTTGGTTCCCACAGAAGGAATCTCATTACATGGAGCACCCAGAGTCTCAAACTCCATAAAGGATATTTTTCTGAAGATCTCCTAAAACCCCTCACAAATGAGATAACGTATGTGAGAGCACTTTGGGGTCTTCAAAGTCTCATATTGTTAGGTGACATTTTCATCATTAATAGTCCTATCCATTCTGCAGACGTATCTCTCCTAGCAAAGTTGCACTGCAATAGCACTTAGATGGCAATGGATAGACTTTTTTCCGGGGCCCTGTGGTCAGTGGATCTACCTTTCTCTTTCATGTTCAGTCAGTCTTTTAAGAGCCACTGATGAAACAGCACAGTGATGTCTAAGCCCAAGTCTCAAAGCCTATGGGAGATCTGATCTTCACACTACTTGATGGACCTGCATTTGGACTGGGCAGCACGCACCTGCTAGCCCTGCTTGTCCCGGTTTATTTTCAGGGCTGCTGTTAGTTTGAGTCTTGTGTAGCAGCAGGACAGAGCAAAAGAGGCTAGAACAAGGAGCAGGAATAGAGGGGGGCATTGGACGACATCAGTTGTCTGTATTACAAAAGTCATATCAGGGAGTCTGTGAGTACAGGTGGGAAAAGAGAAGCCACAGTCCATTGTAGCTTCATAGGCAAGTTTAAGTCTCACTGAGACTGGTCCATTGGGGCTGTTGCAACCAGTAGGTTTACATAAATGATGGTCAGGTTTGTGTGTTTGTTTCCAGGGATGACTGCCCCTGCCCATGGGAGGATCTTTACCAGTATTTCACATACAAGGATCCAGCTCTCACCAAGTCCAAGCCCTTACAACTGTTTTAACACAAAGATTATTAACCCCAAAATTACTCCAGCTATGCCTCTCATCCTATAATCTCCAAGAAAGGCCAGCAAAATCCCAAAGCAAAAGACAAGCCCTCTATGTCATCTCAATCTCCATAGCACCCTTGGACTTATATTCCCTTGTATTTCAGACCTTCCTCAACCCCGAGTCCTCATTTCTCACTTTTTTCCAATGCCTTTTCCTTGTGCTTTCTCAAACCTTCCATCTCCCTCCTTCTCTTTCCATGCAGACTCCATTTATATAATTCAAATAGCTCTGATTGCACTTTCTACTTTCTCATCTCTAACCTATACCTCAACCCAGGGCAGCCTAGCCTCAGGCTAGATCCCATGAACCCTTCTCCATCCTCATCTTAGTAGACCTTTCTGCAGCATTCCATCACTGCTGACTATACCTTCTTTGAAACTAAATTTCCCCCACTTTCCTTCTTGTCTTGACTATTCCTTTTTTGGCCTCCTGAGTATACTTCTTATCTTTCACTTTGCAAGTGTTGGTTTGTCCTCACACTACTTCTCTTCTCACACTACACACCCTCTGCGGTCTCATCCATGCATGATTTCAGCTCCCACTTACGGCAAAAATAACTAAGATTTATTGAGTGTTTCTGTGTGCCAAGTACGGTGCTAAACTCTACTTGCATTGTTTCACTGAATGCCTATGACTACCCCCAGAGGTAGATGTTAATTTTATCTCTCACATTACTAATCAGAAAACGGATGCTAGGGAAGATTGAGTAGCTTACTCAAGGTCATACAGCTAATAAGTGGAGGAGCCAAGACACCCACCTATATATACTCTTATGAGGCCCAAAGTTACGTCTCCTCAGACTTCTCCCCCAAATTTAGAGCACAATTCCACAGCATCTATAATTTCTCATATCTCAGAATCATGCATGTCACCTCAGTCTATTTTCTTCTCTTTCTCAGCTAGTAACATCACCATGTACCCAGATACAAGGTGTCAAAGCTAGATACTTGAGGTTTTCCCACAACTTCCCCCTCTTATCGCTTGCGTAGTTTATCACAAAGGGATGACAGTGTGATTGACAAAAAGATGCCAACAAACACAGTAAAAGGAAATGAGGTTTCTTTTAATGGCAACGGATGTGAAAATTAATGGCTTCACAAAACAAGAGACAGTGCAACATACTGTCAAATGGAAGTATAGGCTTCCTTAAATGTTATGTATGAAATTCCCTTATTTTCAATTCTGTTTGTATTAGAGGAAAGGCTAAGCTGCTAGAATAGAAACTCCATAATGTAGTGGTTTAAAGAATAGAACATTTACTTCTCCCACGTAACAATCTTGAAGTAAGCAGTCCAGGTTTACAAGTTGGCTCTGCTCTATGCAATTCTTGAAGAACCCAGGACCCTCCATCTGTTGCTCTGTCATCCTCTAAAGCACTGCTACTCAAAGTATGGTCCACGGACTGACAGCATTAGCATTACTGGAAGCTTGTTAGAAATACAGAATCTCAAATTCTCCATCCAACCTATTGAATTAGAACCTGAATGTTAACAAGATTTCCCACATGATTCTTTTGTACATTAAGGTTTGAGAAGCATTTCCCAAACTCTGGGGTATTACTTTGCCTGTATAGTCAAAGCTGGGCTACAGACACTTTATGTTCCAGCTCATGGGAAGACAAAAAAAAAAAAAAAAAAGGCAACTCTAGAGCAAGGATCCTATCTTTTAGATTGAAGGTACCTGGAAGCTTCTTTCACTGCTGACTCCAATTTCTGTCCCAGCTTAGATTTTCCCCACACTTTGGGATTCAGTGTGTTGAATCAGATGGCCTTGCTGTGACCCTCTGTTAGGAATGCCTACTGCCTACCCACCATTCTGCCTCTCAGATTACAGACTGTGCCTAGCTCCCATTCATATTCAGCAGTTCTGCAGGCCTGGCAGCTACTGGAGCTGTCTCTGTCTAGCTCTGTCCTGCCAGATGTTCCTGCTGGAAAAAGAGTCACAGTGCTCCTTGTGGATGCTTCTGGCGACTCATGAAACAAGTATGGATGCCATCTTATCTTTAGCCTAAATGTCCTGTGTTGTCTTTTTTATTTTATTTTATTTTTTTTAGTTTTGCCTTTGGGCTTCTTTTTTTCTTTACTGGATAAATAAATCTGACACTAATTTGACATTAACTTACAAAATATAGAATTGCAAGATTTCGGAATTATGTAGGAACTTTGAGATCATTTGCCCAACACCATCATTTTATGGATGAGAATGCTGAAGCTTGGAGAGGTGAGGTAACTTGCCCTCAGTTACACAGCTTGTTAATAGAAGATTTGAGATGCTGGGCTATGGAAACAAAGCCCAATGCATTTTGTAACACAGCATATTACCTGTAATTGGGTCTTGGTTTGTAATCATTTTAAGTAGTTGTGCAACATTAATGTTAGGCATAAATATAGCCCTCATTTTCATAATATGTAGTACAAAATACAAATCTCCTTTACAAGTGGACTCCATGCCACTAAAGTTAATTTGTCACTTAATCTTCATGTGTTCATTAAATCACTTAATTTAATAAACATTTGGCCAATACCTGATATGTATGAGATGCTCCACTAGGCACATAAAAGACGACAAAATGGCTAAGACCTCGTTTCTTCATCAAAAGGGTGACAGTCTAATGAAGAAGATGGATGCTCACATCTCTAGCTATAATGGAATTATATGAAAATTACTGCAAAAATCTTGGGGAAGATATGATTAATTTTGACTTGGGAGTAGGAGTAGCATTGGAGAAGCCTTCACAGAAGAAGCAATATTTAAATAAGACCTTTTAAGAATGGATAGAATTTCAACAGGAGAACAGAGGAGAAACAGTATTCCTGGCAGAGGGAATGGCTTGAGCAAAGGTACAGAGGTATGTGAGCTATAAAATGGATTATGCCCCCCCGAAATCATACTCCTAAGATCCAGAATTACTGAGTTTTGGATTAGTAAAGCTGCAGGACATAGATGTTTACTAGATGACAGCCAGAAAGCTTGGGAAGGATGTTGATGTTAGCTCAGTTCTGCATCCCTGGTCTTTCTCAGTCTCATGGAGATGACTTTGGACTCGTAAATTAAACAATTTGGATCACTTTATGTGTCATCTTGGCTAGGCCATGATATCCAGATGTTTGGTCAAATTCCAGCCTACATGTCACCATGAAAGCGTTAGTTAGATGAAATAAACATTTAAATCAGTGGGCTCTGAGTAAAGCAGACTGCCCTCCATTATATGGAGGGACTCCGTCCAATCAACTGAATGCCTTACAAGAACCAAGACTGAGGTCTTCCACAGAAAAAGAGGGAATTCTGCTTCCAGACTGTTTTCAGGCTTGGGCTGCAACATCAGCTCTTCCCGGGTCTCCAGTCTGACAGCCTGCCTGCAGATCTCAGACTTGCCAGATTTCAAACTTGTGCATGTGTGTATACACATCCTATTAGCTCTATTTGGAGAACCCTGGCTCATATAAATACCAAGGATTTTGAAATTTAAAAATGACTGTATTAGTTTTCCCTTACATGTCAAAATTTCAAAGCTTTACAGCAACGAAAAAATACATTTATTTTTCTTACAAGTTTGTAGGGCAGCTGTAGTTCATCTAACTTCAGCTGGGTTTGCCCAAACTCTAGTGACCCAGGGTAGACTCTAAGCTCTGGGTTACATTTAGGTTTGCTCCACAAGTCTTCATCTTTCTCCTGGGACCAGCAGTTATGTGACTGCTCAGCCACTTGTTATTCTTATACTAGAGCATAAAAACACAAAAGGAGGAGTAGATCACAGAATTACAGAGCCTTCCTTACCTATAAATTGTCACACTGACACTTCTACCTGTACCATTGGCCAAGCAAGTACATGGCCAACATCAGTGGATGGAGAAGTGACTCCAATCACAGTGGATACAATGCAGATCCCTTGGCAAAGGGCACAGAGGCATAATTCTAATACAGGAAGAAAGTGAGGAATTATAAATAACAATTCAATCTACTTGAGTGGCTTTGTTAGATGCATTTCTGAAAAGTAGCTATCTGCTGGGGGAAGGCAGAGTATAAAGAGGTTAGCAGGCATAAACCCTTTTTAAAACAAGATAGGAAAGGAATGAAGTGAGGGAAAGAGAGGGATGACAGAGGAAAGAAGAATCTTGATTAGAAGTTGAAAGGATTAGCAGCCAAAGGATTCAATATTATGCAGTTTCAAAGCATAGGCTAAAAAACACACACAAATAAATAAATAAAAATAAGCACGAACCTAATTTAGAGCAGTGGTGAGGAAAGAAAACTGAGCTATTGAAGACGTATTATATTCAAAGTACTGTGATAGGCAATTTACATGCCCTATATCATATAATCTTTACAACAACACTTGAAGTAGATATTATTGTCAGGTTCCAAAGTCCACTTTGGAAGGAGGGAACTAAAATCAAATTTATGAGACTTGTTGCCTAATTAAATATGATAGTAAAACAGAAAGAGGAAAGTAAGATGACTCCTGAGCATCTACTTGAGAAATGGTGTAATACTTCCCCCCTAACTGAGATTGGAATCTGAGAGGGAGGGCCGGTTGTGAGCTGAAGTAGATACATTTTTGACTTGTGTTATGTGATAGCTATAGGCCCTCTATGTGAGAAATCCTGCAAATTTTTGGAAATTTGTATCTTCAAGCTCAAGAAGAGAAACCAATCCTGAAGAAACACTATAGAAATAGAGGCCAAAGCATTCCAAGCATGGAAAATAATATTAGCAAAAATACAAAAGTGTCTTGCACATGTTCATGGCATGGCTAGCAACTTAATATACTGTTTAGGGTACACATGGCAGAGTAGTATGGGATTAATTTGAAAACAAAAGTTTGTACTTGATCGCAATTGTCCTAGAATTCTGGAATAGGACATTTGCATTTTTACCGAGAAGGAGGCACTATAGGTTTTTGTGCAAGCGTTGACTTAAAAGCCTGGCTTTTTGGAAAACTGATGCAGCAGCATGATATAAGCTAAACCAAAAGTGGGAGGCCACGTGGAAGGCTCTTGCGTTAGTTTTTGTAAGCACTAACAAGAACCTAAACAGGGTAGTGACAGTAGGAACAGAAATGAAGGAACAGATGGAAGAATTGCTTCTAAAGAAATTATTGTGCAGCACAGTAACCACTCTGCATACCATTAAATACGTGTCAAGTTAATTTTGTAACTTCATTTGGCTCTAATGCTTTCCTCTATTCAGGTATGCAGAGCCTTCATAATTGATTGGTCATCTGTTTATATACTTTCTAATTAAGAGTTATTAATTTCCCTGAGGGAGAGACTATGACTGTTTTGTTCTGTACTGTTCCACAACATTCATCAGAACAGACACTGACTAAATATTTATCAAGTCAGTGGCTGGATCAACGCTGCCCCCGTACACATCAGCATGTTCATCTCCAGGTTCTCTTCACTCTTGCTCTCTACCTTGTTCCCATCTCCCATTCTCCCACCAAACACGTTCCTCCCTCTCACCTCCTTTAGGTTGCTCAGGGAGAACTCGCCTCACGGGAGTAACCAGATTACTTAGCAGTCTGCGTTTAGTCAGATACTGATATGATTTATTTTTTTTTCAATCCTACGTTCAACCAAGTTCAGCTGCTCTGTCATTTTTAATGTCATTCAGACATATCCAATAACTTTCCAGTCATGTAAAATATTGAAAACTCAGTTCCAATCCACTTAAGCCTCTAATTTTATTCCCTTTGACCTTCCCCTTCCCAAGTTTAGGCTTACCCCAAGGGACTGGTACTCTTTTCTGATTCTAAATTTGCTGCCACTGGGGCAAGAAGGAGGGATTGGAGGGGAAAACAAACTTTTTTTACACTAATAGGGTTTGCTTTGAAGAGGTCTAGTTGGTATCCCCACCACCACTCTTTGGCCAACTCTGATCATCAACCAACCTCTGTGTAGCAGATGACAAGTAATTGCTCTCTCAAAGGAGTAGTGTGTGTGTGTGTATGTGTGTGTGTGTGTGTGTGTGTGTGGTGTGGGGTGTGTGTGTGTGTGTGTGTGTGTGTGTGCGCGCACGCACTGAGTTCTCTGGTATGGGACATCTGACTCCACCCCAGACTGATTCAAGGCTTCCTAAGTTTATCCCCTGTATCTGCTGCTGGGGTCATCAGATCCTGGATGGCTAACAGTAAGACCTTTGCCAAGCTGCTAATTTCAACTCCAATGAGCTTCTCTTCCTTGCTTCTTGCCCTTTCTCCAGTTATTTCCTTCTGTCAACTGGGACAGTCAGGGAGTTTCCTAAGCTGCAGTGAGTAATCAGCATAGTAGCATTGGATCAACCACCTCTTAATAAGTACTGGAGAATATCCCTAGCCCAATGTTTTTATAACTCTATAGAATATGAGGTACTTAATACTTTGTGCCTCTGTTTTGGATCCTAATCTTCAATTTTACACATACACAACATTCAGTTATTTGCAACTGCCACTAAACTTCATTTTACAAACCCTGAGTTGTCATTTACATTTGTAGCTACTGCATAATAAACATTGTGTTAAGTGTTACTGAACAAACATTCAGTGAGTAGTTAAACTGGGTCAGTCCAATGTACAAGTGACATACAAAAAGCCTGATGCAGTTCAGACTGTCATGCAAATGATGAGTTACACCATAACTCCCAATAGAGGACATTTAAGCCTCAAAATGGAAAATAGATTGGGAACTATAGGAAAGAGGAAAGGAGAAAAAGTAATTTAAAAATGATGGAGTAAACATAATCCCAGAAGAATAAGAGAGAAAAAGGCAGAAGAAATCCTTAAAAATATAATTGCCTTGACTTTTGATTGAGCTTGTCCAGAAGGAAAATAAGCTACAAGTTCTATTTGGCATATATGTGGGGAATTTAAATATGGACTGTATATTAGGTAATATAACTTTATCAATGATAAACTTCTTGAGTGTGATGCTACTATGGCTATGTAGGAGCATGCCCTTATTCTTGGAAGATGCATACTGAAGCATCAAGGGGTGAAGTTTCATGATGTCTGCAAATAGTGTTAGGGGAAAAAACATCTTTCTAATGGTTCACCTAAAACAAAGTGTGTTGTGTGCATGTGAATGAGGAAGTGGGTGTAGAGAAAAAGGTAGAAACCAAATGTGGCAAAACGTTAACCTTAGGTGACTCCGGGTCCAGAATGTTCTGGAAAACACGGAAATGCTCCTCCAGGCTCTGTCATCAAGGAAGGACTTGCCCAGCAGCAGGGAGAGTGGTCAGCAGACAGCCTCCAGCTGTCAGCATCTGCAGGGTCTGCCTCTGCTATGGAGAGCAGCCTCGCTAGAGTCATGGTTCTCCCATGGCAGCCATATCCAGCTGAATGATGGGGCACAAAGGCTGCCCAGCACATGACCTCGAATAACATGACCTATGCCACAGAGGCTTCGCCAGGACCCATCACAATCCGTCTCCTCTTCTGCCCAACTCTGCTTCTCATCCCTCGTTTTCACAGGTGTTGATCCCTAATGAACACCTTGAATCCAAAAAAAAACAAATGGAAGAGTGAGAAGAATCTCCAAAATGAGAATGCTGCATAGTGACAGAAAGCCTACCATGTTTAGGATTAAAATCTGAATCCCTGACAGCCAGACTAATCTTTTCTCTGCTAACAAATCAGAATCATCTAGATTTCCATTAATATTTATCTCCTTGAATCTGAAGGGAGAGGAAAACCTATGTATTTTGCCCAGTTTGCTATTCCCATCATGAATTTCACTGAAGGATCACATCCGGTTGCTGAAGCACCACCTGTCCATAATAGCTGAAGTATTAGATACACCGCATGGCATCCAGAGCAACGCCAAGCCTTAGAAGTGAGTTACTTCAAAATCCAAGAACCACAAATTCAACTAAAATTCCAAATAAAAGCCAAAAGACTAGAATAATCATACAAAATTTTAAACCCAGAAGTTTCTCTTGCTTAAATTACTTTCACACTCCAATTTAAACTGAGAAACATTATGCTGCTGTCACACTTCTTTGTTCTCCTAAAGAAAAAAAAAATCTGTATATAGCTGACAAAAAATAGGAACCTGTCTGCCAGCAAGTTCTCTATTCATGTCTAACATACTGTAGAGTCTATGCAGAACACATGGTCTCTAAACACCCAAAAGCCTCTTCTTCACTGCTTCACACGGCAGTATGTTTCTCCAGCGTGTTTGCACTACCTACGATACATGTCTTGCATAAGCATGAATTCCTTTGGATGTTTAAGTCATGCATTATTTTCACATGCTTTGATGTTATACATATGAGAATTATCATCTACATTTTGGGAGCACAGTTTCTTGTGCCTTCAGCATTGAATTTAATACTGCTCAACTGACATGATTTTAAATTCCATCCAACAGAATGTCAATAATGTTTATAACAGAAATTTGACATATTTTGTTTTCTCAAATAGGGAGTGGAGATAGCAACTACATTAGAAATTTCTGGGTGCAGTTTTGAAAACTAATTCAGCGTGAAAATTATCAATGACTTAGAATTGTGCATAAAGTATTTTGGTTTTCCTTATTTTCTTATCCAAAAAGATCTGTTGCTTCACATCAGATGAATTTCCAAGTGGCAAAATCCATTGTTTGACGGAACACAAAGTAACCTAATCCTAATGTGATTTTTTAAATTACAGATGAGACCCATTGGCCATGATGGCTATCATCCCACTTCTGTCGCTGAGTGGCTGGATTCCATTGAACTAGGTGACTACACCAAAGCCTTTCTAATTAATGGCTACACATCGATGGACCTGTTGAAAAAAATCTGGGAGGTTGAACTTATTAACGTAAGTTGGTCTCTTAAAGACACCTTCTCATTCACCCTTTGTAAATGAAATTCCTGTTGTAGGTGGGTAATTTTTTCTTTCTTTGTTGCTGTTTGGACATCCATCAAGAATTTGCAGATATGCCTTCTGCTTTAAATGTATTCAAGCCCAAAGAGATCAACTAGGTCTGCATAAATAGTTTTAATGCTGATACTTTACTCATTTCATTTTTACTGCTCTTTTATTTCTAATGGCATCAAGGAATGAAAGAAATGAAGAGGTAACATGTAATTATCCTGCCTTCACATTATATTTGGCATCGTGAACATTTCTTTGCTAAAGGCAGTGAAAAATCATTTAATCTTTTAGAGAATTTCTTAGATTTAAATTTTATATTCTAAAACTGAAGAAAAACACTCATAAACTGAAAGATAAAGCATATAAATACCTAATCATTCAAAATAGATTTTTTTGTACTCTTTATACCACTTTCTCTCCAAAAGTCCAGTCTCCACGTATTTCATGTCATTAATTATTTTAAATGATCGTTATTAGTAGTAACTAAGTAACTAATTAGTCTTTGCTTTTAAAAGTCTGTTTTGAAAATAATATCTTCTCTAGAACATCCACTAAAAACTATTCTTTAATCCAAAAATCACTTTAAATGGACAAATTCTTGGCTGCTTCTTCCAATTTGCCATCAGCTCCTCTTTGCTTTCTGTCCTTACTCCCTCACAAAAGCTATCATTATTTCAGAAGAAACCCATTGTCTGACTAAAAGCCTCTGATTAATTTTGTTCTTAGTCTGTGTGGCAACACAGTGGAACTAACAGAAACTGTATTGCATTTTAGTTGCATCAAGAAGATTTCAGTTCTCCACTGAGAATCCAATATTCATTTGATGACTACTCTTAGCCATTTGTTAAAGGGGCACCTTCCATAGATCAAACAAACATGTTTCCAATTAAGTGACATTCTAGTCAATGATAATGATACAACTTGATAAATATCTCTATATATCGTCTTCTGAATACTGTTGTTCCCCACTGAAGAACAAATACTTAGATAGCACATGAGTCACTCACTTAACTGGCATTAGCAGTAATCCCTCATTGAAAAGAAGGGATTCCAATAGAACTCTATTATAAAATGTCTTCTTTGTAGCAAGGATCACTGAAGCAGGTTGATAAGTCTCTCAAAATCCAAATGCCAGGGCTAACATTTAAGATGTGAGCTTGAACCACACGTTTCCCAGTGCTGGGAGTGCCAGCAGCCTAGGCATCCTTGTTCAATCACTGTGTCCCTTGAGGATGGCTACAATGACTGTGGGTCAGTGGTGCTCTGAGGCCCCAGGTTTGATGTCAGGGCTCAGAGATTGATCCACCACCACCCATACACCAGCCAACCTTAAGCTGGAACAGAATAATAGCCTTTTCCACCCATACAGAGTCTTTAAGTATTTTCCCTTTGGTTACATTTGCTGTAATACAGTCTGACTTCAATCTGGGGACAAGTGCCTGTCACAAGCATTGTATCAGAATTGGACAACATAGTCACTGTGTCTTAGCTCTTGAGGCCAGTTCTTTAGGCCTGGAGTGCATCTGCATCTGACACCAACCCAGTATATTTTCCTTAAGCTGATGGAATTTAAAGTTTACGACATCTATATGGGCAAGTTCATCCCTTGATGAGGAGGCTACGCAAGTCATTTAATTCCATCGATATTTTTATTATAAACAAAAATTGGTCTGCACCTTTAGACTTGGAAATCAGAGAACAAAATTTTTATGCTCACTGGTACTGCTACAAGGGTAGTTCATTTGATGGTTCAGGGTTGTTGGGTTTTCAAATGAAAGAAAGTCACAATGTGTGCCTTCTGGCTTACAAAGCTTTGGTCTCAAATTAAAGACTTTAATTTATCCCAAATAATGAGGGAAGACATCCAAATATAAAATAATCACATATATAATATATGGGCCCAGTAATTCTATATTAAGTATCCATAATTTGTGGTTTTCTAGCCTGAAGAGAATGTGCAGTTACTTTGATTTAGAGCACAGCTTTTTAGAGAAATTCACATCCTGAATCTTTGTAATGAGTGGTTCATTTTAAGGAAACCAAATGACTTCAATAACTATTGTTGTGTATAAAGTGAAGAGAAAAGTGCAAGGGTAGGCTGTCTTTGATACAGAGGTCTGTTGGTGGAGGGGAAGAGAGGAAAGGGAGGGGAGACTGGCTGCTGCTATAATTACAAATACCTTCAGCATCATTGAATCGTATCGATTAAGCCTCCAATGCCACATGGTATTTTGCTTGATATTTGAAAACAGTAACTCAGTGAGTATAAGTTTATTTGAAGTATTTCCATGAAAAAATGAAAACTATACAAAATTGTGATTTGAAAACTACAAATACATTTGAAATTGTAATCTTTCAAAAAGACCCCAAAGATCTTTCTTTTGGCAGAGTGCATTATTGCCTTTGAAAAACAAGGTTTTTTGAATAATCTATAGAAGATTTTGGTCACAACACCACCCAAAGTATAGGGATGAGAGAGTAGTAGAAATCCTATTTCTTAATATCAGCATTCTCAGTAGTGGGAATCAAGCACAAAGAAACTTTTAAGACGTAAGGTTTTACAGGCCCATGTGTGTCTAGACTTAGAGAATTGAGCAGATGCCAATAATTCTTCCTTTTATTACCTAATCTATGCTTCCTATTCAGAAGCTGTTTGATTAATAGCTCTGTTTTGTCTGTGTCTGCTACTATCATTAATAACATCATTAATACTACTTTTACTTTTGTATTGATATTTTCATGTTCTAAGAATATACGGAGACAATTGTCAGGCAAATTGTTCCCTCTGCAGATGCTAGTGGGATAAATCTCTACCTTGAATTATAGTCTTCTCCAAAGGCTTGTTTAAGAGAGCTAAAAACTTGTTAACAGTGCTTAAGTACATGAATTTTCTTTACTCAGAAGGTCACTCAGGCCTTGCACAAGGTATTACCAAGTGTACACAACAGTTCCTACTGCTATTGATAACCTCGACAACTCTACATGGCGGGGGAGGGGGGTTAGATAAAAGGACTACATATTTCCTCCATGAAATATGTATGGATAATTATGAAATTAATCCATTTCCTAAACAAAAAAAAGTATTGCAATTATGAAAAACAACATTAACTTATTTTACCACTGTGTACCTACTAAAGAGATTTGGTTAGATGAAATAAATTTTAACACTGCCCAATTTATTAATGTGTAGGGGCGCCTCAGTAGGTTAAGTGTCCAACTCTTGATTTCAGCTCAGGTCATGATCTCAAGGGTTGTAAGATCAAGCCCTGCATAGGGCTCTGTGATGGGCATGGAGCCTGCTTAAGTTTCTCTCTCCCTGATCTTCTACCCCTGCCCTGCTCATGTGTACACTCACTCTCTAAAAAAAAATTAAAATTAAAAATTAAATGTATTAATGTGTGAATTTCAGTGCAGAACGTGTAATTCATTTCTTTCCATTGGCTTTATCATTATTTACTAAGGAAATAATTCTAACCCATGCTTATGATACCCTACAATATTGATAATGATAAAAGTACCCATCAAAAAAATGAATAAATAAAGTTCAGCTTTAGAGCATTTTTAATTCTCTGCTCAGAAGTACAAGAATAGCTTTAAAAATCTAACTACAGTGGTTGTGTTTTTTTTATTTTTTTTAATATATGAAATTTATTGCCAAATTGGTTTCCATACAACACCCAGTGCTCATCCCAAAAGATGCCCTCTTCAATACCCATCACCTACCCTCCCACCCCCCATCAACCCTCAGTTTGTTCTCAGTTTTTAAGAGTCTCTTATGCTTTGGCTCTCTTCCACTCTAACCTCTTTTTTTTTTCCTTCCCCTCCCCCATGGGTTTCTGTTAAGTTTCTCAGGATCCACATAAGAGTGAAACCATATGGTATCTGTCTTTCTCTGTAGGACTTATTTCACTTAGCATAACACTCTCCAGTTCCATCCACGTTGCTACAAAGGGCCATATTCCATTCTTTCTCATTGCCACGTAGTACTCCATTGTGTATATAAACCACAATTTCTTTATCCATTCATCAGTTGGTGGACATTTAGGCTCTTTCCACAATTTGGCTATTGTTGAGAGTGCTGCTATAAACATTGGGGTACAAGTGCCCCTATGCATCAGTACTCCTGTATCCCTTGGGTAAATTCCTAACAGTGCTACTGCTGGGTCACAAGGTAGGTCTATTTTTAATTTTTTGAGGAACCTCCAGACTGTTTTCCAGAGTGGCTGCACCAGTTTGCATTCCCACCAACAGTGCAAGAGGGTTCCCACTTCTCCACATCCTCTCCAGCATCTATAGTCTCCCGATTTGTTCATTTTGGCCACTCTGACTGGTGTGAGGTGATATCTGAGTGTGGTTTTGATTTGTATTTCCCTGATGAGGAGCAACGTTGAACATCTTTTCATGTGCTTGTTGACCATCCGGATGTCTTCTTTAGAGAAGTGTCTATTCATGTTTTCTGCCCATTTCTTCACTGGGTTATTTGTTTTTCGGGTGTGGAGTTTGGTGAGCTCTTTATAGATCTTGGATACTAGCCCTTTGTCCGATATGTCATTTGCAAATATCTTTTCCCATTCCGTTGGTTGCCTTTTAGTTTTGTTGATTGTTTCTTTTGCTGTGCAGAAGCTTTTTATCTTCATGAGGTCCCAATAGTTCATTTTGCCTTTAATTCCTTTGCCTTTGGAGATGTGTCAAGTAAGAAATTGCTGCGGCTGAGGTCAGAGAGGTCTTTTCCTGCTTTCTCCTCTACGGTTTTGATGGTTTCCCGTCTCACATTCAGGTCCTTTATCCCAGTGGTTGTGTTTTAAATACCTTTGGGTAGAATCAAAATAATTCAGGTAGCAATACCCATATGTGTCTCTTGAAAATCATTTGACTTATTTTTACAGCAGTAACTTGATTAGAAGATCATTTGCTTCTTGCGTAGTAGCTGCTGAAACTATACTTTAATCATGCTTTTATTTAGGACTGTCAGATTTTTGTTTGTTCAGTTTTTTGGTTTTGGGTTTTGTTTTTGTTTTTGTTGCAGCGTTGTTGATTTAATTTCTACTTTTCCAGGGAAATTTCGTAATAATCTAATCACTTGGAGATATACTAAGAATTTTTTAAATTTCATATTCTAATTTTGTGTTAAATCTTTACTTTGGTGACTTAATTCGTTTTAAATGCTATAGAAATATAGTCCCATCAGTATCAAATTTAGACTCATTACTTACTTTGATGTTTTTATTTCATGATCAGCATTATACACTCTCACTCCTTTCTATCCTACCCTTATTTCTATAACTGCAATTAAATTACTCTTTGAAAGTCTTTTTTGCATCGTATGAGTGTGTGTGTTTGTGTCTGTGTACATGTATTGGGTAAAGGCAAATGGTAACTTATACTCCCAACCAAGAAGAATAATCAGCAAATTCATAAATTGAAGACGATGTAAGGGGAAGATAAATGTTATAATTCCATTTCCAAACAAATTATTTTAAGTAAAAGGTTATGTCTTCACTATAAGACATTAATCAATGAGAAAAATATTCATATTTCCACACCAGGGAGGCTACATTATTAAACACTTCAAATGTTAACAACTTTAATCAAAGCCAAAGGCTTTAAACTAAATAACTGGATATGAGTATTCAAGTGTAGAACAAACTTTGCAAATTCTCTGTGGATTTAATATTTCACTTACACCCATATATAGTACAGCTTGCTCTTCACAAGACTTCAGGACAGCTAGCTTCAGACTTTATCAGGTCCGTATCAGACAAAGCTCATGAGCTCTATTACTCTTACTCCCTGCATCTAAACTGCAAGCTCTTCTAGGAATTCTCTGGAAGCTTCCCTCATTTGGCTCAAGTTTTGGAAAAAGCACCCTTTTCCCTTCCATACATGAGAGGAATAATCGTCTCCCAAATAAATACCCCCGTTCCAGTGGTTTTTAGCCCTTTCATATATGGCCTGGGGGTGGTGATGCGCTATTCTGGCATTATTGGCTCCACTACCTTTCAGCATATTTTGCATATCTGCACCTATTATGCTGCTTTCAACTTTAGAGGCTTGCTCTACACTCAGATTGAATTATACTACTGTAGAATACACTTAAATGTTAAAACTTCACTGGAAGCAATATAGCTTTTGTTTTGAATTCAAAGTAAATTTACAAACTTGCAGTCCCTCGGGGTCAATATTATGGAAAAGGCACTACTGAAGTGTTGATGTCAGAATTAGTAAAACACACACACACACACACACACACACACACACACACACACACACAGAGAGAGAGAGAGAGAGAGAAACTAAACAAGGTATTTGGGCCTGAAGAGAGCACTCAGCAAACAAATGAATTTCATGAAGAACTAAAACCCTCTGATCATAGCCATTTATGAACCACCTCTGTACAAAAAAGAAAATTATGTTCTATCTAGAAATGTCTACTGTAAAAAAAGTTATTTTAGTGGACAACTGTTGTTTTTTCCCCACCCAGATTTCATTCACTCTTCTGATTAAAATCAAAACATTCCTAATTTCCTCCAAAGGAGCTTCCTATAGCCTTCCACATTCCACGCCTGAACCTATGACCTAAGCCAAGCTCAGCATCCCAGCCTTTCCCCCACTCTCATCTCATGGGCTGCAAAGTATTCTCTTCATTAGGACCATTATTAATTCTTCATAATTTGGGGGTCCCGTGAAATATGAAAATAGGGGACCCGTTGTTCAAAACTTAGTTGAAACTTTTAACACAATGACAGCAGAACATTAAGCCAAGCACAGACTCCTTGGAAGAACAGGCTCTTGTGTAATCTCACAGGTCACACACCCACAAAGCCATTCCTGCTCTTCATTCCTTTGTTTTATAACTATATTTCCATCTGCTGTCATTCTCCTTCTACCCGAACACCTTCCTTTAACATTTTTTATTCTGTGGGACTGCTGGTAGAAAGACTTTATTTTGCCTTTATTTTAAAGAACTGTTTTTGCTGAATATAGAATTTTAGAGTAACAGTATTTTAGAGATGTAGACCCACCATCCTCTCTCCTGCATTATTTGTGACGAGACATCTGCTGTTATCCTTTCTTTTTTCGGTTTTGTTGTTGTTGCTGTTCCTCTGTATATAACTTGTCTTTTTTTCCCTCTGACTGCACTTAATGGTGTTCTCTTTATTACTGGTTTTGAAAAATTTGATTATGATATATCTTGATGTACTGTTTCTCATGTTTCTTGTGTGTAAAGTTTTTTTTTTTTTTTGAGCTTTTAGATATGAGGTCTATAGTTTTCACTAACTTTGGAAATTTTGGGGTCATTCTCTTTTTAATTTTTTTGGTTTCCCCTTAAATTCTTGTATTTCTCCTTTTCCCTTCAAGTTTTCAAAACGTTTTTTATGGAAGTATAACATACACACAAAAATCCATATACTGTATGTCATTGTATTTTTACCAAAAATTTACACACATGTAACTAGCACCCAGAACAAGAACTTGAAAATTACCAGCATCCAAAAGGCCCCTCATGGCCCTTTCTAGTCACTAATTTCCCCACAGTCCCCTAAGGCAACTACCCTCCTTACTTTTTAAAAAAATTTTTTTAACATTTTTATTTATTTTTGAGAGACCGAGATAGAGAGCAAGCAGGGAAGAGGGGCAGAGAGAGAGAGGGAGACACAGAATCCAAAGCAGACTCCAGGCTCTGAGCTATCAGCACAGAGCCTGATGCAGGGCTCGAACTCACAAACCATGAGATCATGACCTGAGCTGAAGTCTGACAGTTAACTGACTGAGCCACCCAGGCACCCCTACCCTCCTTACTTTTAACAGCAGAGTTCAGTTTGCTTCATTTTGTATGGTGTGTTCTCGCATGGAGCTTCTTCGTTTATATCACATGGCACATAGTTGTGGGACTATTTATTCTCTCTCATTGCTGTGTAATATCCTGAACTTTTTACAGCGTTATTGATATGTAATCCATATATCATACAGTTTCCTCATTTATAGTGTAAAATTCGATCATTTTTAGTATATTCACAGTTATGCAACCATCCCCACAGTCATTTTTGCTGTAGTCAAAAACACATAGAATTTGCCATGTTAACCATTTTTGAGTATAAGTACAGTGGTTTATGCACATTGTTGTGTAACAGATCTCTAGAATTTTCATCTTGTGAAACTGAGACTATATCCATTGAACAAAAATTCCCCTATTCTTTCTCTCCCCATGCCTTGCAACCACTATTCTATTTTCTGTTTCTAAGAGTTTGACTACTACATCAGAGAACCTCACATAAGTAAAATCATGCAGTATTTGTCTTTTTGTGACTTAATTCCCTCAAAGTTCATCCATGTTATGGCATATAACAGGATTTCCTTCTTTTTAAGGCTGAATAATATTCCATTGCATGTATACACCACATTTTCTTTATGCATTCATCTGTTGGCAGACATTTAGTTTCTTCCACCTCTTGAATATTATGGATAATGTCTCAATGAACATCAGTGTGCTAATATCTCCTTGAGATCCTGTTTGTAATTCTTTTGGATATACACCTGGAAGTTGGATTGCTGGGTCATATGTAATTCTATTTTTAAATTTTTGTAGACCATCCATACTGTTTTCCATAGTTGCTGCACCATGGTCATTATTTCTTAAAATATTATTTTCTGTCTCTCCTCTGCTTTGGAAACTCCAATCATATGTATATTAGGCTATTCGAAGTTGGACCACAGCTCACCAATGCTCTGTTCATTTTCTTCAATATTTTTTCTCTCTGTGATTCATTTGGATAGTTTCTATTATATGACTTCAAGTTCACTAATCTTTTCTCCTTGTAATATCTAATCTGCTATTATTAACACCCAGTGTATTTTTATCTTAGTGATTATAGTTTTCATCTCCAGAAGTTAGACATGAGTCTTTTTTATCTTTTTTCATATGTGTATTTAACATGCTCGATCTTTCCTGTAACATATTGAACATATGGAATGCAGTTACAATAACTGTTTTAATGCCTTCATCTTCTAACTCCAATATCTCTTATCAGTTTGGGATTGGTTTCAGTTGACTTATTTTTCTCCTCAATTTTTTTGGCGTGCCTGATAATTTTTATTGCATGCCAGACATTGTTAATTTTACTTTGTTGGGTGTAGGATATTTTTGTACTCTCGTAAATATTCTTGACCTTTGTTCTGGGACATAGAAAAGCTCCGTGGATATACTCTGATCCTTTCAGGTCTTGCTTTGAATATTTGTCAAGCAAGCCTAGAGCATCATTTATTTAGTCCATGGCTAATACTTCCATTAATGGGACAAGATGCTTCTGAATATTCTAACAATGTCCTATGAATTTCCAGATTTCCCAGTCTGAATAGTGCAAACTATTACCCACCCCATTTGAATTCTGTCTACTATCCCCATTAATCTTTTCAGGTAGGTTTTTTTTTTAATTTGACATCAGATAGTTCCCTCATATGCATGTGCTGATCAGTACTTCCTCTGCTCTAATACTCTGCCCAAAACACAGCAGCCACTTCAGTCTCCCTAGACCCTCATCTCCAGCCTCTGAATTCAAAGAGTCTTCCAGGCTCCCTGGACTCCTCCTCCTGCATCATCGCCTGGGAATTCTCTCAAGGTGGTAAACTGGGGCAACTGTAGGTCTCACTATGTTTGTTTCTCATCTTTCAGGGATCAAGGCCCTTCATTGCCTCATTCCAACATCTTCAAAATCAATGTTTCAAATATTGTCAGGCTTTTTAGTTGTTTCAGGAGAAAGCAGGGTGCGGATGAATCCAATCCCTGTTACTCCATCTTGGTGGGAAGCCCAAATCCATGCTACTTTGGTTAATCCCCATAAACTAGGGCCCATAGCTAAACAATTGAATTGAAATCATTGATGATGGCATCTGGGCACTTGGAGTCTTTTAAAAGCTCCCCAGGTGATTTTAATGTGCTGCTGGGTTGAAAACCATGGCTATAATCAGTGGAGAGCCATTAAAAAGATTTTAATCAGGAGAATGACATGATCAGAAGAGTAGGCAGGGGCCAGAAGCCAACACTCAAGAAGAACTGACTGGGAGGGAAGGAGCTGAGTCAGCTGATTCTGTCATACAGCTATTTCAAGCCACAAACGTATTAGGCGTGACAGCAATAAAATCTGCCTGTCTCCTTAGAACATGGGAGTATCTCTCAATTGGAAATACATAAATATAGACTCAATTTTCATCATTATATCCCTCATATCAAGCAGAGGGTAAATTATAGTCAGTATTCAAAGAAGGTTAGGACAAATATAAAACATTTCAGAAATGCTTTTCAATAGTGGCTAAAACTTTTCAGGTTTGACCCTTAAAAGCTAAGCCCTGGTTATGTAAAAAATTTACTTACTGTTTATAAAGTAAAGGTAGGACATGTGGTATGTGTCAGTGTTTCAAATGCACCCTCCCTTCTTTCATCTGCATCTTGAAATCAGGTCACTCAACTTGGAGTGCTACCTCTGCCACTCAGTGTGTGACCTTAAGTCACTTCCAACTCTGGGCCTCCATTAGCAGTCTGCAGCCCACTGGCTTCATAGGTTTTCTGTGAGACTCAAAATCATATGAGAGTTTTACCACCCATCCCTTTCTCTTCCCTCTCTATTTTATTTTCTTTTGCCTCAATTTCTCTCTTTCTCTCTTCCTCAGCTCTGTCTCCCAGAGTTAGGCTGGTTGCTGGCCAGCTCTCCTGGAGCTTGCATTCACAGCTTAGTTGCCATTTGCTTCTCACTCTCAATCCTCACCTTCTGGAACCCAGAAAGCCCTGCTTAATATGCAAAGTCCAGTCTCTAAGAATCACTGCTCAACCTCTGTCTTGCCCTCTTCCCAACTCCAGCCCCTTTCTGCTGTGCTGTCCTCTCAGTCTCTCCCTCCCAACAGATAGCATCTTTCCCTACCAGCCCCACCCAAACCCTCACTGCTTAGCACTGCTCAAAATCTGCACTCCAGGAGTGGGTGAATGTCAGGGAGAATGACTCTCAGCTCGTGTAGCAGCATTCAGGATAAAGCTGCTGAGGATCTTCCCCCAACTTTTTTTTTTTCCAACCACCCTGAGGTACAGAACTGCTAGTTTCTTTTTGTTTTCTCCCCCAACTACATAGCACTGACCCTTGATTCTCAGCCGTTCAGTCCTCTTTATTCTTGAAACAAAACACTGTAGGGCAGAGCAGGGGAGTGGCTCAGAGTATAGGGGTGTACTCATTCTCAACTTATCATCCATAATCTTAAACCTTCTAGAATCTGTTCCAAAGTTCCTGCTTGATGACCCATAGAGTGGGAACTTCTGACTGCTGCCTGAAGTAGTTGATACTTTCTTTACATTGAAATTGCTCCTTGTAAATATACAGTATTATTAATTATAATGAAGTCCATTAACTTTTTATTCTTCATTTTGCTTAGATTTCTAATATGGTTTGAAGACTTTTATTTCTTTAAGAACTCTTCTCTGGAGATACTTAGCCTAAGTAAGATTCTAAGTTGCCAAGTAAGATTCTAAGTAAGTTGCTAAGGAGATTCATTGATGTTGCAGTTAAATAGGTAAATACAGTAAACTGGCTCTGTGGAGCTTTGAGAGGGGAAAAATTCTAATGAATTATTCCTATAGTGTAGAAAATAAAAAGGAAAAAAATCCTCCATAAAATGCAAATACACTTTTCGTGCTATCCTGATGGAGAAATGCTTTGGGTCTTCCTTGGGAGGAGATCTGAGATCATACTGAAAGGATAAGCCTCTGTCTTCTTAGAGGAAGTGGAAGCCAAAGAGGTATTTTTGTTAAAAGAAAATTATTAAGAATTTTGAAGCCTGACATATAAGCTATGATGAAAGAGATCGACAATAAATAAAGACTCAGAGTAAATCATAAAGATTAACATTTTTACTAAAGTGTGTATATAAGATTTGTGTTAGAATCAGCCCATTATGGAAATAATTTAAAATGCTGAAAAGGAGAGAGATTAGGTAGGTGAATTTGTAGCTTGGGATTTATATCTGCTTTAAAGATGTTTAAGATTGATTTAGAGTTTAAGTCTAGCTATTTTTCTACAGACATGTATTATGTTAAGTTGAATATCTGTGGTCTGAAATTATTTTTGAACTCAAACAAAAAGCTATTACCTTGAACCTCAGAAAACATGTAAATTCCTTACTGTACAGACCTGCCTGGCGCTCTTCCGCCACCTGGTGGCAGCATACCTAAAGTACATTGCAAGTGACAATTACAAAACAATTTCTTAAATACAGAAACTAATTGCAAATTCAATGCCAGTTTTATATCAATCCCTGTTTACAATACTAATATAATAAAACATGAAACAGGAGAGTTTTATTTTGGTAGACATCAAACTCCAAATTCAAACACCATATGCCTAAAGCTGTCCAACAAAATGGGAGGGGGGGGGGAACCTCTGCTGTGCATTCCACCAATTAGATTGATTTGGGATAACAGTGCCATTTTTAAATGTGTGTGTGTGTTTAACATATAAATATATATATTCTCAGAGTCTTACTTCAGTATAAATTGCTTTTGGGAGATAATTAGATTTTCTCAAACTTAAATAAGATCATTATCTTTTTAAAAATTCTATTTCACAGTAGCTATAGGAGAAAATACAGTAAGTATTTTATATACTTCACCCTCAAAAGAACTTCCAGACTAATGGGGAAGATGGCCATTTACACTAGCTGTAAGAAAGTAGTATTAAGGGCAGCTAAACATAAAGATGGTCTCCGCATCCCAAACTGGAACACAAGGTCTTCTCCTGAAGGAGGTGGAGGTGGACAGAAGAAAAGATGAGATGAGGGGACCAGTAACATAAGCAGTAAGCATCTACAATAAAAGCACAGAGGCTCTAAAAGCAGTGTTCCAGGGTTTAACTGTCCATTTTATTTCCTATCATTTAGCTATATTAGGCAAGTCACTTAACCTTCCCTAAGTTTGCCTCTAAAGTTTCCTTGCCACTAAAATTTGAGTAATATTATCTATCTTCTAGGTAATATTGTTGTCAGGATTAACTAAAATAACCTAATAGAGCATTTTGTACAATGCTTTGCAAATAGAAAGCGTTCAATCTTTATGTCATGCAGGCCAAATAGAGGGGCAGCTTCCAAATTCCCAAGATTTATGGGACACATTATCAGTTATCCATTGCCACAGCAATGCTGTGCAACAATCTGTCTGAAAATGCAGTGGCTTAAAGCAATAAGCATTTGTCTAGCTCACGAGTGTGTGGGTCAGTGATTTAAGCTGGACGTGGCTAGAAATTTCTTCTGATCTCAGTTGGCTCCCTCACATCTGGCAGTTGGCTCTGGTCTGCTGATCTGTGAGCTAAGACAACTGGGCAACTTGGCTCTTCTCCATGTGCCCCATCCTCTAACATGCTTTCCCAGGCATGTCCTATGGCAAAGACAGAAAGAAAGAAACAAAAATGTGCAAGTGTATTTTCAAGCCTCTCCTAACAATTGGCCAAAGGAAGTTACATGACCAACTCAGAATTAAGTTAAGAAGGGAGGCTATAATTCACCTCTTGGGAGGATGAACTGAAAATGCACATAGTAAATGGCTTGGGTGCAATCAGGACAAAAATTGAGACTATTAGTACAATAAACCCACCACAAAATAGAAATTTACAAAATTGAGAAAAGAGAATTTTAGAAGTATGGATTGTCTTATCATTGTTTCTAAGCCTCCAATCGGAATACATGAAATCAAAACCACCTCAGAAAATCTAAAATGATTAGTGATGTAAAGTGTGGGAGCCCACAGGGAAAAAAATGGATAGAGCGCTTAAATGTATGGAAAACTTGGAGACAGAACCCCCCCCAACATTTAATAAGTAAGGGATAATAACTCAGATGATAAATACACTGTATAATAATGGATTTGCTAGATCTATAAAAAGCTCAAATTGGTGAATTAATTGGCCATTACACTAAATTATTTTAGAAAATTAAATGCTAATGTATTTGTCTAATGGAAAATCATTCTCATGTCACTGCTCAAATATTTGTTGCATATCAACTCTTTGCTCAGAGTGGATAGGCAACAAGTATTGTGGAGGAGGGAGAAAATTATATATTTAATTTAAAAACATGCCTCTAGAATGTATAAATAACTCTCAAATTCAGTAATAAAAGATAGACAACCAAATAAAATTATGAACTTATGAACACACCCTGGAGTGGTTCCTACGAAGCTTCATCCTTGTATAATCATCTTCCCCTTGAGTGCAGGTATTCTGTCAAGAACAAGCTTGACTTGCTTCTAACCAATAGAACACGGCAAATGTGATGGAATGTCAGTCCTATGATTACCTTACCAACAAATTTATTTTAAGTTTATTTATTTATTTTGAGAGGGAGAGAATGTGGGTGGAGGAGGGGCAGAGAGAGGCAGGGAGAGAGAGAATCCCAAGCAGACTCCACTCTGTCAGAGCAGAGCCTGATGCGGGGCTCAGTCTCACAGTTCGTGCAACCATGACCTGAGCCAAAATCAAGAGTTGGATGCTTAACCAACTGAGCCACTCAGGGGCCCAACAACAAAGTTTTTTTAATTGAATGTGGTTCCTTAAGTTAGTTGACTCCTCCAGACAGACACGAGAGTAAGAGCAATAATAACAATATATAATAGTAAAAGTTTAGTACCTTCTCCTCCGTCTTCCCCTTTATGAAATGTCAGTGTTACTCAAGATTGACAACTTTTGTCCTCAGATCTCCTCTTTTTCAATGGTAGGCTCTTGGACAATATCACCAATGCAAAGACTTCAACTGACACCTTCAAGTTGATGGCTGCCAGACACACATCTATGGCTTTATTCCTGAGGTCCCGGCTCTTGGTTCACACAACATCATAAATTTCTCATTCACCTTGTCTCTCTCTCAATGAATAAGAGGTTCTGTGGAGTCATGGAGGAGACAGTGGGCTCTGGTGCTAGATTCAACAGCAAGATTTTCATCCTGGCTCTGTCTTTGTTATCATGATTGTTAACCGCCTTGAGCTCCATCAGGGCATAGATGTATTTTGTTTACTCCTCTATCCCCAGCTCCTTGAACAATGCCTAGCACACTGTAGGTGGCATATAATTATTTGCCAACTGACCTAAGGATGCTTATGCATGAAGCAAGGTTCTAACCACTAACATATGCTGACACATTTCATCCCATTTTCATCCTATGAGATGCACACTATTGTCACTCCCATTTAACAGATTACAGTGAACTGAACGTTTGAGTCCTCCCCTCTCTAAATTTATATGTTGAAACCTTAATCCCAAAGCATTTGGAGGTAGAAGCTTTGGGAGATCATTAGGTCATGAGAGTGAAGCCCTCATAAATGGAATTAGAGCCGTTATAAGATGTCACACAAGAAGCTGATAGTCTGCAACCCAGAAGAGGGCCCTCACCAGAACCCCACCATGCTGTGCTCTGATCTTCAGCAAGAAATATATTTCTGTTGTTTATGCCATCCACTCTATGATAATTTGTCACAACAGCCTCATCTGACTCAGATGAAGTAGCAAGAAAAGCACTGGTTGAATTTTGATGAAAAAGCCACCAGTCCTTTCTATTTTACATTCACAAGTGTCTTGTGCCCTGACAGGAGCCAGACTACGCTCGTCTTGAAACAGAGATACATCTAACACAGAATGAACACTCACAATTTTTTCCCTCGTGTTCTCAGCCTTAAAGAGCAATCTTCCAACAACATTAGTCATGATGGCTGCCTGAGGTAGCTCCCTTTCTTCCCCATGGAGGCCATGCTCAAAATGAACATGGGTGCAATTTCTCAGGTACACTGCCATAAATGATCTCATATCACCACTATATACACTGTGCACACAGATACAGAGGGAGAGAGAGAACAGAGAGGGTGAGGTTCTTCTTTTACCACCTCCCAAATGCCAAAATGGAATTGCCCACTCTCCTTCAGAAACTGTACTAAAGAAAAGCCTTTGCCCAACCTACTTCATGCATTGGTCCTTGAAAGCATAGACAGGCAGGACAAGATGGAAAGACTCAAAGTAAATAAGCAGACCCCAGGTCGTATCCTTTCCTCCACAGTATCCTCCAAAAGTAAAGCGATCATCCCTCCCTCATGTCTCCCTGAGACTGGCTGCAGCAGTGAAGAACAAGTTACAACACAAACGTCACCTAAGAGAACCAAATCTATAGTCATTCTCACTTACTGTCTCACTTACTGAACTACTGTGACCAGATCATCAGCTAACATATAACTTCACCAAGAAGTGCAGGATTTGGTGCTTTGTAGAAGGGGAGAAGAGAGCTTTAGAGCAAACTTAGAAATATCTGGAAGTATCAGAGGGAAAGTGGGCATGGATGGCAGAGTGGAAAAGGCTAGACTCAGACTTAGATGGACCAAAATTCAAGTTCTGGTTCCTTATTTCCTCTGGGGTAAGACACTTAACCTGGTAATAGCCCTCTTATTTATTTGGGTTCATCCTTATCGCCCCCACCCCTGCCAGACACTAAACTCTTTGAGGACCTGTAGGCTCAGCTATGTATCTACCCCCAATGCCCTTCAGAAAGAAGGTACTTAAAAATATTCACAGACCACATTGCTTCCAGGGGAAGAGTGGGGAAAAAAGAGACAGAAGGAGCCACAGGAAGCAAAGTTGTTAGAGTCCAAACTTCACCTACTTGATTGTGGGGGGCCTAGGAGAGGCAACCATTTGTGGCACATATCATGGAAAAACATAAAGCAGGATAAGAGGACAGAAAGTGACTAGATCTTAAAGAGGCTACTCAGAAATCTTCAAGGAGGTGTCATTTCGGCAGAGATCTGAATGAAATGTGGGAAAAGGCCATGCAAAAGATCAGCATTCCAGACGGAGAGAACAGCAAATGCAAATACCCTGAGGCAGGATGATGTTTAGCCTGTCTGAGGACCAGTAAGGAAGCCAGTGGGGCTATAACAGCATGAGCACAGGGAAAGCCTGGTAGGAAACGATGCCAAGGAGGACCTGGCCATGTGGGTCATGTAGAAGGATTGAATTGTATTTGAAGTGCAGGTAGAAGCCTTCAGAGGGGTTCAGAGTAAGAGAGTGTGACATGTTTTGGTTTATGTTTTAAAGGCTTATTTCACTTCCGTGGGAAGGACAGACCCAGGGTCAGGGGGTTTCAGCAAAGGGAGAGTGAAAATCTAGCTCAGAGACTCTGCCAAGAGCAGAAGCAAGATGATGGTTCCTTGCGCCAAAGTTGTGGTGAGGACAACCAATCAGAATGTACAATGGAGACAGAGCTGGTGCATTAGACATTGACTGTAAAATAAATGAGAAGAATTGAGGATAAGCCAAAGGTCCTTGGCCCGAGCTATTTCCCAAGACTGGGAGTATTTGGGAGGAGAAATCAAGAGCTCTGTCAAGCATGGTAAGTTTGAACTACCTACCACACATTCCAAGTAGAATGTCCAGAAGCAATTTTATAGTTATAGAAAATATATTTAAATATATAAATTATACATATATTTATTTATTTATAGGAGTATGTAACACTTCAGCTCTTCTTTGCATTTGGAATATATATTTATGATATATGCCTAAGAAAAACCTAGGTGTGGCCAAAACTCATGTCTGCACTCTGCCCCCTACATGAGGCCGCGCTTTCATGCAGAAGTTTTCTCTCTTTAGAACATGCTATTGCAACAAACACTAGGTCTGGAGTTCTGGGCAGCGGACTGTGCCCTTTCCCTGCTACCACACACCAGGCGGCACATCCTCAGCTATTGACCTGCTATTTGTCAAGGAACTTGACTATGTCTTTAAGATGGTATCCTTGAGTAGAAATAAGAGAATGACTGTGGACTCTAAAAACACACACACATTAAAAAAAAAACAAAAAACAAAAAACAAACAAACAAAAAAAACAGAAACAAAAACAGCACAGACTTCACACAGTGATTGACAACCTGCCCACAGCAGGGCTGTGAATTGTTTCCTAGCTGTCCAGCTGACTCTCCTCCCAATCTGCCTTCTCACACTGATCTGAGAGCACCGTTAGGCAAAAAGAACTTCAGGGCCTTTAGCCCTGACTTTTCAAAATCAGACATTAAAACACAATGGCCTTCTTATATTAAATTTTAAATGATTGCCTTAGTAAAGTTATCTTTCATTAAGACCATTTATTTCACAGTCATCTGTCTATGCCCCACATTTACCTAAGTACTTAGATGCTTTTCAGCAAATTCAGCTCACTAACCAAGGCTATCAAGTTGCCCTGAGAATGTTTTGTTCAGTCTACCATAGATGTGAGACACAATGGTAAGTTACAAGTTTTCAAGTAGACAGATCTCTGCTAATTTGTAAATGGGCTGCAGGGACACTTTGAACTCAATGAGGTAAGTGGGATCTAGTGTTTGCACAGCACTAGTCATCTGAACATAAAAACATCTGCTGTCTTCTAAATAATCTAAAATGCCTTTTATAATGAGATACACAATTATTTTATGTGTCCCTAAGGAAGAAAATTAATACTAAAAATTGAACTAAGACTCAGTGCCTTATGGTGATTCCATCCAACACACAACTCTGTAGTAACCTTGTATGGCTTTGACGTTTCTTTTAATTAGAGGATTTTGCCAGTTTCTCCTGACTGTTGGGTTCCTTGGCACATAATAGGTGATTTTCTTCATGCAGCACAGTAACAAAGCATAATATGACTTCATGTATTATTTATGGATATCTTCCTTTCTTCAGTTCCTAATGCACAGGGTTGCTGCTTTTAAATAAAGTATGTAATTCTATCTCTTCTCCAGTGAAGATATTTGCTTCACAAATATCACAAATCTTTCTTCCCCACTTGTACCTTTCTAAGTACCATATAAATGTTCATGTTAATCCCAAAATCTAGTGTAATCTTTTTCAACACAGCTTAAATTCTAACTATTCTCATCATGTGTAGTTGTAACAGTGCGAGTGGACACAATTGACAATGTGAATAGCTATGACTGAATCTGCCTGCACAGGTGATGACAGTCATGTCACAGCAATTATGAGGCACCACTGATTGTAAGATGCATTACCAGTTCAGAGATGGCAAAAGGAGGGAAAAGCGTGCGTCTTAAAATCAGTGAAATATGATATAAGCAAGGCATTGTGGGAAGAGTGCAAAGTCAATAAAACAGAGTTAGGTCCTGAGTTAATATTTTTCTTTTCTTAGGAAAAAAGTCCATATTCTTTTTCATTTCCATAGATATGAGATGATATTGTGTTCATTTACCAAGAAAGACCTCAGGTTCTGTCAGGATGTGGCAGTATAAATAAAGTCACTTCAGGAATCTGACTTTTTCGGTCATGATACTTGTCACGGATTGACATCACTGACTTATGCTGCTGCAATTCCTCATGTATCTCCTGCTTTAAAATCACTGTGCATGTAGTGAAACTATCAAAACCACCCTTAGGGAATGGAGGTGCAGGTCCTGTGTGATTGGAATATTCCAAGCAAGGCGGCTGCAAAACCGACGTGGTACCTCATTACAGCCAGGAGGATAGGATTGCTGCTGTCACGGTGACAGGCTGTCTGTATCAGGACAGCCCTGAATAGTTTCCCAGAGGGACCTCAGTCCCTTTCAGACCAGAACAGAAAGACCTGCAGCCTGACCTTTCTAGAAGCCCAGCCACTTGCTCATCATCAAACCCAGTTGCTTTTTCCACTTCTTCCTGACATGCCCTTGCTCTGATTCCAGACTAGTTAGATATTGTCTGATTCTTTGCAAACTCCAAATGTGTTCTCACCTCAGGGCCATTACTGTTGCTGTTCCCTCTGCCTGGACACTTTATGTACATCTTCTTCCTCCTTCTGCATCATCTCAGCTCAAATGTCACCTCCTAGGATCAGTGCCTTCTTTGATCATTCAAACTAGTATCTCCCCATTCTCCATCAGTTTTTTTCACATTATCCAGAATGTTTGTTTGTCTGTCTGTTGCTATAGCCCTGAGTCATTTTTCTATTTGCTAATGGCCCATTTCCATCACTAGAAAATATATTCACCTCTGCATCCCCAACACCTACAACACACTGAAGATGCTCAATAAATATTTGATTAATGTATGAATGAATAAACACGACCTGATTCCTATGTCATCAGTAGTTTTTTTAGTATCTGGCTTAATATCTTGTTCTCCAGCTCTACTCCTTCTTCCCAGTTTCATCAACAAGACCTCACACCTACATGACTCCATGACTCCTTAGATTACACTGTCCAGTTCTTTCCTGAAAGCTGACCCACAGGTGTAAACTCCAGATCTACTCTGGTCTCTGCCATAATCTTATGTTCAGGGCCTTCCTGACAAACAGCTTCTCTCTTCCTGTTGCTGCTTTGTGTGACGGCACAGTTCTGGTGACCTGTTTGTGAGGTGTCTGTGAATGCCTAAATGGGCAGCAACAGCACCAGTGTCTAACATGAGTTCCTACAAAGCAGTTGCTAATGGGCTGCCAGTCCCTGTCCTCATCCCCCACTGCCATTCCCTTTCATGCTCGCCAGTGTGGACTCAGCACCCCAAGGTTCTTCCCAAGTGACTGGAAGCTGGGAGAATTTCCAATCCTTAGCATTTCCCTAGGGCATACACAACTTTACTTCTGAAGCTTTTCCTACTAATAGGAATCACTGCCAATACTGATTTTTTTTTAAAGTTTATACTGATTTCTACTCTGTGGAAGGGAATCTAACATACATTAAGAGCTCTGATTTTGTAGAAGTTACAGCTGATGACAGTCAAGGATAGGAGTCTTTTCTTGGGCTGATTATTACTAGGCATCTGTGTATTTGCAGGGGAGTTAAAGCAATAATGATACAAGTTACCTTAGTAATGGATTTGAGTTTTGTAAAGTGATGAGGAGATCCATTCTCTATAGACATTTGGCCCCTAGACCCTGGAGTATAAATGGCACATTACATTAAAGTATCATACACCATGACTACTTAACTGTAAACCTACAGATAAGACACATGTCTTCTATATCCTTATATTTTCCACAAAGACTTATACGTTAGAAAGTGCATAATGATTACTTGATTAAATAAATGAATGGTGTTGAAGAATGCAACCATTAACAAGAATCTAGGTCAGTTTTTAATCTTCCCTATGCATAGGAATCACTTTGGGGGCTTTTAAATGCTGTGAATTGCCAGGCTCATCCCCGATATTTGTATTTAACTGGTTGAAGTAGGACCTACATATATATTTTTTAAAGGTCCCTGGGTGATTATAATGTATAAGCAAGGTTAAAAACCACAGATCTAAGTAGAAAGCAATTCATGCCCTAAAAATAATAATGGTAATCCAGTCTATGTTAAAGATTGTGGTTAATAAATCACAAGAAATGTTTTGCCTGGGTGATATTAAATCTGGCAAATACTTTACTGCCATGATGTACTTACCTATCTTAGGCCATCTATTTTGTACTTTAACATGAGAAATAAAGTCTAGAATGTAATAATGAATATAATTCTTTACTTTAAAATATGAAATTGTCCTGAGTCCTCGGTCTCATAAAATATGAAATGCTACACATATTTCAAGAGACAACCTTAAATTCTAATCCAAGATTTAAATCATAAACATTTTTCACATGGGTTAGAAAAATTCAAAGCTAAAGAGACCCATCAAAGAAAAGCAAGGCAAAGGAATACTTTTAGAGCAGGAAGGAAGATAATTCTAGTGGGTTGAATTGTGGCCCCCCAAAAGATACATCCACCCAGAGCCTGCGAATTGGAAAAAGAGTCTTTGTGGATGTTATTGAAGGTAAAGACAATCCTGGATTATCTGAGTGGGTTCTAATCAAATAAGTTTCCTTATAAGAAGAAGTAAAGACACAGACAAAAGAGAAGATACAGAGGAAGAAACCACGTGAAGATGAGGCAGAGATGCTGCCACAAGCCAGGGAACACCCGGAGCCACCAGAAGCTGGAAGAGGAAAAGAACAATTCTCCCCCCTACAGACCTCCAAGGGAGAATGGCTCTGCTGAGACCTTGATTTCAGACTTCTGGCCTCCAGAACTGTGAGATAATAAACATCGATTTTAAGCCACCACGTTAGTGGTAATTTGTATAGCAGCCTTAGGAAATGAATTCAATAACGTTCTTGAAGTAGTAGCTATGGTATCCGTTTTAAATGTTATGACCCAGAATTTGTTAAAGGAACTACAAGTTGCAATAGAGCCTACGTTAAATGGAGACTGTCCTCAGTCAACTGTAAATCATGATCCCAATGACAGATGGTACATGACCTCTTCCCCTCCACCATATTGCTGGGCCGTAGAAATATGGGCTTTAAAGGAATTGGAGCCAGATACAGAGAGGGGCATACCTGATTGTGGGCATAAAGAGAAATATTTAAGATTCAGTTTGGTAACTATGTTTTGCTTTCCATAGGCAACCAAGCTGAGTTTCATTATTACGATAATGTTGTTATTTGTGGCTTGAATCAGTCAGGAATGTTTTCAGCTTCAAGTAACTGAAACCTGACCTGTAGCGGTTTAAATAATTCTGATATGTATTGCGCCAATCAGTAAGAGGCCTGGAAGTGGACACTTGCCAAGTCCTTTCTGTCTTTTTGCTCTGCTTTCCTTAGTGTGATGGTGCTTTGTCCTCATGCTTTCCTGGTTTTTCACCTCATGATTACAAGGTGGCAACAGCAGCTCCAGGCATTACACCTGCACACACAGATGGGGAAAGAGAAAAGGGAGCAATGATAGACATATGTGTTCCCTTTTATCAGGAAATCAAACGCTTTCCAGAAACTTTCCAGCAGACTTGGGTTTATACCCCAATGGCCAGACTGTGACTGTGTCAATGTCGAACTTTAAGGAGACTGAGAAAGTATTTCCAGCCTCTGTAAGGGAAAGTGGGCAAGGGAGAGAAAATTGAAATGAATTTTGCCCAGCATCTGCCATGGAGCTAAAAAAACCACTCTCAGAAAACTGTGGGTACCCTGGAAAAGTCTAATCCTATCTGTCAATAATATGGATTGAATGAAAAATCCTCAAGCCCTGAATTTCTGAGTAAATGATGCAGAAGAAAAGCAAATTTCTCTAATTAGTTTGACTTGGAATATTTCTAAAAGTTATGAAATGATTTCCAAACTTTCCCTATAACCCCATCAAACTTTAATAATTATTCAAATCCCTTATCCATGTAGAGACTATTTTAGACTAAGAGCACCAGAAAAAGAGAAAAATCTTGAAATTCCTTTAGGAAGTCAGAACAGAAGAGAAATGGAAAAACAAAGAAGGAAGACTTTAATTTGTGGCACTTTTGTCCTACTGATTTTGTTCTCTCCTTGGCCCTTCTTGCAGACATATGAGTGATCTAGGTTAGAGGGATACAGAAAGAGACAAGCCAGAAAGCTGGAAAGAAATGTTTATCTTGGTTACATCATGGCCTGAAAATGACCCTTCTTTGCATACATATGACTGTGAGTCAGTGAGAGTTGGCAGAGGAGAGAGAGTGTGATCAGCCCATTTCATAGTCTTTTACCATCAAGCACTATGCTAAGTCCTGGAGAGACACCAGTGAGTAAGGGTCACACCAAAGGACCTCCCTTTGAAGAGTTCACATGGTGGGAAGGGAGAAAGTACAACACTGTGCAGAAAGTGCCATGTTCAAGGTCTGCATATGAACACATATAATATGGACCTTAAAACAAGCCTAGGGCAGGACAAGGATTAAGAATGTTTTCCTGGATGAGGTTTGCAGGACTAGAAGGCAGAAAGGAGGATTCTGCTCAGTTGGGAGAAAGCTGTAGCTAGGTTGAATGGTGAGATAGGAATTTAATTCCTTCCTCAGAAGAAGCTGGGAGAGAATGCCAGCGTAGGTAGGGGAGAAAAGGAGGGCAGTGAGCTGTTGACCCAATGCACTTGAAGGACCAGAAATAGAGCATCAGAAACGGGACATGTGGAAGCACCAGCTGCCCCACCAGCATCATGGCCAGAGCAGCATGAAACAACACTAGGTTGCACCAGCTTCTCCTGGACCCTGCCCAAGGGCAAGGGCAGAGGACGTGGTGGAGCTGAGAAGGCTGCCTGCATGGTGACCACAGTCACAGACATGACGTGGTGTCTTTGGAGTATGCCCAGGCTGACAACCACAGTCACCCAACCTCACAAAACAGGAGCAAGCTAGTCATCATGAGACCCAGAGAAAAGCCCCTCCATTTGAGACTGAAGGAAAAAAACATAAGAACTGGGAACAACTTTCAGTTCCTTGACTGTTCCCTGAAGCAGGAAGTCAGGAAAAATTCCCGTTATTTCCAGAAACATTTTAATGATGCTTTATATTGACAAAGCTTTCACACATCTCAGATGGCTGTTTCTTCAGAACCATCCAGGGAGATAAGTATTATTTCCATTTTACTTCAGAGGGAAGGGGACACCAAGGGGCATCTGTACATCTAGAAGGTGGTAGAGCCAGAATCAAGCCAGGTCTAGCTGCATCCAAGTCTCTTTCCAGAAAGCCCCAGCATCCCTATAGTTAATCTTTTCAACTTCACTACATCATATTTAAAGCTGCCTTCTCTCAGAACTTCAGTTAGACATAAGTACACCTCACGTTTCTGGGGTTCTTGCCAAAGATTCAAAGAATAACCTTCTTGCATCTTGCTAGTTTTCTGTTGAAAAGCTTTCCTCTGCTCCATGTTTTCTTACTCTACCTGCTGTAGAATAATTGCCTTCCCCACCACTTACCCTGGCATGTACTTCTCTGTGGATTGTGTTGTTGAAGGAGTGCCTGGGGAGAAAGGAAACTGGGTTCCAAACCATGAGCAATTTACCTTCCTGCCTAGGTAACCAGTCCTGGCCACTTGCTCTACATGATCACCGCCCCCTCTTCTCCCCTGGGATCAAGTGGGTGGTAATGCCCTTCCCCAGTGGAAACGAAGTTGAGTACTTTATTTAATACACAGCCTGTGGCTCAAGATGGGAGCAAATGAAAAGAAAAGGTGGTTTTACTGGCTATTTCCCATGTCAACAGCAGATTTCTGTCTTGTACTATCTGTACCTTGCTAGGGAAATAGGGGTTTTATTTTTCAATTTGGATAATCCCACCTCAGTAGAGAAGCAGCATGAATTGGTACACAGCGGCTTACTTTAATGTCATTTGTAGTATAATTACCTACCATTGGTTAAGCCAGCAAAATGCTTAATTTCTTTTTCATTAAAAAATAATTATGCATATTTGCAAGTAGACTTGATTAATTGAGCATAGACAGTAAGTATAACTCCCAGTTTGGATTTTCTCTGATTTCTTTACACTGTTTTCTGTCTGCTGCATGAAAATTTTTATTTTAATGAACTTGGTCGCAGTCACAGGTACCCACAGTCTCTTTTAAAGATAAAATTTCATTTAGTGTTTGTTAAAAGAGTTATAAAAATCCCAAAGCTGCACCTCTTCTAATTGTTCTTTCTTTAAAAAACAATTGAAGTTCATATCGAAACACCTGTATATCATGCAAAAGTTGCTGTCCTGACCATGAACAGGGAGCTATTTACCTACTTCTGAGCTGCCTTACATAGTAAGCAATTTGGAGAATATGTGTAAATTTTTGTATCTGATTTAAATTCTGTTTTCCTTTTGTACAGATATGATTATTGTCTTCCTCACCCAACAATTCTTTTTATTTAAGTATAATAATCTTCATAAGTGACCATATTCTGAAATTCAAGACGGAAATAATTCAGTAAGAGAAGGCTTATAATTTTCAATTTAATGACAAAATTTTCTCTCTGAACTTTGGTGTCATCATCTCCCTGGCCTCTGAATCCATAAACAGAATAACGGCCATAGAATGCCTCAGGACTTTTATAAGAGAAGCTACATGGGAAAAATGTATAATACATATGTACATTCAAAAACCACATTGTCTTTTGAAGCTATAGCAGTCATCACAAACAATGTTTGCCAAATACATTTACTCCCTAAAGCAACACCTTGTTCTTCCCAGTAGCAAAAATAATGCTTGCATTTCAGCCACCCATATCTTTGTTATCTCAAGCAATAGAGAATGAAATTCAGAGTCTAGAAAATTATGTTCAACTTTCACAATGGAAGGAAAAATAAAAAAAGTATGAGGATATAAAAAACAATAGCAAATGTTTATCAAACTTCTATTATATGCAAATTGCCCTTCTAATTCCTTTACATATATTAATCACTTATTAATTATTTAAGTAATCCACTTAGATAAGGGTAAGTATTGCAAATGACACTGGACATCATTTTGAACCATAAAAATTTTTTTTAATTGTAGTGTAGTTGACACACAATGTTACATTAGTTTCAGATGTACAACGTAGCAATTTGACAACTCTAAACATTATGCTGTGCTCAAGTGTAGCTTCCATGTATCATCATACATCGTTATTATAATACCTTTGACTATATTCCCTATGCTGTTCCTTTCTTCCCCATTACATTCATTTCATAACTGCAAGCCTATATTGCCCACTCCCCTTCATTCATTTTGCCCATCTTCCCACCCGCTCCCCTCTAGCATCCACCAATTTGTTCTCTGTATTTGCAGGTCTATTTCTTTTTTATTTTGTTTTGTTTTGTTTTGTTTAAAAAAAAATTTAAACTAAACTGTCTAGATTTTTCTTCATTACTTCTGAAAAGGGGATTAACAACTTATTCCTTAATTATTCTGCAAAATAAATCTTTTGATGTATACATACTGTAAAGTGGCTATAGCAATAATTATAGCAATTGACATATTAAAAGCATCTTGGAGATTATACAGTAAAGTACATCTCTTATATAATCATATTCATTTCTAACAGTCCCCTTTCAGGAAGAAAGATGAGTATTAATTTTCTGCTTTGCATATGGGGAAACTGTGGCTCAAGGGAGGTTAAAGAAATTGCCTAAGGCCACACTGTGGGAAGTACAGACACAGGCCTGTCTGATCCCATGTCTCTGTGTTTTGCATCATGCTGCAACTCAGTCTACCGCCCCACAGGAGTGAATCATGGTTCTTTGGCATAAATTTTGCATCCACAGAGTTGAAAACCTCTTTAATTTAATGGAATATTTCCACTCAATTGGAGAAAGCAGTGTAACATGCTTGAAAAGAGCCCTGAACCTGCAGTCCCCTAAGCAGCCGTGAAACCTCCCTAGGTTGCTCATCTGGAAACTAAAGCGTTTTGATACTTGATATCTAAGGACTTCTGACTGATCAGCACATAGAAGCCTTCAGATAATTCTCTAGTAGATTCCACTGTATTATTTCTGACTTCTTTCTTACTATCTCCTTGGCTACTAATAATAAAGCTGAATAAGGAGGGAATTAAAGCTGGAAAGATGTCCAAGCTGCTGTTGAGGGTCAAATAAGAGTCTCCAAGGTGAACAAGGAAGGGAAGTGTAATCCAGGTGGAATGAACAATTAGCTGTACAGACATATAAAACAGTGTGGGGTATTGAGAGAACACTAAGCTTTCAATATTGCTAAAATGTAAAGTGTAGGGGCGCCTGGGTGGCTCAGTCGGTTGAGCGCCGACTTCGGCTCAGGTCACGATCTCGCAGTCCGTGAGTTCGAGCCCCTCATCGGGCCCCTGTGCTGACAGCTCAGAGCCCCGAGCCTGTTTCAGATTCTGTGTCTCCCTCTCTCTGACCCTCCCCCATTCATGCTCTGTCTCTCTCTGTCTCAAAAATAAATAAACGTTAAAAAAAATTTTTTTAAATAAAAAAATAAAAATAAAATAAAATGTAAAGTGTAAATAAGTCCTGAGAGTAAAGGAAAGAGAGAAGATACCGGCTACATTCACCTCCCCTGACTAGAGGCTCCCCCTTGCATTGGTCCAAGGTGGAAAGGGGAGAAGTCTCAACTTTAAATCAAGATTGGGGTTTTTTATTGTTACATGGAATGAACATTCATGACGTAAACTGAAATTGCGTTTTCCTATCTAAGGTGATCACAGTATTGCTTCTTAACCTGAGAGCAAGTAAGACTGCCCAAGTTTTTATCCAGCAGCAGGTAGCAACTAGCCCCACTGAAAATAAAGGTTTAAAGTAATAGTTGGGGAGAAAAATTGCCTTGTGGGATTACAACCATGAATCACATCTGTTCAATGTACTCATTTTATACCCATATATATGAGTCAACAACACAATAAGTAGATTAAACCAAAATTGAATCTTTGTTATCTATAATGGTAGTAGTACATCAAGGTCAATGTTCTATAGCACTATCTTTGCCTAACATTGTAAGTGCAGGAGTTTGGAATATATGGAACCTTGCTTCAGAGCATTCTCAAAGCAGATTTTAGAATAAATGTCTGATATGAAATTTTAAAGTGACTTTCCCTCTCTTTTAAAAAAGAATTCAGGGGCGCCTGGGTGGCGCAGTCGGTTAAGCGTCCGACTTCAGCTCAGGTCACGATCTCGCGGTCCGTGAGTTCGAGCCCCGCATCGGGCTCTGGGCTGATGGCTCAGAGCCTGGAGCCTGCTTCCGATTCTGTTGTCTCCTTCTCTCTCTGCCCCTCCCCTCTTCATGCTCTGTCTCTCTCTGTCTCAAAAATAAATAAACGTCAAAAAAAAATAAAAAAGAATTCAGTTCTGCAACCCAGTCTAGCATTCCCTTTCCTCAATGCCAGTTCATTAAGAATTCTGATTAAGTGGGTTTGAGTAATTGAGGTATGACTCTATTAGTGGCTCTCAACTCTGGCTACACATTAGAATCCTAATGCAAGGCTGCATCCTAGAACAATTACATCAAAATCCTTAGAACAAGAGCCAGGCATCAGTATTTTTGAAAGCTCCGCTGGTGATTTCCAAAGTACAGCCCAGCCGGAGAACCAGAGCTACATTCTTTTTAACCAGATAAGCAGTAGTATAAAATTAGCTGCCTGTTTTCCTTAGAACTTGTATACTACATATGCTACCCTATTAAAATACTGAATGATGTATCAAAATAAAACTCTAGAAGCAGAATGAAGACAATGAGATTTTTTTTTTTGCAATCATCATATTCAATTTAAATGAAAGTGGAAAATAATTTCATTTTATTCAGCATTTATAGTACTGGTTTTCCAATAAATAGAATAAATAGTGAGGAAAATCCATGTACATACAATGTAGTAACATTTAGTACTCATGATTAATAATTCAACAAATAATGTTGAAAACAGTAAAATAGCAATTATGTTACTGGCCAAGATGTTTTTTACTATGTGTTTAAGTAAATTACATGAAGAGAAATCAATCATTATGTGGAAAATATGTCTTCAACATATTTCTAATAGCAAAACCCATGGGAAATTATATAGAAATGCATATGTTAAACATTTGAAGTACCTTAAGATTCCACTCTTTAAATGTGCAGGTTGTTTTGATTATTTGATGTTAATATAGGAAAAACACGCTCAGGAGAATTGAACCTAAACTCTCTATATAAATGATTTTTTTGAGATCTCTATTATTAAAGCCAAATGAAAAGACCCAAATAACACAAAGACTAAAACTTACAAACTTGTAAATTAGAGGGTGATCATTCACATTACAAAAAGGATTTCTGTTTTACAGAAGAATTCATCTAGCATTTCTTTAACTACAAGCCAGATAGCTTTATACAATACGCATTCTACTTAATGCTGTAAATACTTTATGAGATCCTAGCTATTTTAAGTAGTCCTCTGTGAATCCTTTGTAATTTATCCTATGTAAATTAACCCCTTATTGATCTGTTTGTAGATTTGTAAATTTTTTTCCTGTAAATATGAATTTGCTTAAAGCATCATTTACTTGTAAAAAGAGTCCTCTGTGTTTAAATTTTTGGTTGCAAAACAATAGATTTCCTGTTCAGGGGACATGGCAGAATAGTTAGCCTGAAAACATCTACTAAAAAAACCACATTTTAAAAATCTAGATGATATAAAACAAATACATATGGCTTTTTAAATATTTTAATGTTTTTTATTTGAGAGAGTGAGTGTGTGTGAGCAGGGGAGAGGGGCAGAGGGAGATAGAGAATCTTAAGCAGTCTCCATGCTCAGCACAGAGCCCAATGTGGAGCTTGATCCCATGGCCCTGGAATCATAACATGACATAAAATCAAGAGTTGGACACTCAACTGACAGAGCCACCCAGGTGCCCCAATATATATGTATTTTTAATGCACTGCAGAGGCCTGAGTCCAGGAAAGAACTGAAAATCAAAGCAATAAAGCCCAGATCTGACTCTATGCCTACTGGGGGGAGTGCCCTTTAGGTAATCTACAGGTTTACACTGAGGGTCAGGAGATAAGGCCTGCTGTCCCTTTGAGGTAGGTAGTTGGAACTGAGTACCCACATAGTCTGGACCCTAGAAGAACTCCACTTTTACTGAAAATATAAATATGGGGTCACCTGGATGGCTCAGTCAGTTAAGCATCTGACTCACTCTTGGTTTCTGCTCAGGTCATGATCTCATGGTTCGTGGGATCAAGCCCCACGTCAGTCTCTGAGCTGATAGTGTGGAGCCTGCTTGGAACTCTCTCTCTCCCTCTCTCTGCCCCTCCCCACTCACACTCTCTCCCTCTCAAAATAAGTAGATAAACATTAAAAAACAAAAAAACAAAGAAAATATAAATATGGACCAAAAACAATCTGCCTGTTGGCATAAGGAGGTAACAAGGTGTCTTGTCTCCTCAGCCTAGATTCAGAGTAGGTGAATTTACAGTCTTACTTGAGAACCCAGACCCATGAACAAGTACTTCCTTTTAAATCTGACTTACTAATCTAGAAAGTTCTAAGCTGACAAAATTTACATAAAAATTGATCTAAGACCAGAAATGCCTCAAGGTGCTAAGGGAAATAAACAAAACACCTCTGAAGGCTCATACATTCAACTAAAGTAGCATAGCATAGTGGCTTTATACCAAATCAACCTAGCTAGATTGGAACTACATTTCTCACAATTCCTTTCCTTTTGTGTTTTGGGATTGGAGTCAACCACTAAGAGAATGAACTTGAGAAATAAAAGGCACAAATGAAGAAGCAGCCATTACACTCTGAAAGTCAGTATAAGACTCCAAATGTTGGCAATTTGCACATGTTGTTGCTCATCCTATTGGTGCTGAGGCCACCTGGGCCCATAGTTCTTCAGTTCCCACTGGATTTCCTTCGTTGGCTTCCCTGAGTCCTGGGTCAAGTGTGGACAACTCTATGGTGAAGGGTGTACCTTTTGCAAGTCACCAGCATCATTAAAGTTGGAGATGGTGAGAGATAGTATCAAGTTCCAATTTGTCCTCATGGATTCTAATCTGACCTTGTGGATTCCTGTTGGTCCTTGCTCTATTCTACTTCAAATGTAGTTCTCCTTCCTGATTACCTGCCTCGCTGACCTATCTATGTTGGACCTCAGATCCAACATCACATGCAAAAGCATTAGACTTATACTTCTTAACCAGCTCCTCAAATGTACAAAGTGTAATTTCACCAATAAATCCATTACTCAATTTCATTCATAATGATTTGTTTCCAGATCAGCTCCTGACTGATACACATAGGATTACTTCAGATGAGCTCAAAACTAATTATAAGCTCACAATCTAAAATTCCAAAGCACACAAGGAGAAAGTTCTGTCTTCTCTTTTTTCAAAGGATCATACCATTCTCATTTGTTTTTCTTTTTTTCCTCATTCTCTCAATCTATTTTTTCAATCAACCAATTTCCTTAATCAGTTAGGTTTTTTTTAAATACCATATTAGAGGCAGATAAAGACCTCCTTAAGGCCTATGGGCCCCCTCCAATCAGCTGGCAAATGGTAAAAGGAAATGGATATTTGTATGTGGGAAGTTTTGTGGACTCAGTATAGCACCATTTCTGTCCACGTTACATTTTCTAGAATTCAGTCATGTGGCAGAACACCTACCAAAGAAACTGGGAAATGTAGGGTGTAGCTATGTGCCTGGGAAGAAAAGGAAATGAGTTTCATAAGCGTCTCTGTCTCTGCCATACTTTCTGTGCAGTAAGTTCAAGAGAATCTGCACACAAACTTTTACATTTGTTAGAAAACTTCCACAAGATTAGATATTATAGAGTGGACATTTGCATAATGTATGAACTTTCAGTTCACAGAAGAGAATATTCAAATGATAAATGTATGAAAATGTGCTTAATATCATTTGTCATTACAAAACTATAAATTAAAACAACAGTATCAAGTGATTTCATGCTCTTCCAATTATGAAAAATTGTAAAGTTTGATAATACCAAGTCAGAACGTGCCACAAGAGCAACTATCTATCATATGTACTTTTGATTGATACATTATTTATTTTGATATATTCATATGAGCAGTCAATGACAGCTATTTTATCTCTTTAATGAAGCTTTTTATTTTCTACTCTGCTATATTTTGGTTGATAATAAAATATCACCCTTATTGGGCAATCTCATTTTCCTTATTTCAAAGTTCTCCTGGGAGGTGAAAGTAGTGATACCTTATTATGACCCCTATGATTTGACTACACCTATACAGTACCTCCAGTTTGATTTTCTTGTGAAAGAAGACCCTTACTTTACTAGAAATCGCCAATGCTTGTAGGAAGCCTCTAAATGAGAAACAATCTTTAGGTGTTCCTTACCATCACCTGAAAGCCAGCCTCCACAATGTGAAAATTGCTCACAAGATTCCTGTTCTTCTGGAATTTAATTTTCTTATTTTTTATAAATACTTTGAACTCTAGTCTCAAAACAAATGCTTTGTAAATTTCTAGTGGCAATAAGATTAGCATATAAATTGTTTTTGATATTGTAGTTTTTATTTTTTGATAAAAATTATATGTATTTAAACCATACAACATGATTTTATACACACACACACACACACACACACACACACACAAATACATATACTACAGTTGAGCTAACATATCTTCCCCTCACAGAGTTACCATTTTTTGCCTGTAATGAGAGCATCATCTCTCTTAGAAAATTTCAAACATTAAATAAAGTATTATTAACTATAGACATCATTCTGTACATTAAAATTAAATCTCTAGGCTTATTCATCCTACATAAGTGCAACATTGTATCCTTTGACCAACATTTCCCCATTTCCTTCAGATATTGTATTTTTAACACCAAAAAAAAAGAAAAAAAAAACAGCCTTCAGAGTCAGTAAAACACATTTTAACAATTTGGTGCAATGGGAAAAACATGAGCTTTGGAACCATCTGGACTTGAAATTTTCTGATACTCACTAGTTTTGTAACCTGGGCAAATTTCTTAACATCTCAGAACTTCAGTTTAGACACTGAAAAAATAGAGATGTTATATACTTCAGAGAATTATCGTAAGGATTAAATGCAGCCTATACAAAGTTACTGGCATCATAGGTATCAGTAGATGTTAGTTACGTGTCTTGTTCATATTCACTGACTATGCCACTATTATTACAGTGTATTAAGTCCTATGTTTTTGTAGCTCTGACATGTAGCATGTGGTAGCAACTTTTTGTCTTCCACTCTCCCTTTCCCTATACTTCCCTGCAATGATCTATATTTTATCGATCTCCAAGATTTGGATAAAACCATGTTCTAACAAACCTGCTAATTCACCCTAATAAAACTTTCTGCACTATATACCTTTATATCATTCATTCTTTTTTTAAAAAAAACAAACCTAGGATACTATATAACTGCTATGTGCTGAATCATAATAATGAACAATTAATTCTGCTGTAGATGGAAAAGTAATACATTTTATACAAATTCATTTAATGGATGCTCAGTGTAATCATTGATTACAAAGAAAAATGACAAGAACTGCAATTCAGACCAATGTTATAGTTTTATCAGGTTTTTAATTTTAAACATCACATTCCATATTTTAGTAAAGCACTTACAGTTGAGCAGTATTTGTCAATTGTAATGTAATTCGTTCAATCAAAAATGTTGTCAACATTTCAAGTTTCTGACTAGGTAAAATTAATAATAGATAAAATACTTTTGTGTTAATAAAACGGTAGAGGAAATAAGCCTGTTACAAGAGGGCATATATGGTTCCATTTATATGAGGTACCCAGAGTAGCCAAACTCATAGAAACAGAAAGTAGAATGGGGGTGCCAGGGACTGAGTGGGGGGAAATAGGGATCTGGTGTTTAGTAGCTTCAGAGTTTCAGTGGAGGAAGGAATAACAGTTCTGGAGATGAATGATGGTGATGGTTATATAACAATGTGAATGTGCTTAATGCCACAGAACTGTACTCCTAAAAATGATTAAAATAAAAAACTTTATGCTATGTATATTTTACCACAATGGAAAAAAAAAAGAAAAGATGGAGAAATGTTCAAAAAGAAAATACAGTCTTTTAAGCCATAACAAATACCAGGCATGTTTGTTTGATTACATCAACAGCAAACTAATTTTCAATTTGATAATTCTTTCTCAATTCTTTTTCTGCTTTTCACAATGGTACCACCCAGGATGGCAAATCTTACTTTTTGAATATTGAAATTCTGTAAGTTCTATTTTAAGAAAAAGAATTTTAACCCTTCAGCATAGTTTTAGGCAAAATCTTTCAGGTATAGCTGAGAATGAGTCATTTGAATGTTTAAGTTTTTTTCCCTCAGTTCTCATGATACTTGTGAAAATGGCTTTTATGTTAGAAAAAGTTAGACATTAATATAAAGGTCATGCAGATAAAGTTTTTGGAGAAAGAGCTCAAGCTGAGAAAATATTTAGTCCCTATTTTGAAAATATGTAGTTTTGGTTTAGGTACCTTGATCTTGTAGCCAAATATCAAAGCTATTATTTCACTTTATTATTGTATTTTTGTTATATTTAAGTGTGGAATGATGTCAGCTTAAAGCATCGCTTCTGTCTGGGATTTCACATGATGCAGTTCTTCTAAGTGCTTGCTGTGATAATTTGAGTATCATTAGATTCTCCCAAGTACTCAATGACTATGATGATTCGGCTGTCAAATATTGCTGCCCACTAATGCCTTGTATCCTTTATTCCAGTTGTTGAACAGTTTTAATTGACTTATTTGGAGTCATCTGTGACTCTAAATTACTTTTTTCTTTATTTTAGAGCCGGGGAAGAGCGTGAGTGGGGGAGAGGGGCAGAGGGAGAGAAAGAATCTTTTTTTTTTTTTTTAATCCAAGTTAGTTGTTAATATACAGTATAGTAATGGTTTCAGGAGTAGAATTTAGTGATTCATCACTTACATATAACATCCAGTGTTCATCCCAACAAGTGCCCTCCTTCAGCCATTTAGCCCATCCCCCCACCTAACACCCCTCCAGCAACTCTCAGTTTGTTCTCTGTCTTTAAGACTCTCTTATGGTTTAGGGGTGCCTGGGTGGCTCAGTCGGTTAAGCATCCAATTTCAGCTCAGGTCATGATCTCATGGTTTGTGAATTCAAGCCCACGTCAGGCTCTATGCTGACAGCTCAGAGCCTGGAGCCTGCTTCAGATTCTGTGTCATTCTCTCTCTGCCCCTCCCCCACTTAATGCTCTGTCTCTCTCTGTCTCTCAAAAATAAATAAATGTAAAACAAATTTTTTTTAAAAAGAGTCTCTTATGGTTTGCCTCCCTCAGAGAGAGATAGAGAGAGAGAGAGAGAGGGAGAGAGAGAGAGAGTCTTAAGCAGGCTCCATGCTCAGCACAGAGCTTGATACAGGGCTCAATCCCAGGACCCTGGGATCATGATCTGAGCTGAAATCAAGAATTGGGTGCCCAACCAACTGAGTCACTCAGGCGCCCACTAAATTGCTATTTTTTAACTGTATCAGATACACTAAAATCAGAAGCATACTTATATTTTAAATATATAATATATAAATTTTGAATATGTTTATAGACATTTTAAAAGATGATCACATCTTAGAGAAGCCTATACTGAACAGAAAAGTTACAACAGTACTGAATCTCAATAGAAAGTTAAATTAGAGCATACAACCTCAATGTAAAGGTCTAAGCTGGTTTGTTACCAGCACTTGTAACACTCAAAACAAAACAGCACAATGGCACAGTTGATAGATGACACATAATGTTGTCACTGTGATTACATTTAGGAAAGTTTTGTCAACACTTTGTTTCACAACCATATTGCAAAATGTTGCCATATATGAAAATACTCTCAGGTTATCATCAGTAAATATGTTTCTCGAATATAAGTGACAGAGAATCTATACTGAGTTGATTCAATCTAACCCATAACCTAAAACCTAATCATTTCAAAGGCAGTCCATAGAGTATTCACTCCTATACTTTGTCCGGACTGAAGATTATCTCAATTTTAATTTGCTCTTCATGTAAAATATTTCACCAGAGGAACTTGAACCTACTTAGGAGACCAGCAACAAAATATTATCAACTATCCCTTTCTTGGCCAGACCATATTTGATTGTTTTCATCACAAATAAACTAGTCAGCATGTTCTGAAGATCCTTTACATCCCAACAAATTCAATGCCCAAATGGTATTTAGATATTGCTCCCACCTCTTTCAACCTTCAAGCTGAAAGCGAGACTCTTCAATAGTGATTCCTGAGCATTGAGCTGGAATTACTCCATTGGTGGTTAGGATCAAATAACAGGGAAAGTACCTGCCACCCTACAGCCAACTCTGTAGGGTCAGACCCAATTCCAGCAAGGAGAGAGGGTGTTCTGACCCTACTATTATGTTGTCTAAAGCAATATTGTAAACCAATGGTGAAATTAATTATAACTTGTTTCATTTCCATTTTTTTCCCCTTATTTAAGATACAAATGTTTAAACAAAGAGGCTTCTAACAAGGTTTTACTTAGGTTATACATTCACTTTCAGCAAATCACGGAAGGTCCATCAACCATGGTTGGTCTACTCTGCTTAAGAAACTCATCTGTTCAGTTGAGAATGAAAAATAACAGCATAGCCATAACAGGTGTGTCATGTGTCCTCATACAGAATTTTCTCAAGGATCATTCATAGCAAATACCTAGCAAAGTAATGTATTGGCTATACTTTTTTGGTGAGTATAAGGTTGCTCTTCCTGAAAATGAAGTCTTAATTTCTTTGAGGCCATTAATAAAACCCATCCTGAGAAATTTATTAAAATAAACAGGTTAGTTTGTGCACCTGGTTGGTTCAGTCAGTTAAGTATCTGACTTCAGCTCAGGCCATAATCTTGCGGTTTTGAGTTCGAGCCCCGTGTCAGGCTCTGTGCTGACAGCTCAGAGCCTGGAGCCTGCTTCAGATTCTGTGTCTCCCTCTTCTCTGCCCCTCACCCACTCATGTTCCATCTCTCTCTTTGTCTCCCTCTCAAAAATAAACATTTAAATTTTTTTAAATAAACAGGTTAGCAAGGAATAGAAATCTTCAATAATGTAAAGTCATATAACCTCTTCACCCAGTAACTTATTTAACATTTTTAGTCCTATGATTTTAAAGAAGTTATTCAGTGTCCCAGGTCGAATATCTATAGATCTACAAATTTGGAACTGTTTGCTTAAGCTCTTAATATCTACCCCCCCAATATCTGGCACAGTTCTTAGGAAATAAATGTTTAATAAATGTATGATAAACAGATTGATAAATTAATAAATTATTCTTGGTTTCTGCTCAGAATTAGGAAAATAAAATTTTGTTGCCAAAATCCTCTGGTGAAATATGCCTCAGTACCTAGGATTTATGACTGCATGATTGTTAGGGTTAGGGTTATTCCTACTTTACCTACCATAAGTCGCAGGATGGCTATTTTGGACAGCTGAAAATCATCATTTTCCCTCACCTTTCCTGAGCCAGTATGTGTTTTCTAGGTTTTTTTTTACTCATTCACTTCACAGATATTTGAAAATGAAGTCTGGCCTGCTTTGAGTGCATCTAAAAGTTGTCCCTGAAGAATTTAAGTTAAGCCAGCCAGGGAGGAAGTAAAAGACCTCTACAGGGCTCTTTCTGGCAAGCATAATCCTCTGGCTCTTAGGAACTGAAACTATCCTTTTATACGATTGGGTTTCAACATTCTGAATTGTGTCCTTAAATTACAAAATGAATTTGTGCAAGTGTCTTATAGGTAGTTATCTTTTTTACAAATTGATTAATATCATTATATAATTAATGTAGACATAATCAATAGTTCAAAAATATAACCAAATTACAGGAAAATAAAATGAGATTAGTATTGGATGAATGTTGACAGGGCAACTGACTGGCTCAGCAGAGCACGCAACTCTGTCTCAGGGTCGTGAGTTCAAGCCCCACGTTAGGGATAGAAGTTACTAAAAAAAAATATATATATATATATGTGTGTGTGTGTGTGTGTGTGTGTATGTGTGTAGGATTAATATGAGAGAAGACTAGAGTAAAAACTTTGAAATAATTTTTGAGTTGCATCATAATTGTATTTTGGAAAATAATAAAAATCTTAAATCTTTTGTAATACACAGTTTTATTTACATTTTCATTAATAAAAATAGAATGTTGTCTTTGGAGGAATTCTCCATGACTGAGAAGATATTACCTTATGGATCAAGATACTTCTAGGTGTTAAAAGAAATTTGTAATTGAAAATATGAAGTATTTTTTATTAAAGTATAATTAATATATATATTAATTTTAGGTGTACAATACAGTGATTCAACAAGTCTATACATTACTTAGTGCTCATCACAATAAGTGTACTCTTGATCCCTTCTTCTATTTCACCCATTACCTAACCACCTCCCCTCTGGCAACTACCAGCTTGTTCTCTGTATTTAACAGTCTGGTTTTTGTTCATCTGTTTTCTTCTTTGTTCATTTGTTTTGTTTCTTAAATTCCACATGTAAATGAAATCCTATGGTATTTGTCTTTCTCTGATTGACTTATTTCACTTAGTATAATACCTCTATGTCCATCCATGTTGTTGCAAATATAAAGTCTTAAAAATTGGGGTAAGGAAACGAAAATACCATGCAGATTCCAGACATGCCAGACTGGGGCATCCCTGGAGTGATATGGGGGAAGAACACAGAACTGGAGTCAGAAGATCTCAGTTCAGTCTGGCTTGATTATTTACTAGCTTTGTGTCTGCAGTTCAGTTTCATCTCGATTACCTCCCAATTTCATGCTGTTGTTGTAAGAATCACGTAACATAATAGACAGCCAATTCTGCTATAACCCTTGTTTCAAAGACAAATGTTTCCCAAATAATTAATGTTATTAGAGAACAATTAGCATAATACAAATTTAATTTTGCTTATGCATTATTTAGACCATGGGAAGCACAAGGTGAACACAGTTGCACCCAGCTGAGCCCAGCCACATAAGAATACACAAAACAGGCATGCACACAGCTCAAACATTTACTGTCTACCTCAGTTCACCACCTGTGTTGGGAACCACACCCACCCATAACTGGTGATACTTTTCCCTTTGATTTCAGATCACCTTTCTTCCACCACTTCACAAAAACTCACAGTCTACAACCCTTCCAACTTCCACACCTACAAGTAAACTTAAGATCTTTTTCAAAGTGTCATAATTATTGTAGTATTCATATATTACTTGTGTGTGTTTGTATTTCTTAACCATCTGACATGTGTAAAACTATGCTACACTTTTTTATCAGGCTATCTTTTTTTTAATGTGTCACTGACAAAGTTTTGAGTATTGTGTCCCTACTCCCAGTTTTCCCAGAAGCTCTGTGGATTTTACTACTTTATTTCTAGAACACGGTGACTTTTTGAAATATATAAGTTGCATAATAACAGAAATATCTGCATGTGAAAGTGCTTTGTAATTTCTAATATAATATTTTGACTATGGCAGCACAATGAATAGTATCTGTTGTATCAAGAAAAGAAAAATACCACTTTTTTTTACAGCTAGAGTTTCAGCTTTTCCTACACTTACAGGAAGTAAGTTTTGACACGCTGCAATCAATTGTTATGTCCATAAGCATAGCACTCTTTCAGCCAGCAAGTATTTGAGTAACAGACCTCCAGAATAGCTACTCTGAGGTTATTTCAATCACATTGGTTTTTCATGTGGAAACTCCAAATCTTCCAACGCAAATATACATTTATTCTTTCACTTATGCAACCAATTTTTAATAATTCAGGACTATTTGATAATGATTTAATAATTCAGGATCTATTTTGTTTTTATTGTTGTGTAGCAAATTACTACAAATTTAGTATCTTAAAACAACATAAATAGATTTCTCAGTTTCTTTGGGCCCATGTCCTCTGTGAGTCTAGACACAACTAAGCTGAGTTCTCTGCTCAGAGTCTCATAAGATACAATCAAGGTATCGGCTGGGGCTGAGATCTCATCTGAAGCTCCTCCAGGCTCAAATGTTTGTTGAGAGAATTCAGTTCCTTATAGTTACAGGACAGAGGCTCTCCGCTCCTAGAGACCACTCCTCTCCATAGATAGTTCACAACATAGATGTCTGTTTCTTTTAGGCCAGTGAATAATCTCTCTCATGCCTCGTGTTCTTCTAAAGATTCACCTGATTAGGTCAGGCCCACCCAGGATAACCTCCCTTTAAATTAACCCAAAGCCGACTGATTAAGGATCTTAATTACATCTGAAACGTGTCTTCATCCTTGTCATTTAACCTAATCAAGAGTGACAATCCCACCAAATTCACAGATCCTGCCACACTCAAGGGGATTATGCAGGCTGTGTGTACCAGGGGCAGGAATCTTAGAGGCTATCTTAGAATTCTGCCTACCACAGTAGTTAAATTATCCAGGCCCTTTGCCTCCTCCAAATGTGTGCATATTTATTATTATTAGCATCCTGGCAGAAAAGTACAGTGAGGAAGCACCTTGAAACCCAATCAGGTTGTTTTTAAAAATCTGAACTATTTTGGGGCACCTGGGGGGCTTGGTTGGTTAAGCGTCTGACTTTGGCTCAAGTCATGATCTCGCAGTCCGTGGGTTCGAGCCCCGCGTCGGGCTCTGTGCTGACAGCTCAGAGCCTGGAGCCTGTTTCAGATTCTGTGTCTCCCTCTCTCTTTGCCCCTCCCCTGTTCATGCTCTGTCTCTCTCTGTCTCAAAATAAATAAACGTTAAAAAAAAAATCTGAACTGTTTCAAGCATTTAATTTCCTTTGATAAAGCAGCCTCACCTATTGGATACTCATTGAATTACTTCTAATTAAGTAATAGAGGAAAGTTGCCTTCTTATGTGTATCCAGCCTGGAAATTCAACTCCAAACACACCTCTCTTTCACTATATGGTTTACATTTGTATTTATCTTTACATTTACACAATGAACAGGACTGCTTTCCTCCCTTTTGATGTGTTTCATATAGTGTTCAGTTAATATATATATATATATATATATATATATACATATATATATACACACATATATGTATACATATATACACACATATATATGTATATATATACACATATATATAATATATATATACACATATATATATGTATGTGTGTATATATATATACATATATACATATACATATATACATATATATATACATATATACATATACATATATATATATATACACACATACACACACACACACACACACACACACACACACACACACAAACTTTCTGGACTAAAAGTCTACTATCTGCCGAAACATTATGCTATAGTTAAAATGGGTGGTGAATGTGAGCATTGTCAGGAAGATAAGGGTTATGAGCATAACTACTATAGAAATTTAGTGCCAGAGGTGTTTTTAGCTGCTTATACCATTTATTTACATTTTTATTTCCAAATAGAACTGTGTAAATTATGAGATACCATAGCCAACTTTATCATTTTTTAGCTCTATGGCCTTGGGTCACAGCTCACCCTCAGAGAGGGTGAAACACAATTTTCTCACCTGCAAATTTGGGGCAGCATGTATTTCATAAACATGTGAGGCTTAAATGAAATATTTTATATACAGTATCTGGAGCATGGATACTCAGGATATAGTGGTCCTTACTCCTGCCCTGGTGGCTTCTAAGTGTAAGAGTTCTGACATTAGAAGTACCTTTGTGAGGGGCGCCTGGGTGGCTCATTTGGTTGGGTGTCCGACTTCGGCTCAGGTCATGATCTCGCAGTCCGTGATTTCGAGCCCCACGTCAGGCTCTGTGCTGACAACTCAGAGCCTGGAGCCTGTTTCAGATTCTGTGTCTCCCTCTCTCTCTGACCCTCCCCCATTCATGCTCTGTCTCTCTCTGTCTCAAAAATAAATAAATGTAAAAAAAAATTTTTTAAATTAAAAAAAAAAAAAAGAAGTACCTTTGTGATACAGAATACTAGTAACAACTAACATTTACTCTATGCCATGTACTCTTCTAAATACTTTGTATGTGTTGACTCATTTAATCCTTACAACTTTATGATGCAGGCACCAATATTATCCTTGTTTTATCTATGAAGAAACTGGGGTACAGAGGGACCTACCTTGAGGTTCCTGAGGTAGGATGGGACAGAGCCAAGTTGTAGCCTTTCTGAACTAGCAGGCTAGCTGTAAAGTCCACTGCTCGCCCTCTATCAAGAATAACTGAGAACACCAAATAATGGGCCAGTAAGCTTTCAATTGACAAAGATTGCTCTTGGGGTTCTCCTGCCTCTCTTGAGTTCCCTCCTGTGTTCCTGGCCCCTTGCTTACTGTCTCTTTTGCTGTTACCCCCAACACCTTATTTATCCTGCACACATTCCCAGTGAGCTTTGCTCTAATTGCTCCTGCTCTTGAGGCAGAAGCTAATAAAGATTTCTAGTTTTAATTCACCCAGTATTTCCTTTGCATAGATGACTCAACTCTTAAACAAAAAAGTGACATAATCCTTTATGAATCAGGGAGCTAATTAGCAAATGGTAGAATAACACGAGGGAGGAAATTTTGACAGGAGATTTCCCAGCATCATTCAATTCTCTTCACTTACGTCAAGTTCTGCCTAGCATCCCTGACTTCCTGAATACGAGGCCCACTGTGCCCCATGGAGAGCTAGAGTTCTGCAAGGCTAGGAGCTGGGGAAAGGATTAATTAATCCCTGACTACAGGAGGCACTGAGCTGGAGAGCTACATAAAATAGAAAATATGAAATAAATAAACATTTTAAAAAATAGAAAATATGCTTGTCCTCTACAGAACAGGGGGTTCAATTGATAAGGGAGAGTCACAATGGATGCTGAGTCTTGGACGGACCATAACTGAAGAAGGAAGTTTGGGGAACATAGAGCCAGGAGTTCAGAATCAGTTCCTCATCCTGACCCTCTTCTTTTGAACTACAGTCATTATGTCCAGTAACTTCTCTCTGTTTGCTCATCCTTACAAAGATTCCAGTATTTGCAATAGATTCTACTAGGACATTGTGTTCAAATCTCTTAGGTCCAACTAAAAGAAGAACATTTAGATTTCCTTTATTTTTCTCTTACCTCTGAGTGATCTAGATGCCTATGTCAAAAAGGTAGCTGCAAACTGAGCTGTTTCAAACGGATCCTTTTCTTCACCTTTTGTGGTAGCCTGAAGGAAGCTGAGTAACTCCTCCATAAGGAATGGCCATTAGCATCGATCTTGACCATGTCTTCCACCATCTCTTAATGCACCATCCTTTGCAAATGTAAACCATGACTGAACTAACAGTATTCCCCAATTCAGGCCAGTTCCGACATTCAGTGTAATACTTGGGAGTCCAGAGCGGTATAAATATTTTTCACTGCCATCTTCCCTGGTGCTAGCTCTCATCTTCAACCCTGCTACCCTGAGCTTAAGAGCACTAGTGGGTTTCCCATGCAGTCTCTCCTTCCTCAGTGATGAACGTAGAGCAAGTTGGCCCTGTCTTCACACCATCTTCTCTAGCATGAAATCTTGCAGGAATTCTTTGATGTTTCTAGCATGTGAACAATATCCTTCCTTAGTTTCTGTAAATTTTTTCTTCTATATTTTTGAAAGCATTTAAATAGCAGTCTGTAAGGAGGAGGATGTGAGTTCAGCATGTTTACTCAAGTTACATTCTTGGACCAGTGATCAAGCATTCAGAACTGGAAAGCTCAGATCCAGACATAATCAGGTTGAGCTCAGAGGGTGATAAAGCCCTTTATCTGCTTTGTCTGGCTGACTGCGATGCCAACTGGTTTGTAGGAGGCTTCCCAGGCATGGAAAAATACTGTCCAAGATTGGGGCACGTAGAAATGCCACCAAAGTTCTCAGGAAACTAAAATTGTATCTTCTAATATTCCAAATTCCTCTGCTCTGTTAAAGTTCTGTCATTGGCATTAAGACAATACTGATTTTCTAGGCTTTTTTGTCCCTCATATTTTAGTTTATATGGTTGTTGTTTGGAGAAAGGAATGGAGGGAGGGTGGGAGGGAAAGAGAAGGAAGGCTGTGAAGAAAGGAAAGAGGGGGAACAAGGGAAAGGAAGAAGGGAAGGAGGAAGAGGAGAAAAACCTCTTGATGCTTTTTATCCTAAGGCTTTGATCAAAGTTTGTTATTATAATAGGATGTAAAAAAGAATTTTTCTTTTTGTCTAAGAACTGGTTCCTAGGGCTCAATGCTGGGGAAAGGGAGTTAAGTATTTAACATTACAAACAGAGCAGCTACCAGATAACTTCTTCAGGGCTCACTAAGAAGTGGTGACACTCTTTCTACTATATCAATGCTTCTCCTCCCACTGTCCAACCCATGTGCCCGTAAGGTGCCCACCAGACAGGAAAATGCAGGCAGTGTAGTAATAGCTGCTAGTGGCTGAGGTAGCTGAGGGGGACTAAACACATTTGAACCAGAGCCATATCTCTCATGGGAGGGACCCCAAAGAGCCCGCATATGTCCAGTGCTAACACCTGGATATATGCCTCACAGAGAGTCTCAACAGTTACTGGTGTAAGCCAGAGAAGCAGCAAAAACAATGGAGGGAACAAAGAGATTTTAACCCATCCCATCCTCCCTCCCAGCCTCCAAAATGGGAGGAATTGTGTATTGCAGGAGGTGGAAGGAGGCATCCTAGAACCAAAGAAGCCCCATGCCACACTCCCAGGTGGAAAAGTCACCCAAACACCCCCATATCAGCCCCTTGAGTCACAAGTTATCCATCGATGGAGCAGTGGGAAATCTTGAAATATGATAGTGGAGTATCCAACTGGACTGGACAGAACTTTCCGTGACTAGGTGTCTTCCCAACGTGTCATCAAGCAGTGGTCATCTAGGAGAGGTGGGAGATTCAACATAGCAGTTAGGAACAGTGACTAGAAAGAAGAGTGTGCCTCTAGCTTGCCCCTCATCATCATCAAACTCCCACATCAGGCTACAGATGTGTAAGGAAAGCTGCCACTGTCTTCATGAAAAGTCTAATGAGCCTAGTATTAGCTGAATCTTTGCATCTGTTTCCATAGAGACATCGCTTCTACCTACTAACTCACCAGGTCTATGGCTGCTCAAGTACTTAGGTGCCAGATTAAATAATAGTATTCTTTCCTAATCAGTTCCTGACCATTTTCCCTTAAAAGCAGCTAGTGTGTAGATGGCTCCTACAGCACATCCTTAAGGGGACTATGGATTAAAGAACGGGGCTTATTTGGAGAAAACAGTGAAGCAACAGCAAGAGAAAATCCCTAACTTATTTTGTATACCTTGTTATATCCCCTCAGTGTTTGGGATTTTAATGGCATAATGTGTCTGTTGCATGTAGCTTTTGGCAGAGTGATTGAGAAGTGGCACAGCCTAATAGTTAAGAATCTGTGTGTCTTCTGGGGTTCACTTGCCTTATAGATGAGCAGTTAAAATTGAGTGGGTTTAAGTCAGTGCTTCAGTTTCCTCATCTGAATAGTGGGGGTAATGTTAGGGTTTATACTAAATGACAGAGGAGTAAGTGAAATAAGACATTTAAAGTGCTTAGAACAGTGCCTGGCACATAATAAGAGCACAATATTAGCTTTTTATGTTACCTGATGTCATTAGTGTCATGATTATCAAAATCTACAGGCAGATCTCAAAGCATCTTTGAGATTCTTAGCCTCCACTCATTTCTGGGATTTCAGAAGGAGTTTGGGGATGAGGCCACAAATGGCAGGAGTTGCAGCACAAAGGAGGAGGTCTGTTTCTGGTCACAAGTCTGCGGTTTATTGAATCAGACTGTCACCGTTTCACTTGTGTTGCCCCATAGCACTGCACCAGCATAGCCCCCATACAGATGGGCTCCAAGTAAATGCTTAGAGGAATGAGGAGGAAGAGGGAGTAAACCTCTTGTACATACCTACCTGTGGTACTCTACTGTTATTTTAATATGGAATCAAATTGAATTAATTTCATTACCCAGGGCAGTGCTCTGGTTACCACAAATCCTTCATGGGCAGGAGCTGTACCCACTTTGCCAGTGGTAGACATTCAATAAATATTTGGCGAGTGAATGGACCAGTAAATTGCTCAAAGCGCTGGTGCTATTGGAAGGAGTAAGCTACAGCTAGAGCAAACAAGGCTTCGATAGAGATAAAGCTTTAATTAAAACTCCATGATTTTGAAGGCTTGTGCTTTTTACCCACAGCCCCACGTAGTCTGTGTTAAAGTGTTTCCGAGTGGTAGTACGACCCAAATTATAGGGTCTTACCTAGAAGACTCTATGATGCTCAGATTTAGAAGACCCTCGATTTACAAGGCTCAACCATGGGACCTTGTTTGGAGAGGGTAGAAGAGAAGCTGGTTTCTATGTCTTCAGTCGCTGGAAGAAAACCTTCAGCATCTCATGGTTCATCTCAGCCATCTATTTATTCCCATGAAGAGTTACTGTGCCAACCCCCCCAGCTGTACTGAGTGGGCTCACTGTGCGGAATGTCATCAGCAAACCGAGTTCATCAGCATATGTTTTTGACTCACATCTACTTTGAACGGGTGGCATGTGTGTGTGAGTGCGCTCGTGCGTGCGCGCGTGCACGCGCATGTGCGCATGTGACTATGTGTCCCATCTGCATCAACGTTTTATTATGGGTCTCGTCCTTATAGAGCCCAAGGGCAAAAGCACACCCTTAAACAGAATGCAAGTCCATTCACTATTCAAATGGGATCTTTCTTTCTGTTTGCTTACTGCATTCAAAAATGCACGCAAAATTCAGCCCAAAGTAATCCAGAGAGAGGAGAGATGAAAACAGGGGATAGGGAAGAAAAAAAAAAAAAAAAGGCAAGATTTGAGGCATCCGTGTCAAGTTGTGATGCAAATAATGTTCAGAAACATGGCCATCAAAGTTAATCCTTCATGCGGAGGCATCCACTTTAAAATCCCATGACTAAGCCTTTTATACGTTTCAGATTCCCATTGCCTTCTGCACGTTTTTAGGAAGGATTAGAAATGCACTGAGCCTCCTCCGAGCCGACCTGGGTGAATGCAGATGCAGAGGAGCTGTTCATATAAGGTGATTCTGACAAGACAACCTGGCTGTCACGGGGCCGAGGCCAGGAAAGCGATGCTCATACAAATGCCGCGCAGCCCCAGAGCTGGGGCGTGGAGACGAGCCGGTCATAACCAAGCTCTCGCATTTGTTCCGTGTTTAATGAACAGCTGGCTCCTGGTGGGAAACTGCAAAGATATGTGCCTATTAGGCGGTGTCTGCTTCTCTTCCATAGGCTCTCCTCTTCATTTTCTCATTTGTTACAGCAAGGGGCTTTTTATGACAACAGAAGACTTTACTCTGTGGGAAATCTGTTCCTTCTGCTTCTGCTTCTGCCCCCACCGGATGTTCTTATCGGCTCCTTGCGAGGGCACAGGCAATTATAGAGCAATACATCTTCACCCACATAATTTCAGGCAAATATTGTAAAAGGCTTGCAGATGGCACTGGGGAAAAACCTTCTGTCTCCTCTATCTCTTTAGTTTAAAGGAAGAGATAGCAATTTCTTTTTTAGTGAACACCCTAACAGTTCATTCATTTATTCAGTGAGCCAACAAATGTTTATTCAGTGTCTACTTGATGCTGGTATGCGTGGGTCTTAAATTTGATCCTTAGCACCAGCACACCAACCATCCGCCACAGGAGATTTTTCATGCCATCTCACACCCACACAGCACCCACCTGGCCCCTCTTGGGCTCTCCCTCATTTGCCCCCCCTCTCTCCTCCTTTTCTCATTTTTCTCAAGCAGAAAAGAAAATGAGTCATCACATTGCTTCTTGGATTCATGCTATACCCCTTGGGTCTGACCTTGTACTCTGCTCGTTCACTCATTTGACCAAGATGATTGAGAACCCATTGTCAAGATGGTAATAAAAATAACAGCTTACCCTTGTGTAATGAATGCTTGCTTTGTGCTCTTTATGTATATGATCTCATTTAATCTTTGTGACAATCCTATCAGGAAGATATTGCTATAATCCCTGTTTTCAAATGAGGATATTGAAACAGTAAAGTGACTTGCTTCAAGTCACACAACTATTAGAACAGGCATGCTTTTTGTAAAAGTAACAGAAAGCCCAACTAGCAGTGATTGAAACCATTAGACATTTATTTTTCTCATATCATGATGAGCTGGGAGGTCATTTGCTCCTAGTGTTGGTTCTGTGGCTCAAAGACATCAGGGCGAGCATCTCCGAGAACTGCCTGACATTTTCCCTCCCGAGCCCACATGGCCGCCCTGTATACAAGCATCACATCCACATTTATGTGAGGGAGAGAGAAAGGCAGTGACACCTTCACTACCCCTTTCAGCAGGAAGTCAATCTTTCCAGAATCCCTTATCACTTTCTCCTCACCTCTCATTAGCCAGGTCCTGGGAAGAGACCTGGGAAAGTAAAATTCAAGTTTTCTTTCTTTTTTCAAGCCCCTAGAATAGAAGGCAGCAAGGCAAAAAGGGATCTTGGAATGTTTGTTAGGTCAGCCAATTGGCAGGACATATGCCATGGGTAGTGAGGGTTGAGCAGTGGGAGAACCCAGGAGGTCTGTCCTCTAGAGCACACAGCTCTAACCAGCAGGCTCTTCTGCACAATGATGGTGTTGGTTATTCCAAGGATGGTCCTGACTTTATGGAGCCATGAAACAATGAAGCACAGGTAACTTTAGTATTGCAAGTTCCTGTAAGTGCTAAGAGATGGAATAAGAGGCTTCTCAGAATATTAAAAACAGCTAACAGTCTCTTGTTATTCTCCTCATGGGCCCTGAGAAGTCCAGGAGCCTATCTTGGGAAATGAAATTCTTTATATTGAAGCCCTTCACCTTGACTTCTCTGAAGTCCTGTCTTCCCCCTCTCTACCCTCCATTCTATTATTGTTGGTGTTGTAATTGTTGGTGTACATCATCTTTTTCTGTCCTTCCAAATTTTTTCTCCATTTTTTACTTTCTGTTCCTCTTCTTCCTTTTTTCTTCTCCTCACACATTACTTAGCATTTTATTGGATAGTCCAACAAAAAGAGGAATTGGGCTTTATTCTTGTGAACTGAAATTGTTCCTACCTTAGCTTCTAAAGTGTTAGGAAGGGGTCATCACTTTCATAAAAATCAGAGTCTGAAATTTCAGTCCACAGAGAGTGCCCACCTAGCTTCCTTCACACTGTAGGGAATTGTTAGTAGACTAGATGAGTAGCAGTTTCAGCCACTGCCCATGTCTCCTGATGGCAGCCAGCCGCAGCCATGAAGCTTTGGGAGAGCCCAGCCCATCCACTTGCCCTTCACATGTGGTGCCTGGCTGAAAAGCACTCCCTCATAGCCCGAAGCCTACCATCTTCTCAACAGTTAAACTACCCACTCACAGGTTAAAATTGCATCGACTTTCCCAGTCCCCTTACATCCTGGTGTGTTTTTTTCTTTTGATGCATAATAAATTATGATATTTAATTAATCTTTGATGCAGCATCAGAATTTACTAAAATTTGCCATTTTATAACCCTTTGCATTTCACCAAGGTATCTTTTCCCAGAATGTTTATTTGTCTGACCTATCATCCCAAATTCCAATATGGTATATGAAACATCTGTCATCGTCACCAAGACACAGAGGCCCAGCAGGCTCAGTCATGGGATCCAGAATGGCCCGGGCACACTGTAACCGTGTGAGCTACTTTGCTGCAAAACCACAATTGATTATAAGCTCCAGCTTGTGTATCCACAAATTTATATAAAGGTCAAGCTGCTGGTGTAACTCCTTGGCCATGCTCTGTAGATTTCTCTACTCTCGTTTATCAAAAGGATGACTGTACTATGAACGCAGATGAATTTCCACAGATTACCTTGCTCATCAATTTCCACCGAAAATTTAAAGCTCCAGGTGCACTTCCTATCGTCTGAACAGCCAAATATTTAACTCTGACAGTGCTTCTAAAAGCAGCAGTGTGTTAGTTAGTGAGTGTTTGGTGGGTAGGGACTTCTCTTCAACTAGTCAGGGACAGCTTTTGTGTTGCAGATTAATAATTACTATTCCTGTTGTAAGCCACAGAGAGATCATAACCACTGGTTTCGCTGTGTGGCTTATCTCAGCCACTACAACCAGTACTAAAGCACAAGGGCTGTGCAGTAAATGAAAACTCCACTAGGTGGTTCTGGTGTTCTTCTAACCAGACGCAACCAGTGCTGAATATCTTTCTCCCATCACTTTTTATTCCAAAAGTAAAGCAAAATATGAAAGTGAAAATGTTTCGTTGTTGTTATTTAACATTGGTTCTATATTATATGTGAATAGATTAGTATTTGTAGTGCTTGATCAGAGACTAATCCCCTCTAGACTGTTAACAGTTTTTGTCTCTTTTTTTACATAGACACACAGAGGCTACATTTTAATCTTTTAACTTTATTTTTATGGTTAATAAAATGTACTAAGTTATGTAACTATGCTCTTATGACATATATCTCACCATTTTGTCACCACCCAGTTGGCCATCTCTCTCGTACACCAACACGACTTCCAAAGGATGAAACATATTATCATACGTGCAGCTTTCCTTCAACCCAAAGCAATGATTCTCATTTTTAACATTCTTGGTGATTGTTTTCATTATAATTTTCAGTAACCTTATCTAAGCATGCTCCAGGTTTACAAGTTCCTCTTAGAATCCTTACTAGAAAATCTCTTATGTTTTAGAATATAATAATAAATAAAGCTGACTCTTAAAATATGCTTAGATCAGTCTGGCTCCAAAAATCATCTCAAATTCATAATCCTCTGTGAGATATCCCTTTAACTCTTCCAGTTCCTTCCTTCCAGTGTCTTTCTAGTGTCCAGTTATGATTATCATGAAGTTTCATATCTTTCCCCAAAGCAGCCTCAGTAAATTCCCACAGTGCCAGGCTCTAGGCTGAATCCCCAGGACAGATGACAGCTGTTCCTTCCCTGTGACACTAGAAAAGTGACAAGAAGACAGGTTGCACATAGAACACCAGACAAATATCCATTCACCCTTCAGAAGTTTCCAAACCAGAAGACAGGCCAAGGCAGTACACATGGACATTATCAGTGGCAGTTAAAATTAACATATTTTTTCATTTTAAGAGAAAAGAAATGTGGCCAAATCAGAAATGAATGCAAACTCCAAAGAACTTTGAAATGAACCTTTTTAACAAAAGGAATTAGAGAAATTTCAATAAACATTATATGAATTTATTGAAATGCATTTAAATATCAAAAGATAGAATGTAGTTCTCTGAGATGATAGGAAAAATAAAAACTAAGCATGTTCTAAATGTTTGTTGGTTACTTACCATGTTTGTTGGTTACTTACCACATACATATTTAGAAAATGTGACCAATAGGAATATTGCGATTTTTAATATTTGGTGTTATTTTCAGTGACAAGTAATAATTTTTGCCTCCATTAACTTAAACAACACAGTCATGTATAGAATACAAATGTATAGAATACAAATGGCAAATTCTTGCCATTTTCTTACTCCCTCTATTTGCCCAATCCCAGTCCCTAAAGAAAGAAGTAACATCTCTTAACAATAGTTTGTTATAAAGCCTTCTAGTAATTTTAAATGGCAACTAGCATATAATGATGTGTGGTACATTTTAATATATATTGATGGTTATATTTGGGGGTACATTTTTAGCTTATTTTTGGTATGTTTCTTTTTAAGTTCTTTTTTTTTTTTTTGAGAGAGAGAGAGAGAGAGAGAGAGAGAGAGGGAGAGCGTGAGCAAGGGAGGGGCAGAGAGAGAGGGAGAGACAGAATCCCAAGCAGGCTCTGTGCGGTCAGCATGGAGCCAGATGTAGGGCTCGAACTCACAAGCTGTGAGAACATGACCTGAACCGAAATCAAGAGTCGGACACTTAAATGACTGAGCCACCTAGGCGTCCTGGTTTGTTTCTTTTTAAAAGAATAATGGAAATATATTATGTATATTGTTTTAATCCTTGTATTTATATACAACTTTTTTAACCAAGAAGTATGCCATTATTACATTAATTTTCTCCAGCAGATATTCATTTTTAAAAATTGTTTTTGACATTAAAAAGCCTGTCCATAGTTAATGTATACAACTTGATGACGGAGATAAGGTCTATACCCATGAAACTATACCACAATCTGTGCCATAAACCCACATGTCACTTCCAAAAGTTCCCTCCTGCCTTCATATTTATTATTATTTTTCTTATTTTGTGATAAGAACATGCCACATAAGATTTACCCTCTTTACCAAATCTTTAAGTATACGATACAGTACTGTTAATGATAGGCACTATGCTGAACAGTAGATCTCTAGGACTTATTCATCTAGTATAATTGAAACTTTATACCCTTTACTAATACCTTTCTGTTTCCTCCTCCCACAAGCCGTTGGTGACTACCATTCTATTCTGCTTCTATGAGTTTATTTTAGATTCATCATATATGTAGCATTTATCCTTTTGTGCCTGCCTTATTTTACTTAGCATCGTGTCCTCCACATCCACCCATATTGTCGCAAATGACAGCATTTCCATCTTTTTTAGTCTGAATAATATTTCATTGTATGTATATACCACATTTTCCTTATCCGTTCATCTGTGGATGGACATTTAGTTGCTTCCATGTCTTGGCTATTGTGAATAATGCTGCAATGAACATAGGAGTGCACATATCTCTTTGGCATCCTACTTTCAGTTCCTTTGAATACATACCCAAGATTTCTGGATCCTATGGTAGTTCTGTTTTTAATTCTTTGAGGAACTTCCCAAAATTGTGGCTGTGCCAATTAATATTCTTACAATGGTATGAAGTATTCCCTTTTCTCCACATCTTCCCCACCATTTATTATCTTTAGGTTTTTTTGATAAAATAATAGATGTGAGGTGATATCTCATTGTGGTTTTGATTCACATTTCCCTGATGATTAGTGATATTGACCTCTTTTCATAAATCTGTTGGCCATTTGTATCTCTTCTTTTAAGAAATGACTATTTAGGTCCTCTGCCCATTTTTTAATTGGCTTATTTGGTTTTTTGCTGTTGAGTTTAGATGTCTTCGTATATTTTGGAGATTAACCCTTTATTAGATATATGGTTTTAAAATATTTTATCCCATTCCATGCGTTGCCTTTTCATTTTGTTGATTATTGCCTTTGCAGTGAAGAAAATTTTTAGTTTGATGTAATCCCAATTATTTATTTTTGCTTTTTGGTACCTGTGCTTTTGGTGTTGTATCTAAGAAATCATTGCCAAGACCAGTGTCATGAAGCTTTTCCCTATGTTTTCTTCTAGGAGTTTATAGTTTCTGGTCTTATGTTTAAGTCTTTAATACCTTTTGAGTTGATTTTTGTGTATCGTCTAAGATAAGGGTCCAATTGCATTCTTTTGCATGTGGATATCCAATTTTCCCGATACCATTAACTGAACAACCTTTTCCCCATTGTGTATTCTTGACAATCTGTTGAAGATTAGTTGACAGTTATTTGCATAGTTTTATTTCTGGGCTCTTTATTCTCTTCCATTGGTCTCTATGCCTGTGTTTATATTAATACTGTACTGTTTTGATTATTGCAGCTTTGTATTATATTTTGAAACCAGGAAGTGTGATACATCCAGCTTTGTTCTACTTGCTCAAAATTGCTTTGGCTACTTAGGGTCTTTTGTGGTTCCATACAAATTTTAGGATTATTTTTCTATTTCTGTAAGAAATGCCATTGAGATTTGATTGGGATTGCAATGAATCTGTAGAATGCCTTGTGTAGTACGAACATTTTAACTATATTAATTCTTCTGATCCATGAACCTGGAATATCTTTCCATTTATTTGTATCTGCTTTGATTTCTTTCACCAGCATCTTATACTTTTCACTGTATAAGTCTTTCACCTTCTTGGTTAAGTTTATTCCTAAGTATTTTGTCTTTCTAGCGCATTGTAAATAGGATTATTTTCTCAATTTCCTTTTGTCTCATTTGTTTTTAGCGCATAGAAGTGCAACTGATTTCTTGTATGTTATTTTGATTACTGAAACTTTGTCAAATTTGTTTCTTAGTTCTAATGGTTTGGTGTGTGTGTGTGTGTGTGTGTGTGTGTGTGTGTGGTCTTTAGAGTTTTCTACGTATAAGATCATATCATTTGCAAACACAGATAATTTTACTTCTTCCTTTCCAGTTTGAATACCTCTTATTCCTTTTTCTGCCCCATTACTCTGGCTAAGACTTTGAATACTATGTTGAATAGAAATGGCAAGAATGAGCATCCTTGCATTGTTCCAGATTTTAGAGGAAAAGCTTTCACTTTTTCACCATTGAGTATGATGTTAGCTGTGGGCTTTTCATATATAGCCTTTACTGTATTGAGTTAAGTCCCTTCTATACCTAATTGGTTAAGAACTTTTATCATGAAAGGATATTGAGTTTTGTCAAATGCTTTTTATGCATCTATTGAGATGATCATATTATTTTATCCTTCATTCTGTTAATGTGGTGTATCACATTGATTTCTGGGTATTGAACCATTCTTTATTTATTTATTTATTTATTTATTTATATTCAAATTAGTTAACACATAGTGTAGTATTGGTTTCAGGAGTAGAATTTAGTGATTAATCACTTACATATAACACCAAGTGCTGATCCCAACAAGTGCCCTCCTTAATGCCCATCACCCATTTATCCCATTCCCCTACGCAAATCCCCTCCAACAACCCTCAGTTTGTTCTCTGTCTTTAAGAGTCTCTTATGGTTTGCCTCCCTCTCTGTTTTTATCTTATTTTTCCTTCCCTTCCCATATGTTCATCTGTTGTGTTTCTTAAATTCCACATATGAGTGAAATCATATGATATTTGTCTTTCTTTTATGATATCTGACTTACTTTTGTCTTTCTTTATAATATCTGACTTAGTTTGCTTAGGATAATACACTCTAGTTCCATCCATGTTGCATGCGTGTGTGTGTGTGTGTGTGTGTGTGTGTATGCTACCTGTTTTTTTTTTTTTACTTTTTTTTACATTTACTTATTTTTGAGAGACAGACAGAGACAAAGCATGAGAGGGGGAGGTGCAGAGAGAGGAGACACAGAATCTGAAGCAGGCTCCAGGCTCTGAGAAAGCTGTCAGCAAAGAGCCTGACACAGGGCTCAAACCCACAAACCATGAGATCATGACCTGAGCTGAAGTTGTATGCTCAACTGACTGAGCCACCCAGGCACCCCTACACTACATCTTCTTTATCCATTCATCAGTCATTGGACATCTGAGCTCTTTCCATAATTTGGCTATTGTTGATAGCACTGCTATTAACATTGGGGTGCATGTACTCCTTCGAATCAGCATTTTTGTATCCTTTGGATAAACACCTAGTAATACAATTGCTGGATCATAGGGTAGTCTATTTTTAATTTTTTAGGAACATCCATACTGTTTTGCAGAGTGACTGCATCACTTTGCGTTGCCACTAACTGTGCAAAAGTGCTCCCCTTTCTCCACATCCTTGCCAACCTCTGTTGCTTCCTGAATTGTTAATTTTAGCCATTCTGATGTGCTGGCATCCATATATGGTAGGCAGTATGATTATTATCAAAATAATAAAGGTTATCAAATTATTTAAAAGTTAGATAAATATGAAATTTTATTCAAGATACAAACCATAAATGGTGAGAAATTATTTTCTTGGCTAAAATAGCACATCCTATTTCAGATAGCTTCTTTAATTCATTCCCTCAGAAAAGTTAAAAGAAGTTATGTATTAATTACTGCTTTTTTTCATAATTTACACAAGTATTATGAGTGAAATTGTATTCCCCCCCCTTCAAATTCTTACGTTGAAGTCCTAACCCCCAGGACCTCAGAATGTGACCGTATTTGAAGATAGGGTAGTAAAAGTGATAATTAATTTAAAACAAGGTCCTTAAGGTGGGACCTAACCCATTACCTCCAATGTCCTTATAAGAAAAGGAAATTAAGACACAGACATGTACAGAGGGAAGACCATGTGAAGACAAGGGAGAATACAACCATCTACAAGCCTCAGAAGAAAAACACTCTGCTGACACTTATTTCAGATGTCTAGTGTGAAGAAATGTGAGAAAATAAATTTCTGTTATTTAAGCCACACAGTCTGTGACACTTTGCTATGGCGGCCCCAGTAAACTAATACAAGTATCCTAGTAATTAAAACCTGATATTAATAAGGCCACAGTTATTATCTTCATGATCTCCTGCTATCATTGTGTTATAAGGCAAATTTTTAAGCCTCACTGATATAGATATATAGCTATATAAATATAGATATAAATCTGTAGAGCTATAGGCCTATATCGGTGAATACATAATTTTATATATTTTATATGTTAATTATGCATACTCTTCAGAAACAGAAGCATATGTAAAAGTAAGATATTATAGGTATTTATGATATTTAATAAATTAGTTTTATATAAAAAGTATTTCATAATTAAAAACCAATATTATTTCAATATAATTATAATTTACTTTGGCATTTCAAATAACATTTCTATGAAGAGGGCTAAAATGAATATAGTAGACTCCAGTAGGAAGATTAAATATCATTTTGCATGTAATTAGTAATGTATTTATTTCACAGGGCAAATTAATAAAGTAAAATTAATGTTAATCGGATTTTTAAACAGAGTTAAAGGTATTCTATATTTCACAGCTCTATCCTGCACAATATTCATCACTTTGCTCTTAGTACTTAACGAAAGAAATGACTCTTTAATTACCAAAATATATCATAAGTGAAGAATAAAATCTTTCCTGCAGCTCACTGTTTCCTTGGAGTATTTTAGAAATCCTTTTGTGTTCATCTGTTCATAAGAAACAAAGAATTGGGGCGCCTGGGTGGCGCAGTCGGTTAAGCGTCCGACTTCAGCCAGGTCACGATCTCGCGGTCCGTGAGTTCGAGCCCCGCGTCAGGCTCTGGGCTGATGGCTCGGAGCCTGGAGCCTGTTTCCGATTCTGTGTCTCCCTCTCTCTCTGCCCCCCCCCAGTTCATGCTCTGTCTCTCTCTGTCCCAAAAATAAATAAAAAACGTTGAAAAAAAAAATTTAAAAAAAAAAAAAAAGAAACAAAGAATTCATTCAATTAAGTTTCAAGCAGCAAGAAAAGCCTCTAATGGCTGATAAATATTTAGAAAAATGAGTGCAAAGGAAATGCCATCAGCATGACCTATAAAGTAGGGAGACATTTCAAAAGAAGCCAACTACAAAGAACCAGCCTTTTCTATTACTCATTGATAACTCCCAAGGATGATGGCAAATCAAAAAACCTTAGGAACCATATTTCTTCCATGTTTTGAAAATGTGAGGGAAAGAACAAACACTTAAAAACATCTTATTTTTTACAAATAAATTAGGCCAAAGACATCAAAATAGGTCAAAGAGAGACATTTCCTCATAGCCCTACAAAGGTTTTGTAGTTGAAGTAGAAACTTCAGAAACTATTTGAGGGAAGAAAAAAAACACAAGTACAAGACAAACAAGATCTTGTTTGTGAAGTTTTCACTCTAGCAAAAAGAAACAATAAAATCAGGTAAATAAATAGATGAGATCATTTCAGATAGGGATATGTGTCGGGAATCAAATAAACAGACTAGTGGACTGCAGCAAGATTAGAACAGTATTTCAGGTTGGGTTGTTAAGGGAATTCTCTTTAACAAGAGTGCATTTGACCTGAGTTCATAATGTTAACAAAACAGCCAGCCTTGCCAAGATTTGGAGGAAGAACATTCCAGGCAGAGGGCATAGCAATGTAAAGACCCTTAGATAGGAACAAGCATGACATTTTCAGTAACAAAAAGCAGGTCAAGGGACACCTGGATGGCTCAGTCAGTTAAGGGTCCAACTCTCAGTTTCGGCTCAGGTCATGATTTCATGGTTTCATGAGTTTGAGCCCCACATCAGCCTTTGCACTAACAGTGCGGAGCCTGCTTGGGATTCTCTCTCCCCCTCTCTCTTTCTAGTCCTCCCTCTCTCACACTGTCTCTGTCTCTCTCAAAGTAAATAAGTAAAACTTAAAAAAACTTTTTAACTAAAAAAATAAAATAAGGTCGATGTGGCTAGAGTTTGGTGGATATCAGGGACATAAGTACAGAGTAGTGGGCAGGAGCCAGATCATACAGTAGGTCTTGTCCATCAGTTTGAGACCATCTGTCTTGTAACCTGCCCCTGGCCCATGCTCCACAACTTCTGTGGCCTGATTTGATTATGCCATCCATCTGTCACTTCATATGTACTCTTTCCTATTGTTATCTTTTTACATGTAAACAGTATATTTTCCCAAACAAATTATAAGTTCTCTAACAGCAAGACTGAATGTTCTTATCTATAGATCCCACAGTGCTTTGTTGATAAGTTGTGTGTGTGTGTGTGTGAGTGTGTGTGTGTGAGAAAGAATATACACTATGTAGATAGTATATATACTAGTGGTTTAGAATTTAAACTGTAGAACCAAACTGCCTAGAATCACTTCCTGGATTTTATTACTTACTAGCTATGTGACTTCAGCAGGTTGATTTCTCAGTGGTTTGGTTTTCTCATCAATAAATGGGAGAACTGTACTGCCTCACAAGGTGGTTGTGAAGATTAAATAGGTTACCAGATTGCATAGCATGTAGAACATTTAAAGATGAAAGGTACAGTGATGAGATTAGAAACTACACCAGCAACAAACCAGCAATAGGACTGTGAACCAATAATTCAATACCTATGTGTATAATCTGATTATAGGTTGCATATATGCACCAGGAATTGTACGAAAATTTTCATATAAAACTGAAATTCCAAAGTCCATCAACAATAAATAGATAAATTGTGGTGGTGTTTGGGTGGCTCAGTTGGTTAAGCGTCCAACTTCAGCTCAGGTCATGATCTTGCAGTTTGTGAGTTTGACCCCACATTGAGCTCTGTGCTGACAGCTCAGAGCCTGGAGCCTGCTTCGGATTCTGTGTCTCCCTTTCTCTCTCTCTCTCTGCCCCTCCCCCATTCATACTCTGTCTCTCTCTCTCTCTCTCTCTTTCTCAAAAATAAACATTTAAAAAATATAGATAAATTGTGTATAGTCATAAGAAAGAATTCCACACAGCAATTTAAATGGACAAACTTAGCTAACCCACACAATATGAACTAAACTCAGGAATTTAATGTGGTGCCAAAAAAATTGCAAAAGAATATATACAAATATTCCATTTATGTTAATGTCTTACATTCAAAAATATACAAAACCTAACAACATATATTTAGGGAGACGAGCATATGTGATAACACTATCAAGAAAAACAAAAAGATAATAACAAAACTAGGAGAGTAGTTACCTTGATGAGAGAGGGAACGGGCTGGGATCAGGGAAGGACACATAGAAGACAGCAGGGATAATGATAATGTCCTTTTTCTTACACTGGTGGTGGGTACACAGGTGATCATTGTATCAGCAGTACTTTTGCTATTCAAAGGATGGTCTGCTGAGCAGAGAACATTGGCATCACCTAAGATTTTGTTAGAACTGCAGAAATGGTCCCACCCAGACTGCCTGAATCTGAATCTTCATTTTAACAAGAATCCAGGTGATTTGTTTGAGCATTAAAGTTTGAGAATCACCACTTTAAAATTTAAACTACATGAATTCCGTTAAGTCTTCTTTCGTATTTAATAAAAACTATTTTAAAGTATTCACTCATGTTGGATATCACTTACCAGTTATTTCAGCATCTAGATCTTTGAAATACAGTTTCTTCTTCTTAGAATTACTGCATGCAGTTCTCTATCAAAAATAAGTACAGTGATGCCTGCAGCAAAGTACTGTGGCTAGAGCCCAGTTCAGTACCCATCACAGAATAGCTGTTCAATTAATGATTGATGACTGATGATGATGTCATTTCATTTCAGATGTCCCTTCCTTTGGGGTACTCATTTCAATATCTCAGCTGATTGAAGTAGCCTCTTCTAATGAGATACACATATTATATTATCAAAATCAACTTCCTTAGATTATATTACACTTGACACTAACTGGATAAGACTTTTAATAATTATGATACAATAATTTCTACTCTTGTGCTGTCTATAGGAATTGTTTGGCCTAAGAGTATTTATAACAGACTAGGGACACAATATTTTTGGCCATAATGGAGTATCAAGGTCTGGACAACCCCCCATTATAAACTGGAGAAAATATATGAAGCACCTGTGTTCAGATACTGGCCTACAGGCAGTGTAGGACTATGATCTCTGAAAGAAGGGAAACATATGAAGTGATTTCTACAATTGCCCTTCAAAGTTGTTATGAACCATGTACATAAGGACCAGAAGAGCTTGGCTTCCTTGCTGACTCAGAAGACAGAGATAGAGTTTGGGGAGACTGAGGCTAGAGGGTTGCAGGACAGATACCTAGAAATAAAAGGCTGTGCAGAAAAAAGAGCTTCAAAAAATCTGCCAGGTAACATGCTCAGTATTAGGCCATACATGAATAGGGTTAAATTCCACAAGCCAGACAAAAAATTGAACCAGAGATTTGCAAGAACATTTCCCAGAATTTGTTCAGGGTGGGAAGACATTAGATCTCTGACCAGTCAGTGTGGAGAGTCTTCTATGATTACTTGGGACATTAAGTGGAGACCCCAAAAGGATCACTTGAATAGTAAGGCTGACTCAATCTAGAGAAAAGACTTCTCTTGCCCCACTCTGGCAGAGCTCTCAAAGGGATTTGAAGTAATTAAACTGATTAATACATAATTTAGCTGCCTACCAAGACAAAAATCAACATTTTTAAAAATTTTTTTTAACCTTTGTTTATTTTTGAGACAGAGAGAGACAGAGCATGAACAGGGGAGGAGCAGAGAGAGAGGGAGACACAGAATCTGAAACAGGCTCCAGGCTCTGAGCTGTCAGCACAGAGCCCGACGCAGGGCTCGAACTCACGGACTGTGAGATCATGACCTGAGCCGAAGTCGGACGCTTAACCGACCAAGCCACCCAGGCGCCCCAAAAATCAACATTTTTAAAGGAAGTCATAACCTAGACAACCAAGAATATAGCATTTTTAAGTTTATTTATTTTTGAGATGGGGGGAGGGGCAGAGAGATAGGGAGACACAGAATCTGAAGCAGCTCCAGGCTCTGAGCTATCAGCACAGCGCTGGACATGGGCCCCAAACCCATGAACCCTGAGATCATGACCTGAGCCGAAGTCAGATACTTAACTGACTGAGCCACCCAGGTGCCCCAAGAATATAGCATTTTTAATCTTTGGCATCCTACCAAAAATTACTATACAAGCCAAGAGGCAAGAAAATGTGGCAAATTACAACCAGGAGAAAAAAAAATCATCCAACAGAAACAGACCCAGAAATGACAGAGATGATGGAACTGGCATACAAGGATGTTAGAATATCTATTATCACTACATGCAAATATTTAAAGAGAAACATAACATGAGGAGAAAAATACAAGATTTTTTTTGTAATATCTTCACACACACCACCACCACCACCACCACCACCAAACCAGAGCATAATCAGATCACTAAAAATCTAAAAACATCTGGCGGGGAGGGGGGGTTGGTGGCAGAGGGGAACACATTACAGACAGAGGAACAAAGAAAGAATTCTGCAGGCTTCTGTCATAAATCATACAAACCAGAGAACAATGGAACAAATATCTTTAAAATTCTGAATGAATAAAAGTATAAATTTAAGTGCTATATCCAATAAGTATATCCTTCAAACTAAAAATGAAATGTTTTTAGGCAAACAAAATCTGAGATAATTCATTTCCAGCAGATTATGCTGTTACAAATGTTAAAGGTGTTTCTTTCTGTTAGAAAGAAAATGATACCAGAGACAATAAAACCTACACAAAACAAACAAAGTGTTGGAAATAGTAAACATAGAGTAAATATAAAATAATCTTTTCTCATTTTAAAAATTTACAAAAGAGATACTTGACAGTTTAAAGCAAAAATAATAACAATGTATCATGAGGTTTAACATACATAGAAGTAAAATGTATGATAGTAATAGCATGAAGGATGGGAGAATGGAATTATAATTATGGTAAAGGTTGTATGTACCACTTCAAGTGGTGTAATATTTGAAGATAGACTATAATAAGTTAAAAACACATATTGTAAACCTCAGGGCAACAATTAAAAATAAATAAACAAACAAAGAGGCATAGTTAATAAGTCAGTAGTAGAGATAACACGGAATACTAAAACAAATACTTCATTAATCAACAATAAGGCAGAAACTGAAGGTGAAAGGAACAAGAATAGATGAAATAAATAGAAAGCAAATACCAAGATAATAGATTTAAATTCAACTATATCAATAACTATATTAAGTGTAAATTAAAAGACAAATATTGGATTAAAACATTTTTAAAAAAACAATGCCCAGGACGCCTGGGTGGCTCAGTCGGTTGAGTGTCGACTTCAGCTCAGGTCATGATCTCACGGTCTGTGAGTTCGAGCCCCGCGTCAGGCTCTGTGATGACTGCTCGGAGCCTGGAGCCTGCTTTGGATTCTGTGTCTCCCTCTCTCTTTGCCCGTCCCCTGCTCATGCTCTGTCTCTCCCTCTCTGTCAAAAATAAAAAACATTAAAATATTAAAAAAAAAACAATGCCCAACTATATACTATGAAAAAAATTTTAAATATAAAGACATAGATCAAAACAAATTAGGCTCTATTTTTCCTTGTGTGGAAATTTAAGGTCTTTATTGATTTCTTTCCCATTTACCATAATGTATCCTGATATGATAAGCTCATCAGTTATAAAATATTAAATATTATTGTATCTATATTTATCTATCATCGCTCACCAGGTTCTTTCTTAAGCTACCAATAATGTCTATTGACTATATGCTCATGAAGTTTAAACTGTTATTTGTGATATCTCAATTTTAGTGATTTTAGGAATAAATCTATAAATGATTTTATTCCTATACTTAGATTCTACAATCTCTACTGACCTAGGATATCCATCAAGAATAGTATATTACTTTCCTCAAAGCAGAAGGGTTTTTTGTTCTTCTATGACAACCATTTTTTTTTGGGGGGGGGGGGTATCTGATCTGATGGTCTCAGCCCCTGTTTTATTTGATTTCTAAATGTGAAATCAGTTTGGCGATCACCTTTCTGAGTTTGCATTATAATATGTGGCATTTAAACATACAGAAAGTGAAGCTTACATTTTCATGTTCCACATGAATGGATAAATGCCTTCAGTTTTTTACAACTAAATTTAAACTTTCTGGAATCTTTGCCTTTAGGAATGTGCTAATCATATACCACAAAATGAATCTGACTTCTACAGAAAATAACTCAGCTAAAGATGCTATGTTCCATCTTTGCAGTGAAATGCAAATTTCTCAAAAGATTGAATGATATTTTCTTAATAAAATAATTTAGAATTTTACATTTTGGGCACAGAAAGCATACTAAAAATATTCACTGAGCTGCTGGAATTTTCAAGTATTAGAAATGATAATTTTCATTCACCTTAAATCTTTTCCTCTCAGAATTTTATTGTACAATAGTGAATACATACTATGAACAGCCAGTGATGCTCTTTTCCTTACATTATTTACTTTCATTGTATTATTGCCAGCTAAAGATGCTCATAAATGTTGACACATTTTCATTGATTGCTTGTTTGAGAAATGTTGGTATTTTCCTTTAACTTTCTTTGCTCACTTCCTTTCCATCCAACCTTGTCTTGACTTTGAAGCCATTTTTTACCTGACATGAAAAGAAAATACCTTAGCAGGTCTAATAGCTAACTACTTCAAGGCAAAACAAAAAAAATAAATAAATAAAAAGCCTTTAAATCCCAAACTACAAATGAACAACTTTTCCAATTGAGAAGCTTTATCAATTTAGACTCTGGTATTGTTTATAAAAATGAATATGATTTCATATTGCCTTTATGTGCTCCATTTTGACAATAAATGTTTTCCCAAGCTTTGTGCAATTTTTTTTAGTTTTTATTTAAATTCCAGTTAGTTAACATACAGTGTAATATTAGTTTCAGGTGTACAGTATAGTGATTCAACACTTCCATATATCACCCAGTGCTCATCACAAAATATGGATTCCTTAATCCCCATCACCTATTCAACCCATCCCCCTACCCACCTCCCTTCTGGTAACCATCAGTTGGTGCTCTATAGTTAAGAGTCTGTTTCTTCAATGGAATGGGAAAAGATATTTGCAAATGACATATCGGACAAAGGGCTAGCATCCAAAATCTATAAAGAGCTCACCAAACTCCACACCCGAAAAACAAATAACCCAGTGAAGAAATGGGCAGAAAACATGAATAGACACTTCTCTACTCTAAAGAAGACATCCGGATGGCCAACAGGCACATGAAAAGATGCTCAACATCGCTCCTCATCAGGGAAATACAAATCAAAACCACACTGAGATATCACCTCACACCAGTCAGAGTGGCCAAAATGAACAAATCAGGAGACTATAGATGCTGGAGAGGATGTGGAGAAACGGGAACCCTCTTGAACTGTTGGTGGGAATGCAAACTGGTGCAGCCACTCTGGAAAACAGTCTGGAGGTTCCTCAAAAAATTAAAAATAGACCTACCCTATGACCCAGCAGTAGCACTGCTAGGAATTTACCCAAGGGATACAGGAGTACTGATGCATAGGGGCACTTGTACCCCAATGTTTATAGCAGCACTCTCAACAATAGCCAAATTGTGGGAAAAGACTAAATGTCCATCAACTGATGAATGGATAAAGAAAATGTGGTTTATATACACAATGGAGTACTACGTGGAAATGAGAAAGAATGAAATATGGCTCTTTGTAGCAACGTGGACGGAACTGGAGAGTGTGATGCTAAGTGAAATAAGCCATACAGAGAAAGACAGATACCATATGTTTTCACTCTTATGTGGATCCTGAGAAACTTAACAGAAACTCATGGGGGAGGGGAAGGAAAAAAAATGAGGTTAGAGTGGGAGAGAGCCAAAGCATAAGAGACTCTTAAAAACTGAGAACAAACTGAGGGTTGATGGGGGGTGGGAGGGAGGGAAGGGTAAGTGATGGGCATTGAAGAGGGCATCTTTTGGGATGAGCACTGGGTGTTGTATGGAAACCAATTTGACAATAAATTTCATATATTAAAAAAAAAGAGTCTGTTTCTTGGTTTGACCCTCTCTTTCTTCCCCCCCACCCCCTTTGTTCATTTGTTTTGTTTCTTAGATTCCAAATATGTGTGAAATCATATGTTATTTCTCTTTCTCTGGCTGCCTATTTCTCTTAGCATTATGCTCTCTGGTTCCATCCATGTCATTGCAAATGGCAAGATTTCATTATTTTTTATGGCTGCATAATATTCCAATACACACACACACACACATACACACACACACACACACACACACTACGTCTTCTTTATCTATTCGTCAATCAAGGGACATATGGCCTGTTTCTGTAATTTGGCTATTGTAGGTAATGCTGCTATAAGCATAGGGGTGCATGTAGCCTTATGAATTAGTAATTTTGTATTCTTTGAATAAATACCTAGTAGTGTGATTGCTGGATCATAGAATAGTTCTATTTTTAACTTTTCAAGGACACTCCATATTGTTCTCAATAGTGCCCGCACCAGTTTGCATTCCCACCAACAGTGCAAGGTTTTTCTCCACATCCTCACCAACACCTATTGTTTCTTGTGTTGTTGATTTTAGCCATTCTGGCAGGTATGAGGTGATATCTCATTGTAGTTTTGATTTGTATTTCCCTGATGATAAGTGATGTTGAGCATCTTTTCATGCGCCCATTGGTCATCTGTATGTCTTCTTTGGAAAAATGTCTATACATGTCTTCTCTCCATTTTTTAATTGGATTGTTTTTCGGGTGTTCAGTTTTATAAGTTCTTCATGTATTTTGAATACTGACCCTTTATCAGATATGTCATTTGCAAATATCTTCTCCTATTCTGTAGGTTGCTTTTAGTTTCATGGATTCTTTCTTTCTCAGTGCAGAAGCTTTTTATTTTGATGTAGTCCCAGTAGTTTATTTTTGCTTTTGTTTTCCTTGCCTGAGGAGACATATCTAGAAAGAAGTTGCTAAGGCCAATGTCAAAAAAATTACTGCCTGTGTTCTCTTCTAGGATTTTTATGGTTTACTGTCTCACATTTATATCTTTCATCCATCTTGAGCTTATTTTTGTGTATGATTTAAGAAAGTTGTCCAGTTTCATTCTTCTGCATGTTGCTGTCCAGTTTTCCCAACATCATTTGTTGAAGAAACTGTCTTTTTTTCCATTGGATATTCTTTTCTGCTCTGTTGAATATTAATTGACATATAATTGTGTTTTCATTTCTAGGTTTTCTATTTTGTTCTATTGATCTATGTGTCTGTTTCTGTGACAGTACCATACTGTTTTGATTACTATAGCTTTGTAAAATAACTTGAAGTCTGGAATTGTGACTCCTCCATAAGCTTTGTGCATTTTTTAACTAGTGAAATTTTGTGGCATTTATATAAACTATGTTCTCCAATCTTTATTTAACAGAAATGTGTCTGCTGGACTGTGAGTTTTCTTTCTATAAGACTTTGTCACGGCGACTTCTCCTCTCCCAACACCTACAGTTTGGTGGTATTATTCAATCAGTATCTTTGTAATTGCAAAAGAAAAAGAGCACCTAGCCAGGCTCAATTTTAGTCCATTTCATACATGCTCTTCTTTGACTCAAAAACCCCTGCCTCGACAAGGTCCTTAAGATAATCTTTCACTAAAAAGGTTAGCCTAGGCATCATCTCTTTGTTGCATCTTCTGTAATAAAGTGAAAAAAATCAAGGAGACTCAAGTAACTCTTTTCCCAAGGACTTCCAGTTATATTTAGACTAGACTCAGCATGTCCAGTCCAAGAACTATGCTTCTGGGGAATGTCTCTCTGAATGCAGGCCTGCCCTGCTACAACCTTCACTACCCAGGTTACTGCTTTGGGAATAAGCTCCTCAGCTGGAATTAAACAGCACCCAATAATGTGATATGTTTAACATGTTGTTAACATGATGCAAATAACAGGTACATGGAGCATGTCAAATTTATTTCCTTCTTTTTCTCTTATAGCTTCAATTATTTTTCACTTTGGGCACATAGAAATTGGCTAATCCATATTCTTTTTTAAAGTGTCATTCGTTTCTACAAAGAAGCAATTGCCAGTGACATACTTTGGAAGTGGGTAGACTACTTAGCATGACCCCCAGTGCACACAGTTGGTGGACCTCCCTATCATTTGTGAAGCTTCTGTGTATAGGCTATGCCTCCATCTACAGGCACTAGGGGATCTGGCCCCTGTCTCCATTCTCTGCTCTCTCTGCTCCAACTACACTGACCATGCTATCCTGCAAATCACATTCAGCTTCCTCACCACAGTTCTGCCTCACTTTCCTCTCAACCTGGAATATTCTTTCTCCAAACAGTTATTGTTGATTCATTCACTTCATTCAGGTCTCTGTTCAAATACCACCTCCTCAGAGAGGCACGCTTGCTCACCCTACCTTAAGAAAATAGCACCCCCTATGACTTTATATACTTTCATAGACCTTTCCACTATATTACATATTTGGATCTTTGTTCTTCATCCGTCTCCCCCACTAGAAAGTAAGTTCCATGAGGGTAGAGACTTCATCTTGTGCACCATTATACTAGTGCCCAGAACACACTAGACATTCAGAAAATATTTGGTGCATGGAAGGCAGAAAAGAAAGCAAGCAGGAAGGCAGGGGAGGAGGAAGAGAGGGAAGGTAAAGAATGTTCAAGGTGGAATGTTGTCTAGTTCCTGTCACAGTCTGTCAGGGTGGCTGCTGGTTACACTCCATGGCTTCCTGAGCTATTTCATTTGGGATCAGCCTGTAAGACATACCTACATCTCCACCCTCATGAATTCCTGGGTGCTGAGTCTCCATGGAATTTTCTCCATGGTTTGTGTGCCATCCCCTACTATCTCTACAGGATGCTACTTCATGGTGTTTTTAAAGAAGAATTTGCCTTTTTATACTATTTATAATATTTCTCTTTCAGTTCAACCATTCCAGAAGCTTCTATAGTGGGCTTGGGTCTTGGGAGACAAAGTGAGAATTATAACACTTAATACTTGTTAAGTATTTATTATGGGGCAAGCACTGATTTAAGCACTTTGCAAGTATTAACTCATTTAATTAATCCTATGAAGTACCATTATTTTCATATTACAGTTGAATAAACTGAGGTCAAGAAGGGTTGGATAACTTTCCCCAATCATCCAGTTTTTGAACATGGGTAATGTAGCTCTAAGGCCCACATTCTTAACAGTTATCCATACTGATGTAACACAAGTAGCACTGAGCTGGGATTTAGAAGACATAGATGCTTGCCCTTCCTCTGTGATCGTAGACAATATTCTTAACTTTTCTCAGTTAATAACTCAGAGTTAAGGTATACTCTCCTCACCTATAAAATCAAAAGGTTGGACTACACAGTCTATAAATGCTCTCCATCTCCAACATTTCATAACAGGCTTACAGTGAGTTGTTTCAACAAAAATATTGTGTTTAGGTATGTTCTATGCTGCTCATATCACCTTCTGTGGCTCTTACCATCTATGTGACAGCATCATAAAATAAAAAAACATAATCTGGGTTCAAAGCATAGCTTTGCCACATCTCAACTGTGCAGCTTTCAGTAACTTATTTGACTCTTCTGAATCTGTTTTTTTTGTTTGCTTTTTGTTTTTTTTTTTTCTAAAATGAATCTAATATTACCCACCTTACAAGATTTTCCCAAGGATTTAAAGAGAGCGAAGTATGTAAACATGGCTGGTAAACATTAAGTACACAATAGAAGTTAATCTCCCCCTCACTTTTGCTCTATCTATACAAGTCTTGGATGTTTTGCACGGATGTCTGTCTATCAAACAAAAGAAATGAGTGCCAAGAAATTTTGATATCTGTTTTAAATTTTTATTTGTGACCAGACATTTGCTTTATAAAATAAAACAATAAAATTCAGGTTCCCCATAATTTTCAATTTTACTTTGTTTTCTGTAGATGCTGAAAATGACATAAACTTCATTAGGATCACCAGAGGAGGTTACAAGAAACACCTAGGCTGCATTTGGGGAGCAGATGATATTAAAAGACGCTTGTATCAAGCTAAATACCAGCCTTCTTATTACGTAGCATTAAAGGGATTTCTTGGCACATCCAGACTTCCATTTCTAATAATATTGTGTTTCGTATTTGTTTTGATCTCCTTCTGGCAGCCAGAATACCATTTTTTGAAGTACCATCCTGTTACACAAATGCACAGCTTAGTAAAATGTAAGAGGAAGTGGGCTCAGAAGCCCTTGGTTTCTTCTTAGCTTTACCACTTAACAGCTATGTGCAGTTGAGCAGTGTTCTCAACTTCTCTGAGCCTCTGATTCTTTATTTGATAAATGAGAATCATAATACAGTCAACATGACCAGGTTGTTATGAAGCTTAAATGAGATAATGTATGGGCTTGAAACAGAGTAGCCACTTGATGAAAACTGCTCAAATCTGATTCAGGAACACAGACGGGATCATTCATTCTCCAGCCTAATTAAATAAACACATCCGGCTTTCTCCCCAGAAAGATAGAATATATGTTTATTATATGCACATATTATATAATACATATAATTTCAGGAGGTTAACAGACCTTTTGAAACTCAACCCCTAGAGGTCTATGGAGTTTAGATTAACCCTTACTGTTAAGCTGTGTACTATTGTTATAGTGTCTGAAAGTGCTGTCTTCTCAGTGATGGGTAACCTTTCAGGAAGTGGTGACAAATCATGAGTTACATATAAAAGGTAAAAGGTAATCCATTCTTAGTCATTCCATATATATTTATTGGGCATCTTCTCTGTGCCAGGCACTGTTAGAGTCACTGAGCACATAGCAAAGAATGAAACTGATGAAAATATCTGCTCCCCCAGGAGCTTACATCCTAATTACTGATTTTTTATGTGCTTACTCCTCACTCATAAATGGAGTTCCCAAATTTCTTACCTCTCATGTTAAAATCTGGGCACACGTACACCCTACTGTAGTATATATAGACTCAATTTTTATCTACATGAACAAAAATTTTTTTTCAATCAGAATAGTTAATTTGAAGGAACTTACCTCAACACAATAAAGGTCATAAATAAAAAGCACACAGCCAGCATCTTTACTCAATGAAAAACTGAATGCTTTTCCCCTAAGATCTGGAACAAGGCCAATATGCCCATTCTTGCCACTTTTCAACATAATACTGGAAGTACTGGCCTAAAAATTTAGGCAAGAAAAGGAAATGGAAGGCATCCAAATCAGAAAGGGAGAGGTAAAATTATCTGTGTTTGCAGATGACACACACACAAAAAAACTATTAAATCCATAAGCAAAGTTGTAGGATACAGTATCAACATATGAAAATCAGTTTCATTTCTATACTAAGAACAAAATATCCAAAAAGGAATTTTTTTTTTAATTTACAGTGACATTAAAAAGAATAAAATACTTTAAGAACAAACTTAACCAAGGAGGTGGAAGATTTTTAAATGAAAACCACTAAAACACTGTTTTGTGCCAGGCTCAGCTTACTGGTAGTAATGCCATTGGCTATAAATGGCTGGGTGGGGGCACCTGAGTGGCTCACCAGTTGAGCATCCAACTTTGGCTCGGGTCATGATCTTCTGGTTCTTGGGTTGAGCTCCACGTCAGGCTCTGTGCCAACAGCTCAGAGGCTGGAGTCTGCTTCAGATTCTTTGTCTCTCTCTCTCTCCTCCCTCAAAAATAAACATTTTTTTAAAAAAAGAAAGAAAAGAAAGAGGCACGAAGGAATCTACTCCTGAAATCATTGTTGCACTATATGCTAACTAATTTGGATGTAAATTTAAAAAAAATAAAAAATAAAACAAGTTAATAAAAAAAAGAAAGAAAAGAAAAGAAATGGCTGGGTGCACACACCTAAGCTCCAGTGAACTTCCCAAAGATAGCTCCCCTTTCTAAACCAATGTTAGAACTGACCTGATCCTTGTGGTATTTTTTAGATTGCAAGATGCCCTTTAGCAATAACCATTAGGAAACTTTGAAGAAAAAAATAATGTATTATTTACATGTCATAGAACATATAAGGCACACGGAGAGGGCACAAAATAAGGTCTTCAATAGAAAGAGAGACAGAGAGACCAGAGACAGAGAGCAGAGACCTGGGATTCTGCTTTTATTGGGGCTATTTTAATTTATTTTATTTTATTTTTATTCTGCTTTTATTGAGGGTGGGGGTCTAGGGTTTCTTAGACTCACTCTTTATTGGTCAATTTAAAACATGAAGCAGAAATCTGAAATTCAGGAAGAGAAGGGGGGGGGAAGCAGCCCCAAATGGTCAGTTATCAAAATCAGCTAAAATCTCTAAAACAAAGGAGCCTTAGTGTGGGAAGGCAGCCTGGTTCTTTTTCTACGTGTGCCTGGTAGTGTGTTTATTCAAGATAGCCTTTGTTGAAGCAGAGTCCCCTGTGAAGTGGATGCCAGGGCAATCAAAGCTCAAGTCAAGCACTTGCATTTCAAAAAGAAAAGCCAACTGTCAAGGCTTAAACTGATGAAAGAAATTAAAACAGATACAAATAAATGGAAAGATATCTGTGTTCATGGATTGGAAGAATTAATATTGTTAAAATGTCCATATTACCCAAAGCAATCTACAGAGTCAATCTTTATCAAAATCCAAGTGACCTTTTTTTTAATAAAATTTAAAAGATAATTCATATGGAACCACAGAAGGCACTCAATAGTCAAAGCAGTTTTTAGCAAGAATAACCAAGCTGGAGACCTCATACTTCCTGATTTCAAAATATAATACAGAGCTATAGTAATCAAACAGTATGTATGGGCATGAGAACAGACACAGAGACAATGGAGTAAAATAGCTCAGATATAAATCCATGCAAATACTTTCAACTGATCTTCAACAAAGGTGCCAAGAATACATGATGGAGAAATGATGGTCTCTTCAATAAAGGGAACACAGGATACTGGATACCCACATGCATAAGAATGAAATAAGACCCTTATCTTAGACCATACACAAAAATCAACTCTTGGATTAAAGACTTAAACGTAATATCTGAAGCCATAAAGCTCCTAGAAGAGAATACAGGGGAGAAGATTCGTAATATTCATCTTGGCCATAATTCTTTAGATATGCCACCAGAAGCGGAGGCAAAAGCCCCACAAAAATAGACATGGGGGGCTACATCAAACTAAAAAGTTCCTGTGCAGCAAAGGAAGCAATTAACAAAATGAAAAGATAACCTATGGAACAGAAGAAAATACTGATAAAGGGTTAATCTCCAAAATATATAATGAACTGTTGGAATCTAATAGCAAAAAACCAAATAAACCCAATTTTAAAAATGGGCTAAGGACTTGAGTAGGCATTTCTCCAAAGACGTACAAATGGCCAGCAGGTGTATGGGAAAAAGCTCAAAATTACTAATCAGCAGACAAATGAAAATCGAATTACAATGAGAAATCACCTCACACCTGTCAGAATGGCTATTAGCAATTTAAAAAAAAGGGTTGGCATGGATGTGGAGAAGTTGGAACATCTTGTACACTATTGGTGGAAATGTAAATGGTGCAGCTACTACGGATCTACGGAAAACAATGTGGAGATGGAGTTTCCTCAAAATATTAAAAAATAAAGCCTCCATATGATCCAGCAATCCTGCTACTGAATATTTAGCCAAAAGAAATGAAGTCAGGATCTTGAGAGAGATTAGCACTCCCATGTCCATAGCACGCTGTTCATAATGTAGGAACAACCTATATATCCACCAACAGATGAACTGATAAAGAAAATGTAATATATACATACAGCAGAATATTATTCAGTCTTAAAAAGAAGGAAATCCTGCCATTTGCAACAACATGGATGAGCCTGGAAGACATTATGCCGAGTGAAATAAGCCAGACACAAAGGAAAAATACTACACGATACACTTACATGATGACTCTAAAATGGTCAAATTCATAGAAGCAGAGTGATTGTCACTCTGCAACAGTGGTTGTCAGAGGCTGTGTGGAGGGGGACAATGGGGAGATATTAGTCAAAGAATGCAAAATTTTAATTATACAAGATGAATAGGGGCTCCTGGGTGGCTCAGTCGGTTGAGCATCCACCTTCGGCTCAGGTCATGATCTAGCGGTTTGTGAGTTTGAGCCCCACGTTGGGCTCTGTGCTGGCAGCTCAGAGCCTGGAACCTGCTTTGAATTCTGTGACTCCTTCTCTCTCTGTCCCTCCCCTGCTTGCGCATGCTCTCTCTCTGTCTCAAAAATAAACATTAATTAAAAAAATTTTTTTGAAAAGATAAATAAACACTATATATCTACTATCCAACATAGTGCCTCTAGTTAATACTGTATTGTATACCTAAATATTTGCTAAGAGCCTGAATATTATGTTGTGTTTTTATCACACACAAAAAAAAATAATAAAGAAGGGAGGAGGAAACTTTTGGAGGCAATAGATACATTATGACACAGATTGTGGTGACAGTTCACAGGTTGTACTTATCTCCAAACTTATCAAGTTGTATATATTAAATATGTAGGTTTTTGTATGTCAGTCATACCTCAATAAAGTGGCTTAGCAAAAAAAAAAGTTGACACACATTTGAAGAGGTGGAAGTTACTAGTTTACAGTTTTGCTTAAGATTGTAGCAAAAAAAAGGGAGGGAATCATTTCTATTTTCATTTATCCAGGCAGTTATTGAACAGATATGGATTGAGTGCCTCCCAATTTCCAGGTACTGTGCTAGCCCAAACTAGCCTGATATTGGCAAGTTTCTATGGCCCTTTGCATGCCACAGTTGTTTGTATGAATAAAAAAGAAAGATAGGAAATCTAACAGCATTCTAGAGAATAATATTAAGGGTAGGAGAGATGTCATGGAGGAAAACAAGGATGAAAATAAAAACATGATGATAAAACAAAGAGGGGTGCCTGGGTGACTCAGTCATTTGAGCATCTGACTCTTGATTTAGTCTCAGGTCATGATCCTAGGGGCCTGGGATCAAGCCCCACATCAGGCTCTGCACTGACCATAAAGCCTACTTAAAATTCACTCTCTCTCTCTCTCTCTCTCTCTCTCTCTCTCTCCTCTCCACTCCCCCTCTCCCCAACTCATGCACTCTCTAAAAAAAAAAAAAAAAAGAAGATAAAGTGATAGTGATTAAAGAAAAAACATAGTGAAAAAGAAAAAAATGATGGAACTTTTATGAGGAAATGAAAAAAACAGAAATATATATTGAAGAGTTGCCACTGGTCTTGAAAGCAAACCTCCATTAGAGAAACAGAGGACAGTAATTGAACATAGCAGTAATTGGATTGAACAGAACAATGATTAGTACCTGGGAAACTTTTGGAGGCTGGAATACGACTGAACAAAGGAACAGATGTAAAGATCAGACGGTCTGAATACCAATTTCAAATTGCTAGTTATGTGCCTGTGTGAATGATTCATTGTTTCTCATTTTCTTTCCCCCAAATCTCATCTTTTGTAAATCCAAAAAAGCTGGCTATATAGTTAGATAAAATGAGCCTGGGTCATTGAGGAGCTTCAGTTTAATAACAAGTACAGTGAATAGGATGCCATTTCTCTCTCCAAGCCCAGTAAAGTCCATGTTATAAAGCATTGGAAGTATGTCTCTGCACGATAATTCCCAGAAATGCATTTCACAGCCTTTAGTCGAATGAAATTAGCTTATGTACATCCCCAGAAGGCTTACCAGGCATTTCCTCTTAAATGCAATTTGTGCTTAAAATAATGATTCCATGTGGTATTTTTTCATCAAATGAACTTAAAAGTAAGCAAAAAAGATATTTCTGTTCCACAAAATCAATCCATCCTCTGGGATTTGGTTGAGGTTCTTTCCTTATTTATATAATATGATTCATCTATAATGGTTCATATGGTTTACTTCGATTATTGGTTGGTGAAGGCAGTATAGTTGCAGAGCATATGTGTATGGGGAAGAAAAGACAATTAATAAAATCACAAAGGGTTTGGCCCACATTTGGTAATTAAACTTCTCAGTGTTTCAGCTTAAATTTCATTCTGCCCATTTGCCAGGAGGTGACAGTATGAGCCTGTGCAGTTTTCTTTTTCTTGTTAGGCTGTGGCACCTGGCCCTCTTCCCAGTCCCGTGCAGATCACTTTGACATTTCACTTCATCTAGGTGGTTTCTGTCAGTTTCTGCCTGAGAAAATTGAAGGCAGAGAAGCTAAGTGACTTCCCTACACTCTCATCGAAGTCAGCAACAGAGCCAGGCTACATACAGTTCACGGGAAGATCCTTCACCATCCAGGTGGCAACAGCTCAGATTTTCAGCTCTGTTCCAGGTTTATTCACTAGGACCGGAAAGTGTGGGTGCTGCTGGAGAATGTTCTGGGGGCTGGATGTTACTGTGAGAAAAACCAACGCATCATTAGAACATGTTCTTATGCAGTTCTCATCTCGTACTGAAAACTTAGTACAAGGGACATTATTCAATTTTATTAACATATCAGTGCTGTTCCAAAAAAAGCTTTCATGAAAGGAAAGGAAAAAGTAAAGCAAAGTTCAGTTTTAATGATTTTCTTTTCATTTTTAGGTTATTCTTTCTTGGGTTTTGGAAAGCCCTCCCCTTCCCCATTCACTTCCCCTCTTGGTCCAAGGGCCAACTGGTCTTTCTGGTGGTCTGACAGCTTTCCATCATTAGTTTCTGCATTTTATTTAAAGTCATATGACCCAGCTGGAACCCAGAGGTCTAGGATTCTTTGCTAGGAGGTTTGAGGAAGATAAATCTGCAAAGTTAGATCCCCTTTCCTTTCAGAGGCTCTATGGGAATGAAGAGTGTGTGTTTTTAGTTCTTTTCTAGAAGTCCAAAAGGAAACCACTGTGGACTTCCAACCTCGGGCATTTCCGCCTAACTGCCTTCTTGATTTTGTCATCTGACATGACTTATCCAGAACAATGGTTCTCAAACTTGAGTGAGCATCAGAATCACCTTGGAGACACAGATTGCTGAGTTTCACTTCCAAAGTTTCTGATTCAGTAGGTATGGGTTGGAGCCTGATAATGGGCATTTATTTCTACAAATACCCAGGTGATAATAGTCTGGGGACCATGAGAAGTACTGGCCTCTAAACAACGGTTTTCATCTCTGGCTACATTAGAATTATCTAGGGGAGGTTTGTTTCTTTGTTTGTTTGTTTTGTTTTTAAAGACTAGATCAATGACAATTCAATGCTAGATCCCAGCCCCAGAGATATTCATTTGGTTGGTTTAGGTTAGTTTTTAACGCTTTTCTAAGTGATTCTTCCAACTGTGCTCCAAACCCTAAGAGATGCTATTAAGTGTCAGATTTCCTTTGATAATCAGCTTGTCTCCTGGGATGTCTTTGGAATGCAGCTGAGCAGCACTTTCTATGTTTTCCACCATAAGCTCTCTAGTGCCACCTCCTGTTTTCCGAAAAATATCCTCTTAAATAGCCTTCAGAGCTCACCCCACCCCTAGCCTACAGGTGACAGAGTGTGGCAATGCTCTCTGCTGTCTTTCAGATGAGTTCAGCCACTAACATAGGAAAACAAATCTGTGCTCCCTGGGACAGCTTGGTGTATGCCATTAACCAATCTCCAGCCTGAGCAGGTTTCCAGGCATTTTGATAAAAGAGTACATAATTTAGGTTATCAGTTTAGTGCCTTCATTTCAACACTTGAAAGTGCCTCATAGTTTTGATGCAACTAACTCAGTTATTAGGTAGCATGACACAGCTCCATAGTTAATTATATTTTGACAACCAAACAGGTTCTCTTGTCCTTTTCTCAGATTCTTTCAGAATCTGAGAAACCTCTTCTAACATAAGGAAGATTCTACTCTTTAAAATTCCCTGGGCCTTTAATACTACTGCTTAACATTTAAATAAAATATTGTCTTGAGGTTTTTTTTTTCCTTTCCATTTTTGTATCTCATACAATGTGTACACAGCTCTTAGAAAAATCGTCTTCTATTCCTACTTTCAGTGCCCTGAAGGGAAAGGAGTTTGGATATTCATTTCATATGTGTTTCCTAAAAGGCAAAACCTTATTAAGAAGACAATAATAATATTCTAATTGTCATATGGCCATTACTGTATTGTAAGTGATGCTCAGACTAGACTAAAAACCATAGAGTCAGTCATTTAAACTAATAGATCACATTCACAACCAATTAATTAGTGGTAGGAAAATGGTTTGCATTTGACTGTTTCCCAACAATAAAAATAACTGACTCTTCCAATATGCTGGGTACAATGTTGAGTGCTTTATATGAGTCTGGTACAAATTAGGAGACTGAAATTCAGAGAGTAAAACATCGTGCCCAAGGTTAACAGGTAGAGTCAGGATTTGAACTTAAGCAGTCATTACAGTAGAAGTCCCTGAAGACAGGATCACTACTGTATTCCCAGCACCTGGAACTATGCCTGGCACACAGGCACTCAATAAATACCTTTTGAATGACAGAATGAATAAATGAATCTGACTCCAGAGCTCATGTTATCCACTAGATATTACTGTTCAAATGACTGGCCTTGGAGCAGATGTTTAAATCTTGGCTAAGGGGCTGTGGAAGAGGCACATGCCACCCAGACTCTACCAGATAACAGGCGGGACTACCCCACCTTTAGCTTGGCACATGCCTGAGGCACTTACACAAGTCTGCAGCTCAGCTTTCTGAACAGGACAAAGACAGTGAATAAATTTGCAATCTCAGTAGTGAGTCCAAGTCCTAAATGTTGAGCTCTTTCTATGCCCATACTCTGGCATTAAACCTGTCTATTATACCCAGCCAGTAAAGTCACTAGCATGCAATAATACAGACTGACAACCATGAAAAAATAGCAAGGAAATTTCATACATCAGATCAATAGGAATCTAGTTTAAAGCTTCAAAATTGACACTTTTTTCTTGCTCCATTTACTACGTACCATACCCATACTATTAAATGTGCAATCTTTGTTATAAAGTATAACCACAAGAGTCATTAAGCCATTATAATTATTAAGCTAGGCATTCATAATCATCACCTAATCATAAACCTTTATAATCAGGGTATAATCCCCTTACTTGATATGATTTTAATTTATAAAATGTCTCATTGATATATTTAAATGTTGTGACAAATTAATAAACAATCATCTACATGTAGATGTAACTATATTTTAAGCAATAACAGAACAGGCTTCTCTTTAAATAAATTAAACATATTACCAGTGGCTGTGCTAGCTCTTCTTCACAGCAAATTGGTGTCCTTAATAAATTATTTAAAGTGAAGTTGATAAATATATTCATATGATTTTATAACTCTGATTGACAATCACTGATGAAATATTACCTTTAAATGTTTGATACAATACAAAAAGCAAAGACTAATCTGGTTATAATGCTTAAATGTGTGCATTTGTGTGTGCATATGTGGGCAAATGTGTGTAACCAAGCATGGGCTAGCAGTCTTCATGGAAGGTTCACCTTCCTATACCAGTTGGGTGGCTATGGTTTTTATCATAGGCAGAATGACTTTATACTACAGTGATAACTTGGTTGTTGACTGCCTAGTTACACCAGAGGTGAGGCAAGAAAGTATCAGATATTTATTGGTTTTTTTTAATTTTTTTAAATAGGTATTCATTTTTGAGAGAGTGAGTTGGGGAGGGGCAGAGAGAGAGGGAGACACAGAATCCGAAGCAGGCTCCAGGCTCTGAGTTGTCAGCGCAGAGCCCAATGTGGGACTCAAACCCACAAACCGTGAGATCATGACCTGAGCTGAAGTCAGACGCTTAACTAACTGAACCACCCAGGTGCCCCACAGATATTTATTGTTATTACTTTATTATAAGATACGCCACCATGTACAGCCTACAAGTTAGTCAGAGGGAGAGAACCAAGAGTTTTTTAGGCTCTTTTACTGGAATACTTGGTTTTAGCACTGTTGCATGTTTATAAAATATATTCTCCAATGGAGCTTTCTAAAATTATCTAAATGTGTATATGTCTGCATCCAGAGAGAGGTGGGGAGGTGGAGAAACAGAGAGAACAAGAGAAAGAAGAGAGAAGAGATACAGACAGAGGTTGGGGGCAGAGTTTCTAGGTTTTCTCAGCTTAGGCAAATGCTCACTCCTATACTGAAGCACCTCTTAGCTGATGGGTACAAACAAATGAGGAAGGTTTTTACTTTTCTTGATACTCCTCCTCATTACCTACTGCCTTCCCTCATCTCTTTATACATTTCTGAATCCATATGTATTTTCATTCCCAAGTTGTGTACCCTCTGTAGGAGCTACAAAGAAGGGTAGATCAGGAAGTATGGGCAGCTGTATAAAAGGCAGTCTTTCTATACAGTGGTAACACTAATGGATGGCTTAGTTGGGGAACCTAGGTGGCTCAGTCAGTTGAGCCTCTGACTCTTGATTTCAGCTCAGGTCGTGATCCCAGGGTCATGGCATCAGGCTCTGTGCTGAGCATGGAGCTTGCTTGGGATTCTCTCTCTCCCTCCCTCTGCCCCTCTCCCCTGCTCATAGTCTCTCAATAAGATAAAATAAAAATAAAATAAAATAATAAAAATTTTAAAATAAATAAAGGAGCCTTTAAACACATTTTCATCAGTTACCCACCAAGCTACAAATTCCCCAGCACCTTTACCAATGTGATCACCACACCTAAGGTTTTACTATATAAAAATTCTGGAGCAGCCACTGTGTGTGTAATCCAGTGCATTTGGGTTTAGTCACTCTGCAGCAAGTTAACAATTACTTATCCCATCTGTGGAGACCAAGGTCAGAGGGACAAATCCAGAAAAAGGAAGTTTTTCTGCCTCTTAGAATCAAGAAGAAAATCCTATTCTTTGAGCTGTGATCTCCTAGTGTAATATAAAATACAATACTCTGAACTGAACCTAGAATGTATTTAGAGGTATCTTCACTTCCAGAGCTATTAAGTTATTCAATACCTTTTGAGAAAAGAAACATTTTTAGAAGAGAATGAGGTTAAGAAAAGTGCTAATACAAGGAAGTGACATGAGCTGAATCTTAAAAGGTGAGTTGGTGTTCTCTAAGTGGTACTCAGGTGCAGGGAGGGGAAGGTAGAGATAAATTCAAGGCAGAGGGGTCAAATTGCAAAGGCATGGGAATTAAGAAAGTGTGGTTCCATGAAAGCAAGAACTAAGTTAGCCACATCTAGCAATGTATCCCCAGAGCTTAGCATAGTTGCTTGTAACATAGGAAGCACTCTCTATATATTTGAATATTGAATGAACAAATCAATTAACTACGGGTAGAACAGTATAGCTAATGCATAGGAGTGATGTGTATGTGTGAGAATAAATCTGAGAGACAAGCAGGGACAGATTATGATGATCCTTGCAGGCCAAGCTCTGAATTTTTTACTTTATAGACCGAAGGAGGCCTTTGAGAAATTTTTAAGTAGACAAGTAATATGACCACATTTGCATTTCAGAAAATCACTGTGGGAGATAAGTTAGAGACCGAGAGACCAAGTAGAAGACTGACATAATCCAGGTAGAGATGATGAGAACCTAATTTTAAAAGGCAACAGTGAAGGTAGATGGGAGAGATGGCTTCTAGAGATGGCATGAAGGCAGGATTGATAAGGTTTGGTGGCCAGCAGACATGGGCATGAGGAAATGAATAGGATCCTTGCATGTCTGGTGGTACCGCTGACTATATTCACAAAGAGGAAGACCAGGTTTGGGAGAAAGAGAGTGAGTTTCATTTTAGACATGTTGAGGGTCTAGGGAACATCTAAGGGGAGATGACTAGCAGGTGGTCAGGTCTCTAGGTATGGAATTCAGGCAGGTCTAGTCAGGGAAAATGTTGATTCTGTCTAAGAGGGAGTTAACTACTTGATTAAGATCCTGCTTATTCATTCACTCCACAAATATCCAACTGCCTCCTCAACATCTTCACTTGTCTAAAAGATATGTCAAACTCAACATGGCTCAAGCTAAATTTCCAATATTCCCTGAAAAACTTCACTGACACCCTTCCCCCTGTTTCATCTGAAGGAAACTGCATTTTCCTAGTTGCTCAGACCAAAAATCATGAATGCCTAGGTCCTGGATGCCTGTCTGCCTCTCATAACTCCAAATCCAATTACCAGCAAATCCTGTTGGCTCTACCCTCTGACTATATTCAGAAATGTAGCCACTCCTCACTTCTTCCACTGCTGCCTCTCTGATAGAAATGAGCATTATCTCTTGTCTGTATTACTGCAGTGGCCTCTTAATTGGTCTCCTGCCTCCACCCTTATTCCCCTCAGGCTTTTCTGCTTAGCAGCCACAGAGATCCTATTAACATGTAAGATCTGACCTCATCTCTCCATTCATGCATCCCTAAGTGCCTTGTATTCCAAACCCAAGAAACCTTTCTTGCTGTTCCCAGTTCATACCAGCGCTTGCCTACCTCTTGCCCCTTGCACTTGCTATTCCTCTTGAGGATCCTCCTTAGCAGGTTAGCTATATATTTCACCTTCTTCTCATCCTTCCATAAATCTCACTTTCTTACAGAGAGTCTTTCCTAACTCCTTATTTAAAGGTACACTTCCCCAACATCTTTCTCTAATTTTTTTTTCCTATAGTCCATATTGTGATCTAATTATGTATTACACTTATTTTATTTATTGTCTTTTTTGCTCCACTAGAATGCAGGCTCTGTGAAGAGAAGGAGTTTTGTTTTGATGAGTGGTTCTTTTCCCTAGCATATATGATAGCACTCAAATAGAATATTCTATTCTACAGGTAGAATATCTCAATATTCCATCTCAATCTCTCAATAAAAAAGTTGCTGGAAGGAAGGATAGATTAAAGCTGTATGTGCTAACCATTATCAACGATGGACAGAATTATAAAATAAATATCCCTACCCTCCTTGCAGTCTTTTGGCAGAAATAAGGCACGTTCCCATGCAAAAAGTTAAGAAACTGTACAAATGCATGCTTGGGTCATCTATAACACTACGGTGTTCTTTAAGCTTTTATAAACTTAGGCTGATGGAAGACTATAGAAATCTGACACTGTTCTCAGATTTCTCTTTTCTTCAATGATGGACAATATTTGCCAAAAATCAGACATTTCTTTACTAATCTCAGCCAAACCTCATATGTTTTTCAGACACAAAACAAAATTGTGAAATAGCATGTACCACCAAGCTACATAAACACCACTTTATTCTGTAGTCATTTACCATATCACTCCTTTTTGTTTGACGAACTTGTTAGAGGAGAACACTTTGTCAGGTGAATATTGAGACATTTATAACTGAAAAGTTCTTTTTATTTGGGGCTCCCTTTAAGTCATTGTCAGTTGAATGTAAAAGACTCTTCACATAAAATTCTTGCATTTCATTCTTGCTTCTACTTTCAGTCTTCATGTTTCTCATCTTCAGTCCTCAAAAATCAAAATATGGTAGCAATGGGGTGGAAGCAAAGAAGGAGATCTCTAGTTTGGAAAGTCTGTTAATTTACCTGTTGTATAAAGTATGGTGATAAATGTATATTCTTTGTGTACACTATAGTGAGTAACTATATAGTAAATGTAAACTACATTTACTATATAGTTATAGTAAGAAACATCCAGAAGAGGCCTAGATTTTAATCTCTATAATGTATTCATGTAACAAGTTATTCATTCATTTATTAATTCAAATCAGTAAACATTTGTTGACTATTGCCATTGATGGGCAAGGTGCTATTGATGAGTTGGTGACTAAGACATGGTTACCTAAGTGGCAAGAAAGACATGTACACAGAAGTAATGCAAACAGAAAGGTGTCATAATGGGGGTGAATAAGGTGCTACAAGGGTACAAAGAGATCACCACATGAGAAACCTGTCACTGTTTCTTTGCCAAATGTAGATGGACTCAATAGCCAAAGCTTGTAGTGTATTCACTTTCTAGGAGTCTTGGGGCTTTTCCCCCCTCTTAATAGGACAATTAAGAAAAGGACATTGAAGTTTATTTATTAAGCACCTACTTTGCCATGAAATTGTGTTTGAGAGAGATGCAAAAGAAATAAAACAGTTTTCTAGATTTCAAGGGTCTTAAGGAGTACAGATTAGTATACAAATCAATGTATTATTTAGTATTATTTACATGTGCAAGTGGAGTAGACCAGAGTTTCTCAACCTTCATGAATCCCTTCAGGCATCTTGCTAAAATACAGATTCAAATTCAACAGGTCTGACGTGGGTCCCTGAGATTCTATAGTTCCAGCCAGCCTCCAGGTGGTGCCATTGCTGCAAATCATTTGACAACACATTGAGTGACAAAGACATAAACAATAAGGGCCCAACAACTTTGGAGATGTGGATTTAAATCTTTTGGAAAAACCATATCAAAATATGAGACAGCAGTTGGGCTTTGAATGAAAAATATGGAAAATAAAAAGAAGTAAACTGAGTACCAAAGCAAGGCAGTAGAAGATAAATTCTGGGAGAGTGAACAGAAGACTTTGCCTGGGGCAAAGAATTTCTGGGGGGGGGGGGGAGGGGGAAGGCATTAGACTATACTGATGGAATGATCAGTTGGGTCATATTATGGGAGGCTTGGTACACCAAGCTGAAGATTAAGGGTTTTATCCTATGATCAAATGAACACCAATGGAATTTGAAAGCAGAGGGGAGAAATAACATAATTCAATTTACATTTTAGAAACATTGATCAGGCAAATATTATTACTGTAGTTTAAGGATAAGGCAGCACCTGCCCTGGCTTAGAAATGTGGTGATGGAAATAGAAAGAAAAGAACGTGTGCAAGGTGAGAGCCTCTAAAGAAAGATGCAGTCTTTGCCAAAAAGCCTCTAGATTCTCAAATGGACATGGTAAATACTTTGAAGGAAGAATTGATAAGACTTAATGAATAAACTATGAAGAATGAAGAAGTTAAAAATAACAATGACTCAAACCTCGATCATTAGAAGGGGTCATTAAACATATGTATATGGAGGAGGTTAAGTTTGGTCAGAGAGGTGATGAGTCTGGATTTAGGTATCAGGAGTTTAAAGTGTTGGGATAACTCCAAGGGGAAACTTCCAGCAAACTATAATTGCTGTGAGGTGGAGATCAGGGGAGTGGTCACCACTACAGACAAGACATTAGATAAGTCAGAGTGGTGATAATTAAAACCATGAAGCAGGGGTAGGTCCCCAGGGTAGATACTGGAGAGGGCTGAAAGCAGAGGGCCAAGGACTAGACCTAAAGGTATGTTCTTATTTAGGGAACAGAAAGACCAAATAAACCAACCATGCCAAAATAGACTTGTAAAAAAATAATTGTTTTTAATAGTCCATCACCTGTAGTGTCTGCACTGAACCAAATTTTTTGACCCATAGGATTGTTGACTTTGGCAATGTGCAAACACATTTATGTTCCATTCTTGGCACAGTCAATGCTAAGCTTTTGCTAATGTGTCTTCAGAAGGCCTGGGTTCTAGCCCATTTTGTCTCCTGCCTACAGGCAGCCTTAGACAACTCCCTTAACCTCTCACCTCAGTGTAATCATCACCAGTCAAAAGGGATAAAAATACTGCACTACCGCATCAAGATGAATTTCCAACTCATCAAGAATAAATGTAATTTTAATGCCATACTCAAGACATTGCCCAACTTAGATTACCAGGAAAAAAGACAAACAGAATTATTTTCCTAAATTGAAGTAGTCAGATCTAGGTTGTTAAATGTATTCACCAGATTTTGTTAAGGGCTTATGGTGTGTTCAGTACTGTGACGTCAGCACACCAGATACAGAGTTAAAATCAACATGCGCCCGGCTTTGAAAGGACTTAGAATCTGGTAAGGAAGAAGAGAAACAGAAATCATGAATGATGAAACATGAACTCATATGTTACAAATGCCGTAAGACCCATATGAACCAAGTCCAACTGATGTTCAGAGAAGAGGAAATTTCTGACAAAGAGAGAGAGAGGAAGAGGGCCTTAAACAAGGGTAAAACTGTAACAGATGGAGAGGAAAGGGAGGGCATCCCATTCAGGCCCAGAGGGAAGAGGGTACAGACAGGGTTTGGGCAAAGGCAAGTAGCACAGTTAGCTTGGAACATGGAACAATTAGGGGAGCAGCAGGAGACAGTCAGATTGTAAAGGGCACAGATGCCAGGCCAAGCAGTCAGGACTTTGTTCTGTGGACAGTGGAGCATGATGAGGGCAACAAAGGACCTAGAGAAGCAAAATAAAACAATTGGAGCCATGCTTAAGGTGGTTCAGCAAAAAGGGCGGACTTCAAGGAAAAATGGAGACAGTAGAATTACCAAAATGGATGGATGTTTTTTATTTGCTCATTAAAGCAGGGGACAGCAGTATTCTATGAAAACTGCTGCAAGCATATCCTTTCCCCCAAAATTAATTGCAATAGGAACATGGAATTCACGCTTGTCTTTTCCTAATAATTCTGTGTTTTATAGTTGAATGTAAAGTTCCAAAATAGATATACTGTCCACTGAAGCCAGGAAAACTGGCCAGGACTGAAAGCAATGTGCCAGCTCCAGTGAGTCAAGGAAGAAAGGTGATGGGCAGAACAAGTGAAGCAGTGATTCTAAACCTTTTGGGGACCAGAGGTTCCTTTGAAACTGCACATAGCTCATATATATGTTAAATTCTGCATACAATTTCAAGTAGTTCACGGACCCCCTGAGCCCTATACATTGAGCCCCAGAAACTCAGATTAAGACTCTCTGAGCTGGGGGGCACCTGGGTGGCTCAGTCAGTTAGGCATCCAACTTCAGCTCAGGTCATGATCACCCAGTTTGTGAGTTTGAGCACCACATCCGGGCTCTCTGATGTCAGCACAAAGTCTGCTTTGGATCCTATGTCTCCCTCTCTCTCCCTCTCTCTCTCTCTCCCTCCCTCTCAAAATTAAATAAATAAACATTAAAAAAAATCTCTGAGCTGGAAAAGACAAAATTAATGATGTCCCAGAAATGCCATAAAAAGTAGCACATAAAAACTCATAATTACAGAAGTCAGGATTACCTACCCCAGATGTTTCCAAGGAGGTTCCTTGACCTGAAGTTATTCCCATGGGTCAATCAGACTTTTTGGAAGCAGGACTCAAAAAAATCTGAATTTTTAATTAACCAAGGTCATTGTGGTAAGAAAGCAGGTTTTGAAATCTCTAATCTAGTTTTTTGGGACAACAGCTAACTATAACCCTTCCTATGCAGGTGCAACACTCTGCTGTTTCTAAAGATCTTAGTAGAGCTCCTTCAATATGTCACTAAAGGGCTCAACTGTTAGAGAGTTACTACTTAAACCTGACCTTGAATTCTCAGTGCATCTTCATTCACTCCTTTCATTCAGTATGGTCACCATGTCCTCTTGGAAGACAACCATTCCTTCCTTCAGCTTTTCACAATCCCAACCTTTTCCACTGTGCTTGAAGTTAAAGTTTCTGGCCCCATTACCATCATCATGACTCTTGACTTTTCAGGGCTTAATGCTAATCCCAGTGTTTTAGAGGCTATCTCTTAAGAATGAGGCATACTGGGGTTTCTACTAGATATCCTCCTGCAATTCAAAGGTGACTCATTCAGAAAACCCCATGGATCAGGAATTAGGTAGATTCCCTTAACTGACCCTGACCTCCATACTATTTCCTGACCTTGATTCTCTATCCATCTTTCTGTCTCTGCAGAAGCAATGGAAATACACTGGATGTTAAACATAGGGGATGAATCACTGGAATCTACTCCTAAAATCATTATTGCACTATATGCTAACTAACTTAGATGTAAATTTAAAAATAAATAAATAAGATTTAAAAAAAAAAGAAAGAAGCAATGGAAATAGCTAACGTCTAAAGAACTAAAGAATAAGAAGGCAGTCATTTAATGTATATCTCTGATGTCCAGTGTTCCTGGTTATTTCAGAAAGAAAACCTATTGTAGAGTCAAGCTTTCTTTCTTATTCACCAGCCAAATTGAGCCACTTTGGAGCACTATGGACCAAAAAGACTCAACACAACCTCAAAGAGTCAAAACTGAAAATTCGAGTACCGAGCAAATTCTCTGACTTGGTAACTCCTAGTTTTGATTTTCCCGGGTGGGTGGGTTGGGTCGGGTGAATGGTTAGCCAGGTCTTGTTTGCTTGGGACAGAAGAATGGAAGCTGCACAAATCTAGGAAGCAGCAGATATCATGAGGCACAGTCTCCAACACCATCTTCACATTTTTCCAAACACTTTAGCTTTCCAAACCACTTAAAGAGTAGCTCCTGCTTGCACCTCAAGCTTTCAGAATATTACCTATTATTCTGTTCCTGATGTAGCAGAAAGAGAAAGGGTGGGAAGTCAGGTAGATCAAGTAGTTACTTATTATGTGCTTTTAATCCTCTTAATCTCCCAAGAGTTTCAATATTTCCTTTTTTTTTTCTTTTTCTTTGTTTTTGTTTTAGTCTAGTTTTGTTTGGTTTTTTGTTGTTTGTTTGTTTGTTTGTTTGTTTGGTGAAATGGGCATAATCCTACCTTACCAGGTTGTTGTGGATATTAATGTGGTCCATGATACAAAACACCTAGCACAGTGTCTGGCTCAGGAGAAGCACTCAGTGTCACTTCCCTTCCCCTCTCCAGCTCTGTTATCCAGATCATTGGCTAGTCAGTTTACATTGCAAGATGTGAGGACTTAGAATCTATCCCTGAATACATCCCTAACTGCTACTGCAGAGCATAATCCAGTAATAAGAAGCTAGGTGATCAACATCAAATTCACTTAACCACTTAAAACCTCAGTTTCTTCATTCTTAAAATGATAAGGTTGTATGAATGATCTCCCTCCAGCTCTTTCCCTCACTGTATCTGCACCAGAGGTAAACCAACCTTCTGAGTTATTACAGTGCAACAAGTTTGCTGCAGCTGTGTTCTAGGTTGTAACCAGAGAACATAGCCCAGTAAGATTCAGAACAGAAGGGAAAGTATTTAAGGATAAACAGCAGGAGACCTAACCATTACAGCCAGGTAGAAAGATACAGAGAAGAGAGATAATGTTAAATTACAATTGAAGTGAAGGTGGAAATTACAGCAACAAAAGCAAAACCAGCACAAGAGGCTAATGGCAGATTCTGTGATGTGAGACGAAATGTCATTTCCAAAGGTTTTTAATAATTGTGCTTCTGCAAGAAGATTTGTAATTACAAACATGAATAATCCGCGGCATGTATCATTTCTAAAGATAGAGGCTGTTATTCTGTTCCAGATGAAGAGCTAAAGAATATCTCACACCGGTTGGTAAGTGACAAGGCAGTAACAACCAGACAATTAGGATGATGCAGCAGCAGAATTGGAGTCGAAATATCCCATATACAGATGCTGAATCCACTGACAAGGAAGAAACATCACTGTCACATCCAGGAGCGGAAATCTCCAGATAAAGGGAAGCCACGTCACACAAAGGGCGAGGACATTACCTCACAGGGTAGAACTATCACCACTTCAGTCCTACCTGAGTACACTCAAACACAATGAAGGATAATTTTATTTCTAAAAGGCAGCCAAGAAAAACACTTTTAAGTGAAGGAGATGGTGAATAGAAAATGTAAGTCTCTTAATATTGAATTATTGGTCTGCCTGTGAACCCTATGTTTTGTTGGATTTTCCTATGGTTCATAGCATTCGCTGTTATAGTAGATGATAGGCAAGCCAGGCAAATTTAAGAGAGAATGAATTACATTGCTTCCAGATGGAGTCATCCTTGTAGCTGATTTCTTTCTTCCACATCCTACATATGCTTTGTCAGGAAATCTGTTGGCTCTGTCTTCAAAGCCTATCCAGAATGGAAACCACTCCTCACCACCATCACCACCACACTGAATTAGGACTGTGGGCTCTCTGCATCTTCCGTAAGCCCTCCAAAACCTGTTCCCCAAAATGGCAGCCAGAGTGATGGTTTCAACTCTTCTGCACAAAACCCGTCAGTGGCTCCCCATTTCACTCAGAGTAAAAGCCAAAATCCTTCTTCACTGGCCTAGAAGGCCCACAGGGCTCCCTGTTAATTTTTGCCCTCCTTTTCTTCACTCCTACCACATCAGTCTCCTTTCTTCTCCCATACTCCAGGGAAGCCCCCAACTTAGGGAATTGGCCCTTGTCTCTGCCTAGAAATTTCTTCCCCAAATATCCATCCATGCTCACTTCACCTGAGAGTTTATTCACACTGCACCTTTTCAATGAGGTGAAACCTGCCCACCCTTAAAATTATAGTTGGCTACTCCCATCTTTCATCCGCTGCTCCTGTTGCTCCCTAGTTCCTTCATCTTTCTTTAATCACTAACATAAGAATGTGAGAACTCACTAAGAAGTGAGTTTCCTGATTTATTATATTTATCATTTGCTCTTTTTTTTTAATCTCTTCATACTAGAGGGCAGGGCCCTTTGTTTTTCTCCTTGATATAACCCAAATGTCTAGAACAGTGTCTGGTACACGGTAGATATTTGTAATTATTTATGGAATGAATGAGTAAATATAGCAGAAAATCCAATTCAAACTGGCTTAACCCTAAAGGAAACACTGTCCATATGACTGGAAGTTCAGAAGTATTTGACAGAGGATCAGGAAGGAGCTCTGCTTCCCTGTGATTCTTCTAGATCAGTTACTTCATCAGGCTGATAACATGGTTGCAAAAGTTCTAGAACCAGTTTGGGGTGGTCCATGGGCAGGGGGAGGATGACTCTTTGAAACTTTCTTTTCAGAGTGAGAACACTAACTAGAAGCCTCAGCAAACTTCTACCATCTAATTGGGCCAAACTGAACCACTCTATGTTCCCAGTGGAATGATGTGCAATGCTTTGCCTCACTCAGAAGAGGGATGGAAAAATCAGGATGGATTTAGCTAAAATTAATCAAAACCCACCTCAACCACACGGTCATCTCACAATAGGGGAAGAGGAGTGGGATAGATGGAGAGGAGGAAAACCTTGTGTCCACTTCTCAAAGTTAACCAGATGAGACAGACAGAAGGAATAGGGGAAAGGATTTGGTCAAAAAAGAGATGCTGGAAAACTGAACATTCTAAAAGTATCTCAACTGATTTTACTGGTGGTGATGTTCTGAATTCGGTAGCATATGAGCTTTATGACTTATTGGACTTAGGAATATTGGAAAGGTTGCTGTGGACTGCACAGAAGCCCTGCTCATGTGTGACAGCCTCATACCATCCCAGCTGATCCATATTCACACAGTAAATATGTTTAGGAATGAATATAAAACAAATTTGTTATTGATTCTGGTTTCACTGAAAACCAAATATAACAAATATTGCATAATCTTACAGTCCATAGATGGGGAAAGAGTGACTGAAATATGGAATGCAGCTAACTGTTACTTTTTATTAAATGCACAATGTGGGGTGAGAAGGGGACATATGGGACATGAAATCTGATATTTCGGCAGTCTTTTGCTTCTGCATAAACCACACAGAAAAGCTTATCACTGCTGCTGATTTCCAGTCAGTGATCATTCCTCCTGGGATTTGGCAAGAGTTTATCTTTATGCTATCTGTTGAAAAAGCGGTGGGGAATGAGAAAACCTTGCCTAATCAAATTAGAAAGCTAAACAAAATTTCTGAGAGAGAAATGATTAAGAAGAAAAAGTTTAGAGTTTGTATGCACAATTTCAGGCAAACAGTGGGCAGATTATAACAAGATTATATCTATTCATACTGTGAGTGGGACTTCATGGAAATAACTTATTAGCAGTTAGATTCCTATACATAAACTCCCACACAAGTGATACGGTGGAGATCTTAATCTCTTAAACCCACATAGCAAAAGAAGAATTTGAAATTTTTAACTCCAAAATTATATCATTCTATGCTTTGACTCTCTGGATTGTTTTGGGTATTTTTTTAATCTTTTTTTTTTAACCAGTCGGGGGGAACAGAGTTAGGATAGGGACACAGTTTTTTAAGTGACTTACTATAGAGGCACCTGGGTGGCTCAACTGGTTAAGCATCCGACTTTGGTCATGATCTCACAGCTCATGAGTTTGAGCCCTGTGTCAGGCTCTGTGCTGACAGCTTGGAGCTGAAGCTGCTTCGGATTCTGTGTCTCCCTGTCTCTCTGCCACTCCCCTGCTCTCTCTCTCTCTCTCTCTCTCTCCCTCTCCCTCAAAAATAAATAAACTTTAAAAACATTTTTTGATGACTTACTGTATTTCCTAGATTGCAGGTATATATAATTGTATACATGCATCTGTGGCAGACAAAATAATGGCCCCCAAAAGTACGTATATCCTAATCCCTGTAACCTGTAAATATGTTAAGTAACATGGCAAAGATGTATTAAGGTACAGACAGATGGAAATAACTCTGTTACACAGTTAACTCTAAAATTATCCCAGTGGGCCCAAAATATGTACAAGGGCCCTTAAAATTGAAAGAGACTGTAGGAAGAGGGAACCAGAGGGCACCATGAGAACTCAGTCTGACTTTGGTAGCTTTGAAGATGAAGGAAGATCGATATGAGTCAAGAAAATTGGACAGCCTCTAAAGGTGGAAAATGCAAGAAAGTAGATTCTCTCCTAGAGCCTCCAGGATAGAATGCACCTTTGCTGACACCTTGAGCTTTGCCCAGTAAAATCCATGTCAGACTTCTGAACTACAGAACTGTTAGAAAATAAATTTGTGTTGTTTTAAGCCATTAATTTTGCGGTAACTTGTTACAGCAGCCATAGAAAACTAATACAAATATCATTTTATAGAATCACATATTGTAAATAGAAGGTACTGAAATAGCCTTGAGTTTGGAACATTCTCAGATGCCGAAGGCAATAGATTAAAGGCTGAACAAGATCCAGTCCAATCCGCCTTATCAAACCTGAACACATTTCAGGAATTGAGCTCTGCTATCTGTGTTTATGGACACTTCAAGAAATAGCAAGCAGTGTATTCCCCGATAATCAGAAGCCAGAAGACTGCTGAACAGAATGTACAATTGTAAGAATGTAAAAGGAAACAAGAATTTTATTTGCTTTTCATGCAGAGGCAGATTCTTATTTCTATGATCTCTATTTGCCTAAATATAAGAAATCTTGTCCTTTTTTTAAGACTGAAATTTTATCACTTGTACTACCGTATTTTTGGATGAGTTTTGGTGCTGTCTCTGACACTGACTTTCATATTTAAAGATAACTGACAGGAACCACTCTCTGTTGGGATGCTTGATGCGTAATCATTCCATCTATATTGAACAAATACTCATTTGACCCTCACTGTCCTCAAAGCACTGCCCTAGGCAGCAGAGTATAATAGTGAACCATCTACATTCAGCCCTTGCCTTCCCAGAACTTAAAGTCTAGTTGGGAAATCAGGTACGAGGGTTATCACAACACAGTGTGGGGAGTTCTGTAATAGGACATTTTGCTGTTAGGGGCACCTAACTCAGCCTTGACAGAGAGTAGGGGGTGAATACCCAAAGGCAAGGATTTTTAGAGAAAGCAGGCCCTTTGGTACAGCCATCATCAGATGGCTGATTTATGTTTGCAGGGCGGGGTCTTATTCTTCTGTCTCTTTCTCCTGGTCAGTTTGAATCTCTTGCTCAGGGAGTCACCCTGTTCCTGAATGTAAATGGCACATTGCCCATTCAAACACATATTGTAAGGAGAAATTCAAAACATTCTTCAAAATTATGGCTCGGTATGTTTTTTAAACTACTATATGGATATAGTTTTGGCTTTTTATTTTGAAACTTGTTATGCCACAGATGGCCAAAAAACCTTTTGCTAACCTTTCCCTGTACATATCTTGCCTATCACATTTTACTAATTCCTAACACAAGAAAAATAGTATTTATTTTTAAGCAAAATTTTATATTTTTCTACTTATAAAAGAATGCAAGTTCATTTTAGGGATGCCTGGGTGGTTCAGTTGGTTTAGCATCCGATTCTTGGTTTCAGCTCAGGCCATGATCACACAGTTGTGGGATTGAGTCCTACATCAGCCTCTGTGCTGACAACACAGAGCTTGCTTGGGATTCTCTCTCCCCCCCATTCTCTGCCCCTCCCCTGCTCATGCGCACACATGCTCTCTCTCAAAATAAATAAATAAACTTAAAAAGAAAAGAATATAAGTTCATTTCAAAAATCTGGGAAAGTGCAGAAAAGAATAAAGAAAAATAGTTTTATCACCATGATTCTACTAATCTGAAGGTGTCTCTGCCCTCAGTTTTCTATACAATCCTCATTATTGGCAGACTCCATATTTATTAATTCACCTATTCACTAAAACTTCATTGTAACCCCAAAACCAATACTCTCAGTGCTTTCTCAGTCAGTCAGGGGCCCTTGTATGTGCACAGCAGCAAAAATGTTGAGACCCACCACACATGTTCCCAGCTGAGGGTGCTGAGGTTAATTAAGCAGAGCAATGCTCTGCCTTCTTGTTTCAGCTCTCAGGCTGTAAACAAGTATCCTTTCTGTAGTCTACTTAGTGCCATGTTTTTAGCATTTTTGTGCTTTTCATTGGTGATTTAATTGTTTAAAATGACCCTGAGGGGTGCCTGTGTGGCTCAGTCGATCGAGCGCCTGACTCTTGATTTCAGCTCAGGTTATGATCCCAGGGTCGTGGGATCAAGCCCTATGCCAGGCTCCATGCTTAGTGTGGAGCCTGCCTAAGATTCTCTCTCTCTTTCCCTCTGCCCCTCTGCCCCTCTCCCCTGTTCACACTCCTTCTCTCTCTCTCTCTCTCTCTCACAAAAACAAACAGCATAGGGCTGAAGTGTTCTCTTGCATTCCTAAGCACATGGAGAAAATACATGAATTAGATAAGCTTTGTTCACACTGTTGGCCATGAGCTCAGTGTTAATGAATCAACAACATATATTAAATAAGGTGTCTTTAAATGGAAATACGCATAAAACAATGTTATAATATATTGATCAGTTGACAAAATCATTGTGACCAGAGGTTGCATTTTCCCCAGGAGCAGTGATTCAATATTGGCTACTTCAGTGTTCATATAGAACAAAACTACCACAAATACTAATAATTTTCTGTATTTTCTTTATGCCAAAGAAGAAAAATCATACAATATGTTAATTTTTTATCTGACCTTTTTTTTCATTTAACATACATTCTGAACACCTTTCAATATTATTACATATTTTTAAAATATGGTTTTAATGATTTATTTGACCAAACTGTCTCCTTGATTTGTTTCCCTCTTGCTAGATGTTAGGTTACTTCCAAAGATCATTCTTATACATTCATTTTTGTGTTTTTTATTCATTCATCCATTCAACAAACATTTATTGAGGACCAACTATATTCCAGGCCTCATGCATAAGGATACAAAAATAAACAGAATTGGCATCCATCCTCAGGAGTTTCTGTCATCCTGAAGTTTGTGCCCAACTGAGAGGGACAGATAATAAGCATTCACACAAATAATTCATTAGAATAGTAATAAATGCTAGTAGGGACAAGGACAGGAAGCCACAAGAGGACACAAGAGAGCCTGATCTTGAGGAGGGAGAAATTCCCTGATAAGTAACATACTCAGCTGAGCCCTGAAAGAACTCAGGACCAGACTGTACTAGACTCCTACATTAGAGGTAGAAGGAAAGGTTTTTCTTCTCTCTTCTCTCCCTCCTCACCCTCCCCACAGCACAAGCCAACGGTGCATCAACAGTTCACCCTCATGTGCATGTGACCACAAGGTCAGGCTCCCATCTAGCTGCCTGCCCACACCCACTACCCCTTTCTGCCACCCCCACCCCTAGAGGAAAGAGGAGTAGGAGAGCCATTGGGCTAAGTAAAGGATATGTCTGCCTGGATGGGATTCAGTATGTAGCAGCCAGCAGACCCCACAGGACCAGGCTAGCAGAAGAGAGGGGCTCTTCTCAACTGCAGGCCTGCCCAGGGTAGGGCCTGGACTCAGCTGCGGGGTAAGGCAAACAGATGCACTGCAGTTTAGCACTGTCTGGGGCCACCACAGATACTGTCAAACCCCACCACCACCATGCCCTTTTTCCCAGTAGAGCAGCTGCTCAAAATCATCCTTTGCTACTGTTTGGAAGATCAAATTCAGAGTGCAAATGGCTATTTACGGGTATTAGGTGTACAATGTGTGAACAAGTCAATAGTATTCAAGTCAAGAACCAATTAAAACCATTAGCTGACCTCATTGCACACCTTAAGAGCAGCCTTACTTTAAGAGGTCCAAGTGTCCACTTTGCCAGAAAATCTTTCAAACAATTTTATTTGAGGATATATCTCCAAGAAATGTGTATACCGAACTGGAGACAATGTGAACATCAAGGAATTTGAACGTGATTATTGGGGGAGTATCAGTCTGAATTATATCATGCAGAATTTAAAAGAAATGCGATTTATACTTTCTAAAAGATTAACACTAAGTCTTAACTGCTAACTAGCCATTGCCACTAGAGGTCCTGCCTACCCTACTTCAACAAACAGATAAGCGGTCTTTGTAACCAGTCCCTGAGTAGTGTGATTTGTAACACATGCCACTTAAGTGCTTGGACATATTTATTCTCTTAAAATAAGATTAACTGCAGTAATCTTTGGCACATCACGAATTTGCTTAGCAAATTCTCTCAACACGAATGAAACTTCAGCCGGTTACAGGCTAAATTGTCATCAGTTCCAAAGCAGCAATGCCCAAATTAGTATGCAATGCAAAAAGTAACTTCTATCCTGAAGGCCTTGACATCCAGGATGCATATTAATAGTGACTTATTTACCAGCCATACACTGTGATTCTCTAAAACACACTATGGTGACAACATATGCAACAATCCTAATAAGGTTTCTCAAAAACACCTCTACAGAGACTTCAAATCCCATACACCCATACAAATAATACACTCATATTAGCTGATGCTCACCTAAAGTTTTCACTCAGAGAAGCAGTTTGAGGCTAGTTTGGCACCTCACCCAGCTTTCTAACAGTCTCCAGGTGAAAAAGAGAAGGAGAAAAAAGGTGTTAGTTACAAAATCAGAGTTCATAAACTTTTGCCTCTTTGTTTTCTGTGTAGCCTAGCTGGGACTCACTCTTTCCCAGAGAGTGTGTCAGAAAGAAACCCCCACCCCCCACCGTGTCCACCTTCTCACCAAGGTCATTTCCACCTTGCGCAACCCTCAGGTCTTCACGAGGAGTTCCATGCTCCATGACCTCACAGAAAGTTCATCCTCTTTGTCAATATCTTCAGCCATCCCTGAATCCAAGACATTGTTCAGGTTCTGTGACACGATCTATTCTTAGTGAACCGTGTTGGGGAGTCTTAAACCCTCACATTTTCATCCAAGTGACTCTGTAGTTTGGCGTCAGTAAATAACTGCAATTTGTGTGTGTGTTTTCCCCATGAGAATGGATTTCAACCTTCAAAGCCTGGGTACTAAAGTCTCTTTCACAACTGCATTTGCATTTTTAGGAAAAGCATTCATTCTGTCCCAGGTTTTCCTGAGCCCTTTTCTTTTTCTATCCATGACACTTGGAGCAGTGGTTCTCAGCCCTACCTGCACATGAAAATCATCTGGAGAGCTTTTAAAAGCACAGAAGCTTGGACTTCATCCCATATAAATTGAATAAAAATTCCTGTGAGGTGGGCATTGATATTTTATATAGCTCCCACGTGAAATGTGCAGGCAGGGTTGAGAACCAGTTCCTAAAAGTATCAGTTAGGATTATTTCACTCATATCACTTGATCAAGATTTTTAAGAAAGAAGGGTGCCTGGGTGGCTCAGTTGGTTGAGCATCCAACTCTTGGTTTTGGCTCAGGTCATGATCTCATGGTTCGTGAGTTTGAGCCTGCGCTGACATTACAGAGTCTGCTTGGGATTCTCTCTCTCTCTCTCTCTCTCTCTCTGCCCCTCCCCTGCTTGTGCTCTGTCACTCTCTCTCTCAAAATGAATGAATGAATGAATGAATGAAGAGATTTTTAAGAAAGATATTCCATTTAAATCCATGGGAATTTAATATATATTAATATTAATGACTCTTTGTACTTGCCTAGAGATTTTAACATTTTATAGTACTTTCACAACTCATTTACTATTTGCATAATCAATCAATATTTATGAAATACATATCAGGGGCCATACTAGGTGCTAGAACAAAATAGATGAAAAAACATGACCCTTGTCCTTCAAAAACATACAGAGGAGTAAATGAGATCAAACAGATACACTTCCAGACAAGTTGCAAGTGCCATAGAGTGTGATAAGTCCAAGGAGGGAGTCATCTGGTATATGTGGGAAGTTTGGGAAAGGACTCATGCAGGAGGTTACTCCTTTGCGAGTCTTGAAAGATGAGTAAGGGGTCTCCAAGTGGAAGGTGGGGGTGGGTGGGAGAGATTCCAAGAATTTCAGGCAAAGGGAGCAGTATAAGCAAAGATAATGAAGCTATGAAACATACTGGCATGTTTTGTTAGTTAGGTAAGAGGAGCAGCAGGAGCAAGAAATGGGTCTAGAGAATTCACAGGGGACCTAAATTCTACACTAAAGAATTTGGACTTTATCCTGGAGGCCACTGGACCTCCAACACTTTTTATCACACACCCATCAATAAAAAATTTTAGCAAAACTTCCAACATATGTTTATTCATTTATAATTTACCTATATGTAATGCCATATTAATATACTACAAAACATATGCCAAAGGTAGACATTTTTAAAAGGCCAAGATCAAAAGCAACTATAAATGGAAGTTCTGATATTGTCCTCCTTCACTCCAGTAAATCACCTTGCACATCCCTGGATGTGTATACCCTACTTTGAGATCACTACAACAGACTTGGAGAGTCAACAAAGTGACTTAATCTATACTTCACAGAACCTGTAAGGTAGGTAGTGCAAAAACAGAAAAACTAAGCCCCAGAGATATAGAATGACTTCTTGAGGTCATGCAGCTAGTTATAGCATAGAGAGGACTAGGACTCACACTGAAGACACAGGCCAGTGTTCTCCTACTCCCTCACAGTAGCTCCCCTGAGCTGTACTCCTCACCACAATTTTTGTGAAGTCAAGAGACTTTGGAGAAGATATAGCTGTATTCAATTATGTGATCTTTCCGTCTTACCAGGATATGAGAGAGATTGTTACAAAGGAACCATAAAACATCATTAGGATGAGATCGAATTGGTACCACTATATTGAGATCAAGGAAAGGAGTCATTTATCTGAAATGAATGAGGAATAGAATGGTCTTAGTTAACAAAGAGCTGCCATGTACATGTAAGAATGAATTATCAACATTTAAAGAAGGCGATATAGCATGGCAGATGGAGAGAACACTGATTTTGCAGGCAGGGATCTGAGATTGAATCCTAACTCTGCCACTTAATATGCCTTCCATGAGCTTGGGCAATTTGCTTAAGCTTACTCACCACTCTGGAGCTGGATAATTTCTACCCCCTAAGACTGATGTGAATATTAAATAAACTTTCAGTAGATGCTCTTTTTCTTCCCATTCCTCAACAAATAGAATACTGTAAATTGTGCTAACCACTAAAATCGGACTGAACATTGGATATAATTCCATCCAACTTGGGTCATGCAGAAGGCATTTTAGAAATTTCTATTATGGGAATGCAAGCTGGTGCAGCCACTCTGGAAAACAGTATGGAGGTTCCTCAAAAAACTAAACATAGAACTACCCTATGACCCAGCAATTGCACTACTAGGCATTTATCCAAGGGATACAGGTGTGCTGTATCCCTTTTGAAGGGACACATGCACCCCCATGTTTATAGCAGAGCTATCAACAATAGACAAAGTATGGAAAGAGCCCAAATGTCCATCGATGGATGAATGGATAAAAAAGATGTCATATATATATGGAGTATTACTCGGCAATCAAAAAGAATGAAATCTTGCCATTTGGAACTACATGGATGGAACTGGAGGGTATTATGCTAAGTGAAATTAGTCAGAGAAAGACAAAAATCATATGACTTCACTCATATGAGGACTTTAAGAGACAAAACAGATGAACATAAGGGAAGGGAAACAAAAATAATATAAAAACAGGGAGGGGGACAAAACAGAAAAGACTCATAAATATGGAGAACAAACTGAGGGTTACTGGAGGGGGTGTGGGAGGGGGGATGGGCTAAATGGGTAAGGGGCACTAAGGAATCTACTCCTGAAATCATTGTTGCACTATATGCTAACTAATTTGGATGTAAATTTTAAAAAAATAAAAAATAAAACAAGTTAAAAAAAAGAAATTCCAATAAGTGATTATTATAAATTAAAGAAATGCTTCTTGTTGGAAAGACTGTTGACACAACTAGGTTTTTGTATGCAGAATAATAGCTACAATTGTTTGAAAGCCTACTAGGTGCAAGGATTTCATTAGCTAGTCTACAAGTAATATTTAATTTTCACCACACAATTTGTAGCAAGTATTCTTGTCTTCATTTTACAAATGAAGTTAATTGGTAGAGGGCCCACAACTAGAATCCAGTCCTGTTTGTTCAAAATCTTCTCCATTAACTATTACATTAGATTAAAGAGTATGAATCTAAAACCTCATTTGCAAACTCTTTCACAGAACACTAACTTTTTGAAATATAAACATTCATTCCAGAATGAAGACTGTTTACCGTAGCTGCATCTGAGAAGTTCACAAAAACACTTTGTATTATTAAAGATTCTGTGAAGCTCTGCAGGGAGGAAACCAATTTATTTTTATTTAACTCAAATTTCACAAATGTATTTGACCATGGAAACCTTTCTTGTTTCCAGGAATACATATTAACATCACCCAGGAACAAATATTCAATAACCACTAGTTTGGGATATGCTTATCTAAAGAAACCACAGGACAACTTCCATTTGACATGTTGATATTATCAGAAAGACAAAGACAGATAAGATACTGTTTTCCTAACCCTTTGGAAGATTCACTAGGTATAGAACAGGGAAGATTATATGGCTCTTTTTCTATAGCAACAGTTCCACACAGATAAGCCTTTCCACTCATCAAGCTTGGTCACTTTCGCAAATATAAAATTTGTTTTGGGAAGACAAAACTAAAGGTATTACAGTCTGAACATTCTGGAATTACACCATCCTATTCAGGTGAGATTTTTCAGAACAGAGGAATGACTGTACTGCATATCAAACAACTCATGAGAGAAAACATCTCTTCTTATACAAGCAGCTATAACTAAAATCTTGCTCCTTATAGTGAATTCTCGATGGTAGAGCTGCAGGGCTGATTGATGAGTGCTGCCTACCACAGTAGGGAAATTGCAAAGAGAAACTGCACACAAGACTGAGAGGAGCACGCTGTGCTAATCTGCAATTCCCCATGGTCCCCTGGTGAGGTCTGGAGGCTAGAGAGGAAGGACATGACAATGGGGAGAAATCAGAGAGAGATGGGAGGGGGTTGTCACCAGTGAAAGCAAGGAAGGCTGAGGTTGGTGCATTTATGCCTCTATTGCACTGTACTCTGTCCAGCAGCCGCTGAACAACACAATATAGATTTAGAGCTTGTTAAGATTAGATGCACAGGTATGTCCCTTCCCAGTAATCCACAGAGCCTTTGAGAAAGTACAATTGGGGTCATCAATTTCTATCTGGGAAAAGTGCCAACATACACTTTCCTCAAAGAAATGGAATTTTGGTTTAGAATGTTGAAAAACAAATCCGAAAACAGAGGTGAAGCTGGAGGGGATAGATGCAGTGATAAAGGGCAACATTAATTGAGAAAGCAGCTATGAGTGGTTTTCCATTCCCATCACATACAAAAGTGTCTGGGAAATATTTGACAACATAATAAGCTGAGTTTGGGTTCTCCTTTATTCCCCAGAGACAAAAAAAAAAAAAAAAAAAGGTTGTAGCAAGATATCAGTATAAATTTTAAAACAGTAATATAGGGTGTTCTATCTCAAATTTTAAAGACTTAACCTATCTATCTCTGAATTATACAGAGCCACTATGTGATGAAGACATGTTATCCCCAAATATAATCCAGTAGAAAAAAAGGAAAATGGAGTCTCTATTAACTTGCTGCTTTGTAACCCAGAACCTCAAATTTGGTTATTTGGTCTTCCCTTTATTCTCATATAAATAAGTTATTTTCTTGTAATACTAAATAAATTCCCAGATCATAAAAAATGAATTTTCCCCTTTGGCCAGTGACCAGAGGATCTCAAGTTCCTCTAATTTTAAAGTTCTGCTTTTGTTATATTCAAAATAGACTGAGTTTGAAAGATATTGTTGATTAGTCTCTATATTTAAAGTATAACAGGGGATGTTAAACTTTACAGAGCATTTATCAACAACTCAAGTCACCAGTATCCATGATGGACAGAATCAGGTTGGTTTCACTTCCCAGGGTAGGAGAGTAGCCTAACAACTCTGATTATCCTCGGGCTATTGCTCCCGGTGTCTTAAAAGCCATTCCTGAAATGTCATTTGCTGTCACCATCATTTTCTGCCAAAGGTGCCAGCATGGTAGCTTCTGAATTGTCCCACTGGTAAAAAAGAAAAAAAGAAAAAGAAGAGAAAACTACAAGCACCCAAATTTACACCACATCATTTTTCATAATAGCTTTATTTATTAAGATATACTTCACACACCATTAAATTTAATCTTTTAAGGGTTACAATCGAGTAGGTTTTAGTATATTCACAGAATTGTGCAGCCATTGCCACTATCTAATTGGAGAACATTTTCACCATCCCTAAAAAGAACCTTGTACCCATTAACAGTCACTCTCTATTCCTCTTTCCATCCCATATACTGGGCATTTCTCATAAATAGAATCATACAATATGTAGTCTTTCTGACTGTTTTCTTTCACTTAGCATAATGTTTTCCATGTTCATCCAAGTTGTAGCATATGTATACTTTATGCCCTTTACTGACAAATTTTTATTCCATTGTATAGCTATACCATATTTTATTTATCCATTCATCAGTTCATGGGCATTTGGGCTGTTTTCCACTTTTCAGCTATGATGAATAATGCTGCCAGAAATCTTCATGTACAGATTTATATAGAGGCATGTTTTCCATTCTCTTGGGTATATACCTAAGAGTGAAATTGCTGGGTCATATGGTGAATCTAAGTTTAATCTGTTGAGGTGCTGCCAAACTATTTTCCAAAGAGGCTGCACCATTTCACAATCCTATCAGCAATGTATGAGGGTTAAATTTCTCCATATCTTTGCCTACACTTGTTATTATCTTTTTTTTTTAATTTTAGTCATCTTAATAGATGCAAAGGGGTATTTCATTATGGTTTTGATTTCCATTTCCCTAATGACTAGTCAGATTGAGCAACTTTTCATGTCTTTATTGGCCATTTGTTTATCTCTTTTGGAGAAATGTCTATTCAAATACTCTAGCCATTTTTTAATTGGGTCATTGTCTTTTTATTATTATTGACTTATAACAATATATTCTATATTGTAGATAGAAGTCTCTTATCAGATTTATGATTTGAAAATATTTTTTCCATTTCCATGGATTGTCTGTTTACATTCTTAATGATGTCCTTTGAAGTATAAAAGTTTTAAATTTTAATGAAGTCTAATTAATTTATTTTTTCTTTTGTCATTCATGCTTTTGCCATCATATCTAAGAAGACATTGCCTAATTCGAGGTCATAAGGACTTATTTCTGTGTTTTTCTTTTTTTTTTTATTGTTTATTTATTCTTGAGAGAGAAAGAGGGACAGAGACTGAGACAAAGCAAGAGTGGAGGAGGGGCAGAGCAAGAGAGGGACACAGAATCTAAAGCAGGCTCCAGGCTCAGAGCTCTCAGCCGAGAGCCTGACAGGAGACTCGAACTCACAAACTGTGAGATCATGACCTGAGCCAAAGTCGGATATTTAACCGACTGAGCCACTCAGGCGCCCCTCTGTGTGTTTCTTCAGAATGTTATAGTGTCAGATCCTTCATTTAGGCTTATGATTTTTTTGAATTAATTTTTGTGTATCATGTGAGATAGGGATCCAACTTTATTCTTTTGAATGTAGATATCCAGTTGTCCCCAATCATTTGTTTACCCTTTTCCCCTTCATTGGGTTGTCTCAGCTCCCTTGCAAAAATTAATTGACCATTAAGAGTTTACTTCTGGGCTCTTTATTCTATTCCATTGTTCTATATTTCTATCCTCTGCCAGTTCCACATTGTCTTGATTACAGTAGCTTTGTCATAAGTTTTAAAATTGGGAAATATGAATTCTCCAATTTTGTTCTTCTTATTCAAGGTTTTTTTTAAACTCTTTGAATTTTGGGGCACCTGGGTGGCTCAGTTGGTTAAGGGTCCGACTTAAGCTCAGATCATGATCTCATAGTTTGTGGATTCAAGCCCCATGTTGGGTTCTGTGTCTCTCCCTCTCTCTCTCTGCCCCTCCCCCACTTGTGCTCTGTCTCTCAAAAATAAATAAACATTAAAAAAATTTTTTTAACTCTAAATTTTTCATTTCTTTGTATTTCTATGTGAAATTTAGGATCAGCTAATCAATCTCTACAAATAAAGGCAGCTGAAATTTTGATAGGGATTACACTAAATTTATTGACAAATTTTGGAATATTGCCCTCTTAACAACATTGTCTTTTGATACATTGCTATTTATTTAGGCCTTACTTGATTTCTTTTGATGATATTTTATAGTTTTTAGTGTATAAATCTTTCATTTGTTTTAAAAATTTATTCCTAATTATTTTGTTCTTCTTGATGCTATTGTTAAAGAATTATTTCTTAATTTCATTTCTGAGTGAACAATTGACAATATATGGAAATATAACTAATATCTGTATATTCATCTTATATCAGGCAACCTTGCTGAACTTGCTGGTTAGCTCTAATAATGTATGTGTGTGTGTGTGTGTGTGTGTATTCCTTAGGATTTTCTATATAATCATATAATCATATGATCATATAATTTGCACAGTGATCAGTTTACTTCTTCCTTGTCAATATTGATGCATTTTATTTCTTTATTTCTTTTTCTTGCCTAATTACCCTGACTAGAAACCTCTAGTACAATGTTGAATAGAAGTGACAAGAGCATACACCCTTGCCTTGTTTTTGATCTTAGAGGAAAAGCATGCAATTTTTCACCAATAAGAATGATTTTAGCTGCACTGTTTTTGTATATGGCTGGACTTTGTCAGGTTGAGGAAATTCCCTTTTTGTTCTAGTCTGTCAAATTATTTCACTATGAAGGAGTGTTGGACTTAGTCAAATGATTTTCTGCATCTAATGAGAGAATCACATCATTTTTTCCTTTAATCTATTAGCATAATATAATAATATTCCATTGGTTGAAGTTTGTATGTTGAACAATCTTACATTCCTGGAATACATTCTACTTGCTCATGGTGTATAATCCTCTTAATACATTGCTGGATTCAGTTTTCTTGTGTTTTCTTGAGAATTTTTATATCTGTGTTCAAAAGAGATTATCGGTCCATAGTGTTCTTGTAATGCCTTTTTCTCATTTTGGTAACAGGGTAGTATTGGTCTCATAGAATTACTATGAAAACATTCTCTCCTCTTCTACTTTTTGGAAGAGCTTATGAGGATTGGTGTTAGTTCTTTTTTAAGCATTTGTTAGAATTTCACCAGTGAAGCCATTTTGACCTGGGCTTTTCTTTGTGGGAAGTATTTTTATTACTCACCTAATCTCTATGCTTGTTATATTCAAATTTTCTATTTTTTTTCAGTCCATTTCAATAGTTTGTGCCTCACTAAAAATGTGTCCATTTTATCTAGATTGTCTAATCTGTTGGCATGCAATTGTTCATAGATTTCACTTACAATGGTTTTTATTTCTGAAAGGTCAGTATCCTCTCCTTCATTTCTAATTTGGTAATTTCAGTCTTCTCTATTTTTCCCTTACTCATCTGAGATAAATATTTGTCAATTTTCTTGATCTTTTCAAAAAATGAACTTTTAATTTTGTTGATTCTATGATAGTATTGTCTGTATTATTTATTTCTATTTAGTGTGTTTTTCTTTCTTTTATTCTTCTTGCTTTGGGTTTAGTTTGCTCCTCTGTTTCTAGTATGTTAAGGGAGAAGTTTAAGTTATTGATTTGATATCTTTCTTCATGTTAATATAGGCATTTATAGCTATGAATTTCTGTCTAATAATTATTTGAGCTGTATCCCATAACCTTTGGTATGATATATCTTCCTTTTCACTATCTCAAAATATTTCTAATTTCCCTTGTGATTTTTTCTTTGATCCATTGGTTATGAGTGTACTATTTAATGTACCTATATTTTCAAATTTCCCAAAAATCCTTCTGTTGTTAATTTCTAATTTTATTCCATATGGTCAGAGAATTTACTTGGAATGATTTCAATCTTTTTAAACTTCTTAAGACTTGTTTTATGACCTAACATATGTCTATCATGAATAATGTCCCATTTGCACTTGGGAAGACTATATATTCTACTATTGTTAAGTGGAATGTTATATAGATGTTGTTACACCTAGTTGTTTTGTTTTGTTCAAGTCTTCTACTTCCTTGTTGATCTTGCGTATTTATTCTTTTCATTCTTGAAAGTAGGATACTGAAGTTTCCAACTATTAGTGTTGAGTTATTTATTTTTCCCTTCAATTCTGCCATTTTTTGCTTTGTGTATTTTAGGGGTCTGTTAAGTACATGCATATTTATAATTATTATGTCTTCCTAATGGATTGACCCTTGTGTCATTATAAAATTTCCCCCTTTGTCTCTAGTAGCAATTTTGTCCAAACATCTGTTTTGTCTGATAGAAGAATAGCCATTCTAGGTCACTTTTGGTTAATGCTTCCATGGTATATCTGTTTCCATTCTTTTACTTTCAATTTAATTGTATCTTTCAATCTAAAGTGTATCTCTTAGAGGCAGCATATAGTTGAATTGTTTTTTGAATCTATTATCCCACATTCTGCCTTTTGTTTGGAGTGTTAAGCTTCACATTTACTGTAATTTCTGGTAAGATTGGATTTATATATGTCATTTTCCTATTTGCTTTCTCTATGTTTTATGTTTTATGTCTTATATCTTTTTGTTCCTCTGTTCCTTGATCTTTTGTGTGTGTTAAATAGGTATTTTCTAACATACCATTTTGTTTCTCTTTTGCAATATTTTAAAATTTATACCCTAGGGATTACAATTAACATCTTAACTTAGAGCGATCTAGTTTAGATAAATACCAACTTACTTTCAATGATATATAAAATATTGCACCAATTCCTGTCCTCCCCCTTTGTGTTATTGTCATATAACTTACATGTTCATAATTATAAGTCCATCAATACAGCTTTATAATTATTCTTTTATGCAGTTGTCTTTTAAATTAGATAGAAGAAGAAAATAGTTACAAGCAAAAAATACATTTAGACTATCTTTTATTTTTATAAAATAAAATACCTTTTACTGGCAGTATTTCTTCATATGCAGTTAAGTTACCATCTAGTGTCCTTTTATTTTATCCAAAAGGTCTCCCTTTACTATTTGCCATAGGGCATGTCTATCAGTAATGACTTCTCTCAGTTTATCTGAGAATTTTGTATTTCTCCTTTGTTTTTTTGAAAAATAGCTTTGCTAGGTATAAAATTTTTCATTGACAGTGTTTTCCCTTCAGCATTTTAAATAGCTCATTCCATTGCCTTTGAGACACTATGGCAATTTTTTTTATGAGAGTCAGCTAATAATCTTATTTAGGATCCCTTAAACTTGGTGAATCACTTATCTCTTGCTATTTTCAAGATTTTGTTTGTTTTTTGGCTTTGGCTTTAGACTGTTTGACTATGGTGTGTCAAGGTGTAGATCCTTTTGACTTTGTCCTACTTGGATTTATTGAGGTTCTTGGATGTGCATATTAATCTTTGCATGAAATTTAGGAAGTTTCCAGCCATTATTTTTTCAGACATTCTCTATGCTCTTTGCTCTTTCCCCTTTCTTCTGAGACTTCATTGTACATATGTTGGTACTGTGATAACATTCCACATGTTTCTGACATTCTGTTTATTTTTCTTCATTCTTTTTACCTTCTGTTTCTCAAACTCATTAATCTAAATTGACCTGTTTGCAAGTTTGCTTTTTCTTTCTTTTGTTATTCATGCTTCCAGTGATATTTTCATTTCAGTTATTGTAGTGATAAACTCCAAATTTTCTAGTTTGTTCTTTTTATATATAGGTTCTCTTTATGGATATTCTATATTTGGTGAGACTATATTTTCATATTTTCCTTCAATGTTTTAGACTTGGTTTCCTTTAAGTATTTGAATATATTTATAATAGGTGGTTTAAAGTCTTTGTCTATTGGGGTACCTGGGTGGCTCAGTCACTTGAGCGTTTGACTTTGGCTTAGGTCATGATCACCCAGTTTTGTGAGTTTGAGCCCTGCATTGGGTTCTGTGCTGACAGTGCAGAGCCTGGAGCCTGCTTTGGGTTCTCTCTCTCTTTCTCTCTCTCTCTCTCTCTCTCTCTCTCTTTATGTGCCTCTCCCCCACTCATGTTCTCTCTGCAAAATAAATAAACATTAAAAAAATTCTTTTAAAATCTTTGCCTATTAAGTTCAACATCCAGGGACAGCTCCCCCCTGTCCCCACCTCCATGTATAGGCTACATTTTGCTCTTTATTCACATGTCCTGTAACTTTTTGTTAAACTCTACACATTTTAAATAATGTAATGTAACACCATAGAAGATTACTCCTTAGGGTTTGTTGATCTGTGTTGTTGTTGCTGCTCTTTATTTAGTGACTTTTCCAGATTAATTCTTGAAAATCTGTATTTTATGTCAGTTTAGCTGCAGATATCTGTGCTCAGATAGCTGAGTGGCCAACTAACGATTAGACAGATATTTCCTTAAATGCCTTGAACAAATAAGTCTCACAGCCACTGCCAAGCGACTGTAGGTGTGTATTGGGCTATGACTTCAATGCTCTAGCAGGCAGTTTACAACTCTGCCTTAACTTCCACATCCTGCTTGCACAGAGCCTTCAGGTTAGCCAGAGGGAATATATTATGGCCTTCTCAGATCTGTCCTAGGCATGTTCACAGCTCTGCACATTTGCATGGACCTCTATATCAGGAACATGTTGGAGCTTTCCAAAATTCCCTATGGATGTCTTATTCTCCAGTTTTTTCATAAAATTTTTGGTAATCCTCTATTTAGCCCAAACTTGTATCCCTACTTCTGGCAGCTGCAATGTTAAACAATTACTGCTGGTTGTTTCAACGAATGTCCTGGGAATGTGACATTTATTATAATAAACATAATAACCAATTTTGATGGGACAAATGAGTTCAGTGCAAAGTATCTGAGGAGATGATGTAAGAGCTGGGCATGACTTATGAGCTGTAATTTGGCACATAGAGAAGGAAGGCAGGAAACCAGGCAAAGACAGCATCGCTAGAGCCCATAAAGTATTGGGACCTGGTGGTACAGGGTGACTAATGCCCAGAAAGAAGTTATGGCTGGAAAAGGAACATAAAGTAAGATGATGAGGGACTTTGGTTAAGGAAGGCCTTGGCCAAGGAAGACTAAGAAGTTTAAACTTTACTTTTTTAGGTTATGGAGAATCATAGAAAGTTCTTGCACAGAGAAATCATTTAATTATTAGTTTATTCAACAAATATGCACTTTCTATTGTATGTCAAACACTGTTGTATGCATTGAGGATGAAGTAGTGAACAGGACAATAGTCCTGACCTCATAAAGCTTACAGTCTTGGGAGGGAAGAAATACAATGAGGAAAAAATATTAAACATATATTACAGATTTAGGTTGGGATGAGTACTATGAATTAAAGCAAGGGAAGGTTGGAGACAGCTTTGGAGCCTGAAACGTAGGAGGTGGCCATGTAGGGACAGTCAAGGGAAGCCATCTCTGAGGAGGGAACAATCACTGAAATAAGAGGAAACCAAAACTTTAAGGAGCTGCAAATCCATGGAGGAGCAATGGCAAGTTTGAATAACCTGAGGCGAGAATGGAATTGCATTTTCAAAGAAACATAAGAAAACTTGGGAGTAAAGTAAGGGAGAGAGTGATAAGAGATGAGATCTAACAAAAAAGCATGAATTAGATAATGGCCTTGTAGACCAGGGTAAAGAGTTTTAGTTTTACTGTAAGTCAAGGTAGGAAAGCATTGGAAGAATTTAAGCGGGGAAGTGACATGATGTGATTTACATTTTCTAAAGGTCACTGGTTGACTGAATGAAAAACGGACAGTAGAAGGACAAGAGTAGAACAATCTATTTGAGAGATTACAGTGGCCTGAAAGATGTGCTTGGATTTAAGATATATTTTAAATATAAAGCTATAGAACTTGGTGAGGCATGTTAGGAGAAAGGAAAAAAATAAGGCCAATTCCTAGGTTGTGAGCTTAAGCAACCAAATAAATGGTGGTGCCGATAATGGAAAAGAGGAGGAGGGGCAGAAGGAAAAATCAGGGGTTTGGACTGAGGCATATTAAGTTTGAGATGTTAATTAGCTCTGTTAGTGCAGTTGTCAAGTGGGCAGCTGGATATTTGAGTCTAGTGCTTAGGAGAGAAGTCAGAACTGGGTATAAAAATTTGACAGTATCAAGCTTAGAGGTGGAGTTGGTGGGTCACTTAGGGAATGTTCATTACAATGAACAAATTTGCCATTATGAATAAAATATCAAGATTAAGTTATATTTTAAGCATCGTTTTTATGTAGCTTGAATGTAGATTTTTATTTTTCCCTTTATATACTCCAGTCTCACCATCAGTATTTTCTGCTGCTTCATTATAAACCAATTAGCTTCATATTGTTACTATTAACAGTAATAACCATTAAGTGCCTCCTCAAGGCAAACATTGGATGCAGAACTGTTTAAGAAACGTACTCTCTCTGTTCTTATGCAGAAAGCTTATCAGCTGTGGAGTTCTACATTATGCCATTCTGCTGTAGTTCATTATTCTTAACAAAGAAAGTGTCACTTGCACATAATGGAACCATATTTTGTGTGTTATAGGTCACTTTGGTTTGGAAAATTTTTAAGCAATAACTTTTGTGTCTCCTTGTTCTGCTTGGACTTTGAATATTAAATTTTTTGCAATAGGCTCAGCATTTACATTAGCAAATAATGTACTTTGCCTTCCTACTCATTTAACTATGGAAATTAGTCTGCACTATGATTTGATAATCTGTTTTAAAATACTATCTCAGTTTAGGGGTAAGGAGAATAATTTTCCTATATGATGGAAGCTATTTAGTGAATTGATTAAGAAACAAAAGGAACCAGCTTTGATTCTGAATTCCCTTCTAATAGTGCTGAAAGCCTCTTATAAAAAGAAATTTTCTTCTGACACCACCAGACATTCTTAAGATTTAGCAGGATTGCGTGACCTCAAAATAAAACTATACCAATTCTGTATCTGTGTTTCTAAGGCAATGCATCATCAGGTTGGTCGTGTATAAGAACAAGGTAAAATTGGCCGATAGGGAACAAAATACAAAGGAAGGACAGAGGGTGGCTTGGGAGAAGCTACTTGGTTTTCCCAAAGTCAAATATGCTAAAAAACACTTGGAATAAGTATGCATGTTAAAAGTAGATATAGCTTTTTTGTATAGAAGGGAATAGAAAGGGAAAGAAAAAGTCCAATGAGGAAAAAGAAATTATATTCCAAAACCCATTTTATCTACCTTATTGAGCATAGAAATAAATAACAATTAAAAATACTACTTGGAGCTCCTGGGTGCCTCAGTCAATCAGGCATCAAACTCTTGATTACAGATCAGATCAGGACCTCACATTTCCCGTGAGTTTGAACCCTGTGTTGGGCTTTGCACTATCAATACAGAGCCCACTTGGGATTCTCTCTCTCTCTCTCTCTCTCTCTCTCTCTCTGTCTCTTGCTCCTCCCCCACTTGCACATCACATGTGTGTGCTCTCTCTCTCTTTCTCTTAAAAATAAATAATAATAATAATAATAAATGACACTTCTTTTAAACACTAGAAGGTTATTCTTTGGTAATGTGTGAAAAATAGCAACCTGGAAGGATTATTGGTGCAGTTAATCCTGAAATTATGTTAAGCCTTTTTGTGAAGTTGGGGGCTGCATGCCACATCAACACTGCAGTGGTGGTTCCGTGCTTTAATTAAAGCACTGCTGTCCACTTTTCTCCTGTCCTGAGGAAAAAATGGGGGAAATAGGGAGAGTCCAGAAATATGTGGTAACATCTATATCTGGGGCCCACCATGCCCAACTACTCAATTGTTTCCATACCTGTTACTTACTTGCAGCCCAAGTAGGAACTGAACAAGAAGGCCAACATAAACTTATTTTTTTATTAAAGTCATTAAAAAGAAATTTTTTTAATGTTTTTTATTTATTTTTGAGAGAGAGAGGCAGAGAGAAAGACACACACACAGAATCCGAAGCAGGCTCCAGGCTCTGAGCTGTCAGCACAGCCAGACGCCCCTATTAAAGTCATTATTTTAAGTTTATTTACTCATTTTGAGAGAGAGAGCATAAGCAGGGAAGGGGCAGGGGGGGGGGGGGAAGGGGGAGAGAGAGAATCCCAAGCAGGCTCTGCACCCCCCTACATGGGGCTCGAACTCACGAACTGTTGAGATCATGACTTGAGCTGAAATCAAGAGTGGGACACTTAACCAACTGATCCACCCAGGTACTCCAGCATAAACTTATTTTTAATGAATGCAAAAATAAATGACTTATTTGGTATCCCTTAGAGATATTAAAAGCAAAAATGGGCAAGGAGAGGAGAGGCATTAGAAAAAAATGCCCTGATAAAAGTAGGGAAAACGAGAAATGAAAAATGGCTCTTATTAGGAAACTAAGTGATAACTCTATTAGGTTCTATTTTCCTCTTGATGCTGCAAGAAATTCCTACTTCTTCCCCCTGGTCAAAGTAGATGGGGGATTTTTTCTCTTCTCTATTGACTGGTAGCTGCAAGCAGTGATGAAGTGATCAGCAACCATTTTATCAGTTGTCCAAAAAGCGGTTTCTACAAATTCACTCTGTATTTATAGCGTTCCTCCCCTATTAAGGTAAAAAATACGGGTTTTTTTGCATTTGTGTGTGAACTATAGAATAAAAGTCATCAGAAACTAAACTTTTAAGAAATGTTGGGTTTATCGACAAAAATTGTGTTATAGCAAGCAAATCAAAGCCTCCCTTCACACATCAGCAGATCAACTTTTGGTATTCAAGCTCTTCTTAGGTGCTGAGAAAGGAAATTCTCAGGGAATGGACTATGATGCATAACACTATTATGTATGTTTCTCCAGGAATTTCTAAGAAAATTTTATTTTTACACAAAAGTCCACAAATAAGTCAGAACTGAAGTGTGTAAGTGCAACATTAGGTTGTGATCTCAAGAGAGAGAGAGATCAATTTAATTCCTTTTCTTAAGCATGACATATTTATACTTACCTTGCTGATGAAGTAATTAGAACCAATGTACAGGGAGCAGGCATTTATGTTGTCAAAGGAAAACCCACAATGACTAGCAAAAAACCCTTCACTAAAAAAGTGTATAGATTCCATTATATTCAGAGTGCTAAAAGAATAAAAGTTAAAGTTATAAAAAGGAACAAGTTGTGTAAACGTGAAAGTTCACAAAGATACCACTTGGGGTATGATATTATTAAATATTAACATCACAAAATAAAATTACAGGAAACTCTAAATAATGAAAAATACAGTTCTCAAGCAAAGATGCCACTTGAGGGTAGATATACCAGCACCAAGCAATTCCAGAGTAATTCTGAATGTGCAAAAGGAAAGGTCTAACTGAATCATTGTTTCTTTGTTGATGTGTTGAAGTAATAAAAATTCTAAGAGCAGAGAGCGCTCACATTTGCTTGAGGTTATAGAAGGAAAATATTTTTGTTCTGCAGATGTTTTTCCTTTCAGATCCATTCTGAAAGGTATAGAAATTTGGTTCAGGCTGTGGAATTTGTTAAAATCTGGGACTTTCACAAACCATAAGAGACTCTTAAATACAGAGAACAAACTGAGGGTTGCTGGGCAGGTGTTCGACGGAGGATGGGCTAAATGGGTGATGGGCATTATGGAGGGCACTTGTTGGGATGAGCACTGGGTGTTATATGTATGGGATGAATCACTAAATTCTATTCCTGAAACCATTACTATATTATATATGTATGGGATGAATCACTAAATTCTATTCCTTAAATCATTATTATACTATACATTAACTAACTTGGATTTAAATTAAAAAAAAAAAGAAAAAGAAAAAAATTGAAATAAAATAAAATCTGGGACTTTAAGCTCACCAAAAGGAAGGTTCTATACTAAATGTCAAAAAGTCCCTTCAAATTAATTCTTACAGTTAACATCTTTATATATGGAAATATTCTTCATTTATAATCACTTTCCTCAAATTAATTTCTTCATTGAACATATCCATTAAATAGATTCAACCAAAGCAGACCAAAGCAGGTAAACAAATGATAGCAGTGGACCATCTAGTGACTCTTAATGCACCCCCACCCTCTCTGCTTTCTGTGTCAGAGGGTAGAAAATGTAGTCACAGTACAATGGGAGTCGGGTGATGTTCCTTTTAGAATGAAAAAGCCCCTAAAGTCAAGCATTTGCTTTAAAACCTCATTTAGAACACAGCAAAAACTGACAGTCTGTAGAAAACACACTGAGCCACTTGAAGGGGCAGTAACATTACAATAGGGCTATTAAGATGAATCCCAGGTGGGAAAAAAAGAGGAAAATCATAGAATACACTCAAGATAGCCGAGATAATTCCTATCCCCCTATACCATAGAAAGAGCACTGTAGGCCTCCCCCATCAGGTAACTTTGCAATTCTATTAGACCTTGAGTCCGTTGAGGGCAGGAATTATATTATCTCAGGATTTAGGGGTGCATGATGGCATATGGTATAAGCTCTGCCATGCCGTAAGGGCTCCTTAAATATTTGTTGAGTAAATAGAAACCATACAGGGAGAGAATAAGGAAATAAGAAGGGAGGCAGGGAGAGGCGAATTTAAAAAGGAAAGAAAGAGGGAAGAATGGATGGCAGGAGGAGGAAAACAGAAATACGTTTAACAAGACCTGGTAATTATTTTTTGTCCCCCTGGAATAGCCAAGGATATTATATAAATGTACTAGATCTTGTTTGAAAATTGAAGTTTGTATTAACTTACTGCCATCCACAGCTTCTACCGGGGATGAAATTGCTCGCTAACTCTTGTGGAATTTAATTTACTTAGCACTTAGTAAAGCAGCAGACTTTCAGGTTTAAGGTATGCATTGAGATCGATGGTCTGAAGATACACCTCTAAGGAGAGTTCACTGCCAAGTCAGCCAACTGTTTCATGCTGCAAGCAGCTGATGAGCTAAGTGTTCCGTGTGCTTAGTAATACTCACGGCTTTTTGGAGTAGACACATCTCCACACTCACCCTCAAACAACAGGCCCCAACAGCCCACAGAGTTTTATCCAGATCTAGAAGCCAGCCTTTCAAACACATCTGAAAGTGCTTTCTTCAAACAATCTGAGCGATCTGTGTGGTTTCAGTCTTCTGTTCTTCAAGATGTGATATTTGTAGGGGAGCTAAAACAGAGTAGGCAGACTCAGGCATGATATATCTCACTATGTTACCCGGTATGTATCATAGTCCGACTTTCATTCATCTAGCACTTGGGCCAAGTTAGTGCATATGTCAAAAAAAAATATTATAAGGAGGGCCGCCGGGTAGCTCAGTTGGTTAAACGACTGACTCTTGCTTTCAGCTCAGATCATGATCTCACAGTTTTGCGAGTTGGAGCCCCACATCTGGCTCCGTGCTGGTGGTGCTTAGCCTGTTTGGGATTCTCTCTCTCTCTCTCTCTCTCTCTCTCTCTCTCTCTCTCTCTCCTGTCTCTCTCCTTCCCTGCTTGTGCAGTCTCTGTCTCTCTCAAAATAAATAAACTAATATACATATATGTGTGTGTGCATGTGTGTGTATTTTTTTAAGTTCTTTATTATATATAAGGAAGTCACAGATAACAAAGAATCAAATAGAAAGAAACAGACTTAGTATAAGCAAAAGTGTGGTTAGAAGTGAAGCAGATGTTATGAAATCTCTATCCCTATCCCTGAGAATCCTCTGAAAACAGAACCCATTCAGTAAGTGTCGATTGCTTTGGCCACTTTACATACACTGACTTGAAGCCTAGGGATCAGAGTTTACAGAACCAAGTTTAAATCAGGCTCTACTATGGATTAGATGTATGACCTTGAAAGAGTTCCTTGGCTCCCCGAAATTTAGTCACCTCAACTGTAGAGTGGTAGTATTAATAGAAATATAATCTTTTGGGGCACCTGGGTGGCTCAGTCAGTTGAGCATCCGACTCTTGATTTCAGCTCAGGTCATGATCCCAGGGTTGTGGGATCAAGCCCTGTGTTGCACTCTGTGCTGAGCCTGAAACCTGCTTGAGATTCTCTCTCTCTCTCTCTCTCTCTCTCTCTCTCTCTCTCTACCTCTCTCTCTCCCTCCCTCTCTCTCTCTCTACCTCTCTCTCTCTCTCCCTCTCTCCTCTTCCTCTCTCTCCCTCCCTCCATCTACCCCTCCCCTGCTCTCTCTCAAAAAAAAGAGAAAGAAATATAATTTTCAATCCACTCATTAGCAACTATTTGCTTGCACATATTCAGAAAGCATCTCACTATGTAAACCATAAACACAAGGGCTTGGTTTTGATCACCATATATTCTCAGTGCCTAGAATAGCACGTGGGAAGTCTTCAAAAAATATTGCTGAATGAATTACCCCACCTCTCTTTGCCACAGTTTCCTCATCAGAGAAATGGGATGCTGATAATAGAATCAACTTAACTGGGTTGTGTGACGATTAAATGAGACACCATATATTAAGTACTTAGAATAGTGTCTGGCACTGTGCTCAAAAATTCTAGTTGCTTTAAAAATAATAATAACTGTTATTATTAGTTATGGCTTCTAACCTCAATGAGTTTGCCTACTGGAATATCAAACTAGTGAGCAAAACTGTCAATTACAATACAGATATAATATCAGCACAATAACAGGTGACTGTGGATTTACAAGCTGGTGCTTCACAACACAATTTGTGGAATAAGTGAGTACTCCTTAGAGAGACTGGCATATGCATCCTACAGTGTTTCAAAAACTAAATCCACTCACCTAATGGAAAAGAAGCCTGTACATGGTCACCAGAAATCATTGTCTGCTACAATTTCCAGGAGAATCATAGGACATGTATACCAATGTTGTTCTCTTTCTCTTCCTGTGATTCTTACATTATGATGTCAGATAGGATGGAGAAGACCTGCTTGGTAAGATGCCCTCATTCCTCTACAGATCAAGCTCTAATATAGTGGCTTCAAACTGTGTTCCAATGAACGCTGGGATTCTGCAGCCATCACCTGGGCACAACCTCCTCTAAATCACAGGAAAACCGGACTAAGAAAGGCTCTCCAGAACCTCCACCCTGCATTTTCCATAGATCTAGAAATTTGTGTATGATTTCTTTGGAAAACATCACTCCACTGTGAAAGTTAATAATAATTCTTTAAAGTTTAAAATTCACTGCCCTAGAGATTCTTCTAAGAGACCCTTATCAGGGAGAACAAGATTCCTTGCTCCCAGCAAAGGCAAATGTTTGGTAAAAAGAAATTTTGAAAAGCTCCTAAACAGGGAGTTTTCTACCTGGCATATTTCCCAGCCTTCCATGGAGAATTGAGCATGATATTTCTTTTTAATGCAATATTGTAGGAAACATGGTTCAGTGAATAAAATATCAAATTTACTGAACAGTGAAATATTACAAATCCTCTTGAAGTATTGATTCATGATCTTTTGCTTGGTTTCAAAGTGGATCACATATTACAGAAAGTAAACATAAATGACATAAATAAATTACAGTTATAATTTCATCTATATTAAGAAAAAGATATGGGTCAATCCATTGAGTCTACTCCATTTGTAGTCATTTTGCATGTCCAGACAATTATTTGTATCTTTGAAAGTTTGGAGAGTCATTAACTGATAAAGGGTTTCCAACTTCCTCCCTCTACAACAGCAAAATATAAAACAAAAACAAAAAACAAATCAAATATATTTTAAAAGCTTACCAAATTGAAATAGTTATATCATAAACATAGAAATACATTCTGTCAATAAAAAATCATTTAATGAAAATAAAAGTACTTCCATTGCTTTCTAATGTCACTCATTAATACTTGGGTTAGTGAACACTATTATCCCTCAGATTATTCTAATAATTCAAGCATGTGTAAGGAAAGAGAAATAACACATGTTGGATGTGTACTATATACTGGGCATTAAACATAGAGTTGAATGCTTAGTGGACAGTCATTTGGTGAATTGATGAATAAATCCTTACCATAATCCAGCTCTTTTTTTTTTATAGTCAAGGAAACAGGTTCAGGGATTTTTCCCAAATTTTCAGATCTAATAAGAGCCACGACTGAAACTCAGTTTGTCTCCTGACATGCCCATATTCTACCCAATATATCAGAGTAATTAGTACAATGATTATTGTATTACCCATTTGTTGTGGGTTGGATTGTGTTCCCCCAAATTCCTATGTTGATGTCCTAATGTCCAGTACCTCAGAATGTGATCTTATTTGGAGATAAGATCTTCACAGATGTAACTGAGTTAAAATGAGGTAACCGGGATGGGTCCTACTCCAATAAAACTAGTGTTCTTAGAAGAAGTGGAAATTTAGAGACAGACATGCAGAAAGGGAGAATACCATGTGAAGACAAAGGCAGAGGTCAGGGTGACACTTCTACAAACGAAGGAATGCCAGAGATTACCACCAAACCATCAGAAGGTAGGCAGAAGTATGGTGCAGATTTTCAGTCACACCCCTCAGAAGAAACCAATCCTGCCAACACATCACCTTGGACTTCTGGCCTCCAGAATTGTGAGACAATGAGCTTCTATTGTGTAAGCCACCCCCCTCAACTTGTGGTCTTTTGCTATGACAGCCCTAGCAAACTAATACACCATTACTTTGAGAGAATTGGGTTGGTTATTGAAATTCACTGATGGTTGCCTCTGCTAGAGAACAAGCATTGACACAACTGAGATATTTCTGGAACAGGATGACACAATTCTATTTTTTTTAGTTTAAAATTTTTCCTTCATAAAGACTCAAATACACCGAATTAAATCCTAAATGAACAAAAGAGTTAAATGTAAAAACAAAAACATTTTTTTTGAAACTAAGAGAAAAAAAAAACAGAGCCAAGTATTTTCTTGATCTAGAAAGGAGAAAAATATTTTCTGAGAAGAAAGAAAGAAAGAGAACAAAGAAAGAAAGGAGGGAAGGAAGGAAGGAAAGAAGTTCGTTGACTATATTTGAAAAATATAAAACTTCTGCACTTCAAATAAAAATTAAAAGGCAAACAGCAAAGTATGGGGAAACATCTGCAAAATATGTTAGTGAGCATTGGTCTTGTTATATGAAGAGTCCTTATAAGTCAATAAGGAAAATATAAATGCTCCAATAGACAAAATGAACAAAAGACATGAACAAGCTCAATTCACAAAAGAAGAAATAAAAATGTCCCATAACATATGAAAAATATGCAAATAATTGAGAAAATAAAATTTTTAATGGTTAATTGACCAAGACTCAGTGTTGGTAGTATGTGTTAAAATAGAGCCTTTCATTTATCACTGAAAGGAGTGGGAAATCCTTTCTGTGGAAAAGGATTCATACTGTCACAGGAGCTTTAAAATGTGTATAGCCTTTGATCCAAGAACGTACTAAAGGAAACGATCAGAAATGCTACAATTATTGGCGTACAAGGATATTCATCATAGGATTCCTTGTAATACAGAAAAAATGAAAATGATCTAACATTAGGGGGATGGTTTAACAAATTTTGGTACATATATCACACACAGTACACTCTCCTTCGATGCATCCTCTTCCTGCGACCAGTTAGCTTCCTCACACACTACTGGGTGTTTTGTGTGCCTTGCAGCTTCTGTTTACTCATAGCTTCTGTTTACATAGGACTTCTGCTCGCCCCTGGTCCCACTCGGCCTCCTTCTACTCTGCTTTAGACTCCTTTTTGATTGCCTTCTCTGTTTCTGTCCTTATCACTGAATCTCTGACTTCTTTCTCTGCCTACAAATGTAAATTCCTAAGGGAGAGATTCTCGCTCACCAAGCCAATTTACCACCTTCCCTGTGAAGAGGTAAGGAAAGCAGCACAGAGGAGCAGTGGTAGTATCACCTAGCTGGGAACACAGCTGCCTCGGCAGGAAAGAGTCCTGTGCAAAGGGGTCATAAACAGGGCCAGTACCACGTTGGCCTGTTTAGTTCCACCGCCTGTGTATACCCACACCAAACTAACCTCACACTGAACTCAACTGGCTACTCTGCTTGTTTTCTTTCTTCATTTTACTTAGAAGGGCAGGGGACCGTGTGTTGTTCAACTGGGTAATCCCAGCACAATGCTGGGGTCTGGCACTCAATAGGTGTTTGTTGATGATTGAGTTGTTACAAGAATTAATGGAAATAATGAAGGTCAAGCACCTAGTGTGATGCCTGGCATGAGGTAGCCGCTCAACAAATGCTCATTCTCTCCCTTCTCCCCTTCTCATTCTCCCAAATCTCATCTGTCTTTTGTTCATGCAGGATTTGCTTCACTAAGTGGTCCCCAGACAAGAGCTACTCACTAATCTCAGAGACAGAAGACATTTATGTTACCATGAGATTCATTAACTGGGATAAATAACTCTTCACTCTGAATGCTTAGAGAAGTTCAGTTGATACCAAATAGAAAACAGAACAAAAGCCTCTCAAACTTGTGATCTTACCTTTTGTATTAATTTGACTGTGGGTTTTTTTGTTTGTTTGTTTGTTTGGGTATTTTTTTACTGTCTTCATGCATATGGGGGCTAAGCAGAGAAAGACAGAAGGGCTAAATTACTGACCACCAGACCGTGATGTACTGTCTACTTTCCTTTAACTGAGACTGAGTCAGTGAAACTTTGGTTTGATTTGCAGGAACACTGGCTTTCTGTAGCATAGAGTGCAAGGGACAAACTCTGACATTTATGAGTGTAATGTTGGGGAGATTGAGCCCCTGGGATCCATTCATGCCATGTGTTAACTATGTGATATTGACAAAGTTGCTTAACCTCCCTATACATCAGTTTCTCCATCTGTAAAATGGCAATAATAATAGTTGAGTCTTAGAGTTGTTTTAGGATTAGATAAATTAGCATTTGCCAATACCTGTTATATAATAAGGACATATAAATATTTTCTATTATTATTGAAGACTTGATATGTACAAACATTTTCACAAACATACCCTTTTAATCTGTGTAACAACACTGAGACACATCACCCTGTGATGAAGAAACTAAACTGAGGTCCAGAGAGGTTAAGAGCATCTGCGCTATGCTAACTGAGTGAGTTTCACCAAGTACCATGTTCAACTACTATATACTGATAAGGCTTTGCTGGCCATTGATGGCCTATGCTGTCTATATTTTGTTAAATGTCTTTGATATTATGCAACAACCCTCATCAGTTTTCCATGCACGATGTCACACTGTAATTCCTTTCCGGAAAGAAAACACTGCTCCTGACCTGTTGGGTTGAGTGTCCAAATATGTTTGACCTCTTTCAGAATGTTTCTATGTGACTATATTCATTTACTCTGTAGCAATTTGAAATCATTTCTTCCTCCATGGAGTATGCTGGATAGATTTCTGCCTCCTGCCACCTCCTTTTATTACCTCTCATTAAATGTGGCTGTCAGAGGGGTGCCTGGGTGGCTCAGTCGGTTAAGCGGCCGACTTCGGCTCGGGTCATGATCTCGCGGTCCATGAGTTCAAGCCCCGCGTCAGGCTCTGTGCTGACAGCTCAGAGCCTGGAGCCTGTTTCGGATTCTGTGTCTCCCTCTCTCTGACCCTCCCTCGTTCATGCTCTGTCTTTCTCTATCTCAAAATAAATAAACGTTAAAAAAAAATTTTTTTTTTTTAAAAATGTGGCTGTCAGATTGGAGAGCAGCTCTTCATGGATGTGGAAAAGTGCTCAACATCAAGCTTATTTAATTGCCATGTTCTTTTGGATCAGCCCACTGAGGTATTTGTATGTTCCGCTGTGACATCATCATGACTTATCTTAGCTGATTGTCTACTCTAAACCTTGGATTGCTCCCTGTGGCTCAGTGGCTCAGCAGTGAATCATTCTTTTTTCTTATATATTATGACTATAACTTTTGTCACTTCCTGAATAATGGAAGAATCATGCATAGGGTTTTCCACTGGGAGGAAATCAGAACACTTTGCAGACACATCAATAATTGTCCAGCCATGACTTACCCAGGCTATGTGATGATGCAGGGGGTGGTGCTAAGTAGGAAAGCAGAAAGGACGAGACCTAAGACATAGTGAGAGAACTCCAGAGATCTCCTTTGCTCTCAGCAGTGTTATTCAATGCACCTGACAGACTGAAATTTCATCAAGATGTCATGGCTGAAAGCTAGATGGGGAGGTAAGAAAGCTGGATGTGGGTTCTGCCAGTTTAACACTGTGTGCTCCTGGAAAGTTGCTTACCCTCACTGGGCTTCAGTTTTTGTTTTTGGTTTTTTTTTTTCCCATTGGAAAAATTAATTCACTCATTTATTCATCAAGGGAGTGAGAGTAGATAGAGACAAGGAACAGTCCAAGGGCTGCACCTTGGGCCATCCAATATTTAGAGGACAAGGATATGAGGAGGAATTAGGGGAGGCAGAGAAAGAAAGGCCAGAGAAGTGGGAGGAAAACCAGGAAAGTATGTTCCTGAAAATCAAGGAGGGGGTACTCAGGTCAGTCCTGGAAACTGGATTTAGCAGCATGGAGGCCACTGGTCATCTTGACACGTCAGTGGATGTGACGCCTGATTGGAAACAAGTTAATGAGAGAATTGGAGACCACAAGTACAGACTTAAGTTTTACTGTAAAGGGGGTTGAACTAAAATGTGGTATTTCATACTTAAATGCCTTGAAGGATGAGGTAGATGATATAAATACATGAAGTGGTACATTATGATAGGATATAGTGCAGAAGGTGGAGAAATAAAGAGGAAATGTCTTGCCTAAAGGTATTCTAATAAAAATAGAAACAAATAATAGTAAGTGTCAAATAAAACTTATCTCAAGGCCACCAGTTTGCAATGCCTGGAATAAATGATCTCCAAGGACCCTTCCAGTCTAGAGTTCTACAGATCTAAGCTGTGAGGAAAAATTAAGTCCAGGTCATGTAATGTTGAGCCCCTGAGCTATAAGTAGTCTTGCTTCTTTCTGAACTGGAGCTAAGCATTTGTCGTGATTCCTCCAGGATTTGTGATAGAATCCTTTTTGTTTTAATATGATGTAAAAGCTGGAAACCAGTCACAGAATGGAGACTTCTCAGCACAAGTCGTCCATCCATCGAACAGAGAAATATTTATTAAGCAACAGTTCTATATATGGCAGGCCCTATGTTATTTATCACAACATTTCAGACCATCCCTGCCCTCAAAAAGTTTATGGATTAATGGAGAAGATGAACAAGTAAACAGACATGTGGTGTTGTGCTCTAGCACCGAGAAGCACAGTGTGGACAGTGGAGGATGCCCCTCACCCTGCTGAGGAGCAGGATCAGGAAGGCTTAAGGAAAAAAAGAAAATGTTTTCCGGGCTGAGTATTGAAGGATTAATTGAAGTTTGAGAGCACAGAAAGAGGGGAGGGTTGTAAAGATGACTGCAGTGCTATAGTGCTGGGCAGTTAGTTCTCTGGTGGCGAGTGCTGGGCCTACCACGGCAAGCGCTAGGGACTCCTATACTCCGAGTAGTGGTGATGACAGACACTCAGGAGCCTGACTGCCTTGGTTCATAATCTCAGTTCTGCCACTTACCAGTGACCTTGAATAAATTTCTTAACCTCTCTGCCTTTAAGTTTCTCTATCTCGAAGATGGAGATTATAATAGTACCTACTTAGTAGGACTCTGGGGAAAATTAAATGTGCTTAATAAAGCTTTTAGAAGTGTAACCGGTACCAAGTAAGGGCTATGTGTTTGTTGTTATTATCAGGGAAAGCTTTCAGGAGGAGGTAACACATAAAGGAAGAGAACAGTTCCCAGGTAGAGAACTGATGGAAGGATGTTAAAGGCAGAGAGAGTCCCACAGGTGAAAAAAACAAAAACAAAAAAAAAAACACCCCAGGCTCTGGAAATGCATCAAATGGTTCAAGTGAGGAGACACCACAGTTTAGGCTGGAGAGGTAGATACGGTCAGGATCATAGGCTTCTTTCTACCTTTGCTGGTAAGAAATGTCTTAGGAAGAACTTAAAGGTTGGCTCTGAAAAAACCAGAGTGAGACAGTTTGTGGCAGTGGGTAGGAGGTAAGGGAGTTGCTTTTCTAGGGCAATAACTGGGACCAACCATAGAACAGACTGGTGACCTCATCTGCTTCACACACACAAGACTGTAGGAAGCATTATGGAGAATTCTCATTTGGCATGAATCCAATAGCTCATCGACCCTGGATAAACTGCTGTCTTCTGTTGAAAAGACCACAATCCTGAAATTTATTATAGTCCAGCGTAGTGCATTAATTTCTTACAGCAAAAGTAATCCAACTCATGCTCCTGCTCTTCCTAAGGAAACATTCCCTATGTTTTTAGTCAGCAAATATTTAGGGAGATTTGCTCTCATAATCTCAACATGTAGATTAGCTACTTGGGGCAGCACTGTTTACATTACAGCCAGTACTTCCAAACCTCCCCCTGCTGTTAATGCTTTCTTTAGGTCCCTGAAGATTCTGGAATCATCTCAGTATCATTATCTTGACTCCGATTCTGCAAATGCAATGACAGCTGTTCTTTACAAAGGCATAAATTCATTTTTTAACCCCAGAACCAAGCAGTAAATACTCTTATAGTAAGTAATCCAAGGGAACTTTGGCTAGGATCTTGTCATTAATATAAAGCTCATCAGTAAGATATCACAGTTAAAAGAAAATCTACTGCAGGATTTTTATCTCCAGATGGTGGTGATGGGGGTGTCATTGAAATCCCGTAGCCCTTCCTCAATTCTCCATATGTTGACAGAGAGCTCGTGCAGATATCTCCATAAATGTTACCTCTGTGTTTTAAGACTTCTGCCAGCATTCTGCCTTACCATTCTGTATGATTTTCACACTTGGCTACTTCAAGGACTAGGATGCTTCTTTGTTATTTCGTATCTCCGAGTCATGTATTGGCACTGCTCCATTGGTGATTATTGGATCCATGATAAAACCACACTAAAGTCAAGAAATATTGAACTGATTAGCTGTAGAATACTTCGCTTTTGTCAATGAAGATATTTGGAATGGTTGTGGCCTCATTGATGGTTACTACTATACTGTTTGACCATTACATTAAAACTAATTTTAGATGCATTATTTATAATAAGTTTCTACAAATTTATTAAAATTAACTGGATTCTTTCCTCTGCTGGTTTATACATTGCTTTATAGTTTGCATTGACACTATTTCTGATGTATTCCATCTCCTTATTAAACTAAGTTTTCTGTTTTTCTGAACATTCCACTGTTTTCTGTATTTTCCACTGAAGCTAATTCTTTTTCTTCTGTTCTTTGGGGATCCCGATAATGAAATGCAGTTTAGGTACCAATAAACTATATATTTGCTTCTTTACAGTTCAGTCCCATTTTGCCCCTTTTTATTATTTATGCTTTAAATATTATTATCAATAAAGGCAAACATTTATTAAATGACCATTCTGCAGTAATGATGCTATGCTAAGTAAAATGAAGATACATAAAATGGAAAAATCACTGTACATACACTGTGTGTGTGAAAGTTCATTTCCTTTGTTTTGTTAATGTCTCATCTTATTTAAGGCAAACCTATATTTCCTTTTGGCCTCCCTCCTTTGAATTCTAAATGTGTTTTTTTGTTTCTTTGTGGTTCTGCTGATAGTACTTTGTGATCATATCTTGTTCAAAAACACAGATAGGCACAGAGTCTGTCAGGAAAAGTTAAAAAACCTCTACCTTCCCAGCTAACAGTGGCCCACAGGCTGCTAATTAGCTTGATGGATCAGCACCTGGTCTAGTTATGAATGCTCAGAAGCCCATTGGCTGCTGGCAGCTGATTCCTGACTCCCTGAGGTTTGGAGATGTATCAACCTGAGCAGGGGGAGCTGGCACTTGCTTAAAGGATAGCTGTAGCCAATTATTCATGTGCTCCTTTGGACTTGACTTGGCTGGAGGAAGAACCATGCTTTCAGACACATTTGAGGCAGCCTTTGCTTGCATAAATATTGCATCTACCTGGCACAGTTTTCCTTTTTGGTGTCATTACAGTACAATGAGTAATATCAGTACAACCCTACAATTATCTACAGGATAACTAAGTTATATATATTTTTTTCTTATGTTGTTCTTCCTCCCCTTTTCTACTTTTTATTTGCTAGGAATGTGTTTAAAGTCAATTTGTCTGATTCCTCTGATTTAAATGGGGTTTTAAAATATACACAACGTGTAATGTTTGGTTTATGTGACACGGAAACTCTAGACAGTCTGTTAAAGTTTCATTGACCAGAGAGGCATCAAGTATTAAGCATGGAATTGTATCTCTGCTTTGCCATTTAGTAGTTGTGTGACCCAAGCAAGTTTCTTGGCATCTCTGTGCCTCAGATACCTCATCTGTAAACTGGAAACACCAATTCCTACATCAAAAGGTTGTTGAAATGATCACACTAGCTTACTACTAATATTGATGAGCCCTCAACATTTGAGTGTATATTGTGTGCAGAACTTGGTGATGGGACTCATGGAAAAATATAAACTAAAAAAAATATATGTAGCTGCTGTTTTACCCCTCAAAGTGCATGGCCTGAACAAAAAAATGAAATCATCCAGAGGAAGCAATCAAAGAATAATATTATAACCCAGCACCAATTCTATACTCATCTTCTGGCAAATGCACCCCCATGTGCTGTCTATTTTCATTTGTGCCAACATAGATAAGAACCTCAATACCTCTTTGAGGTTCTCCCCCTATTAATCTAATCATATACAAAAGCATTACTCTGTTACTTAGTCCTTACTGAAGATTTCATGATGATGGGAAGGTGGGGGTGTTTACAGCACAAACCCAGAACAAATGATTTGTTTAAAGCCTCATTCAATATTTCTGATCCCTAAATGGCATGTGCTCTCTTCCCCAACAAAGCCTTTGCCCTCAGTGACTCTTCTTTATCACCTTCCTCCTGAGAACAATGCAAACTCCGTGCAGAAGTTAAGCAACGTCCTTGGGTTCCCTGAGTATGTCTATGGAGAGCTTTCACCCTTTTCCTCACAGAGCTTATCAAAATATTTCTTCCAAACAAATGCAGTGCTATAGTAATGCAGGTGCATACAGGTTTCCCCATCTCTCTATACACACACCATCTTATTCCATTCTCACAATGTCCCTGTGAAGGTAGTCTTGTATCAGTTTTACAGATGAGAAAACTAAAACTCAGAAGTTGGGGACCACCCCAATGTATAAGCCCTAGCTCATACATTTGTTGTGAGGACTAAATAAGGTGGAATTTTCTTAAATGCTTGCCCCAGCATGAGTCACAGGCAAGGAATGGGGACCTCCAGTAACAGAAGTAATAATAGCAAAAAATATAATAGTAGCAATACCCTTGTCCTGACTAGCTTGATGGTAGCATAATGAATGTCAGCAGCAGGGTTGGCTGCATAGTTTGCAGGACCCAGTACAAAAGCAAAATGTGAAGCCTGGCCAGGGGTAGGGAAGTCAGGCTCCGCTTTCCACAAGCCCACAACCCCAACCTATGGCAGATGAGCGACCCCCCTCCCGCCAAGGGATAGCAATCTCTAGGCCAGTAGGTGCTTGATATTTGGGTTGGATGCAAGTGAGAGGCCCTTGGGAGTCATCTACCATATTGCCCACCAAACACACCATGAGTTGCAGCTCAAGGCAGGGATGGCTGTTGCCTTGCCTATCCCAAAAGCCACAGGGCGGGTGACCCTCCACACCGAGGCTGCCCACCACCATAAGGGAAGGAGGAGGGTAAGGACTGAAAGAAGGCTAGCCTCACCCTAACCCCATCAATGCCACCTAATTGCTACCCCAGGCAAAGAGCAATGGTGGTTGTGGGGTGAGCCAGAGAGGGCATCAGCAGGCAATGCCCTGGGCAGCAGGGAGCAGACAGCCAAAAATTCATCCCAGGAAGGCAGGACCCCATGTGAGCTGAGGTTCTAAGCCCCACAACATGGTCCATAATAATCCCATCAGACTTCACTTACAAAACACAAATCCAAAGTTAAAAGTATTTGCAATTACAAGACCCCCAACCATAGAGCATTAAGCCAAGCGCAGGGCCCTTCTGAGAGCCAGACCCTGTAGGATAGCCCTAGTTACATGTCCATGAAGCCAACCCTGATCAACAATGAATATGCAAGTGTTTTAAAAACTTTTAATGCTGTATAAATGTAAAGCATCATTGCTGTTAATCAACATTATGCAAAAAAATAGTATTAAGTCCTAGCAACTCTGTTGGACATTTACTTAGTAACCCCAAACTTGTAAGAGCAAAGGAGAGCTCTGATACATTTGCTCTTCCGCCAGGGAGGAAAAATTTTTTCCAGATCCTTCAACTGAGAGAGGTCACCCATTCTTAGTGATCGGATGAAATCAGAGTTTCCAAGGGAACAATCTTGCTCTCCCCACCAACCTCCCTTGTAATAGATATGTCAGGCAGAGACCCTGACTCCTCCTCAGATCAGAGTCATGGATCCTCCCCTAAGCAGGAAAAAGAAACTCCCACCCTGGAACTTGCCTCAGCATCTGCTTCCCTCCACCCACCACCCCAGCCGTCCAGGAACATGGGGTTCTCTGTCACACACTTCCCATTAGCCCAGAATTTCAATCTCAGGGATGTCCCACTGCCTTGGTCAGTCCTGCAGTCCTCACACCTTCACACCTTATGCATAGATTGAATTCTATACATTTCAATATAGCAGATCTGCAGGGGCATTTTTGATATTTATAAGAGTATCCTGTGATCCAGAATAAACCAGTTATTATACAGCTTCTTGGCCTACATCATAATTGGAAAAAGCAGCTGAGAGAAATGGGAGAAAATGCAAATTAGAACATTCTGATCCTCCATACTCACCAGGGACACATTTAGAGCAAAGTCATAATAACCAAATGGTAGTCTAATGTCCTGAAAGAGTTAATGTTGCTTCCCACCTTACTTCTACCCAGAGAGCCATTTCTGCCCCAAGGGCACTCTGGTTCATCCTATCCTAGGTCCTGAGACCCTGAGAGGGTATATAGACCTAGCAGAAAGAGTGGATTTTCTCAACACTGCACTACAGAGCCTGCCCTAATGTTCAATAAAAAGGGAGTGGCTGAAGTTTCTTTGGGAGCATCCTGCTCCCAACCTCCTTCCTGCCCCCATCAGAAACTTCAGGGAGCCTGCATTCCTTCTTTCCTGGGGTCTTTCTCTCATGAGCCAGTGAGGGTGGCATTAGACACCACCACTGAGTGTCAAGCTGAGCATTGCTCTGCAAGGGAGAATGTTTTAGAGCAAAGCTGTTATCAGTCACTGTTCTGACAAAGCCCCACTTCATAGCGGCTTGCCTGATGCAGCAGCTGTAGTGTCATGGGAGAATGCATGAGACTGGGAGTTAGGAATTTTGAATTCTAGCCATGGTTATGCTACTTATCAGCTGTGTGACCTTGAGCAAGTAAACGGACCTCTCAGGGACTCTGTTTCCTCATCTATCAAATAAAAACAATATTAGCAACACCCACCTCTGGTTTATGGTTTCAAAATTAATTAAAATAGCATGTATGTATATTTTGTCAACTAGGAAACATCTTATAACTGTTAATTAACAAAACATCATGGCATAATGAAGAAATCATGGATCTCAGAGCCATACATTCAGATTTAATTCTAGCATTGTCTGATCTTGGAAAAATATTTAGCCTCTCAGAGCCTCCACAGTTACTTCATCTGGAAAAAAAAAAAAAGGTGGTACTAACGTAATAATAAAAGCCCTCCAGCATTGTTCAGCTAATGCATATAAAGGCCTGGTACATAGTAGGTCCACTAGATGGGGCACCTGGCTGGCTTGGTCAGTAGAGCGTGTTTACTCTTGATCTCAGGCTTATGAGTTTGAGCCTCATGTTGGGTGTAAAGATTACTTTAAAAAATATATATCTATATAATTAAAGTAAGTACACGACAAATGTCCTTCTTCCTCCCTTCAACTCTCTCGCATTCCCAGAAGCCTCTTCCACAGGTATTCACTTCTTTTTGGATCCTGGGCCTCAAAGTCGGACTCCTGTCGCCCAAGGCTCAGGCAAACTCTTCTGCATCCCCATGCTGAGTTCTCTGGCTCCTCTCCTCTGCCTCCCAGGGTGTTGGCAGGAGAAGAGAAGACAAAAACCAGTCTCGAGGGCTGAACATAAGCATGTTATTCTGACATCCACTTGTGTGATAAAGGGCTATGTAAAAAATTGCATATACTTTTAAAATATTTGCTTTTTTTGTGCATCCAGTTCTGTTCTTGATGGTTTCTTAATTAACATTAAACTTGATCCCATTAAAGTATTTTAAAATTTATAGAGCTGCATGCCCCCGTCATTGACCCCATCAATTTATTGCACCTGTTGAGATAACTAGCAGAAGCTTCATCTTTCCCCACCCAAGTTGTCCTCCCTACTTTCTTCACCACTTATCTGATTTCTGGAGGTCATCCTAGGCTCTGTTTTCTTTCTTGCCCTCATCCTCCATTCAATCACCAGGTCACTGATATGCTACACCTTTATATTTCTGGCCCATCTTCATCCTCTTTATCCCCATCTCCATGGCCCCTTACTTCATCCTGTCCATTATCATTTCTCACCTGGATTTCTGCAGTGGGCTTTCAAAATAATTTTTATATCATAATGTTTTGAGAATTAAATGAGATAATAAATTTTACATTTATTAACATAACATTGCACATGGCCGCTGGCCCCTGGTAGGTACAAAATAAATGGTAACTATACAAATGTTTCAGAAAAGAAGTTTTGGCTCAATGTACTACTTTTGTGGTAGTAAAAGCCCAAGGATAGGATATGCTTCTTCAATTGGTAATGAGCTTCCCTAATGCTGGAAGAGTCCAAGTCTTGGTTGAGTGACTCTTCATTAAAAGTTGTGGAAGAGGGGCGCCTGGGTGGCTCAGTCGGTTAAGCGGCTGACTTCGGCTCAGGTCATGATCTCGCGGTCCGTGGGTTCGAGCCCCGCGTCGGGCTCTGTGCTGACAGCTCAGATCCTGGAGCCTGTTTCAGATTCTGTGTCTCCCTCTCTCTGTGACCCTCCCCCGTTCATGCTCTGTCTCTCTCTGTCTCAAAAATAAATAAACGTTAAAAAAAAAAAGTTGTGGAAGAGATTCAAACAGCATTAATTGTATTTTAGTTCTCTTCTGAATAAGTCAGGACGCTTTCAGTTACAAGTGTCAGAAACCCAACTCAAAATGGCTGAAGTGAAACAAGGAATGTATTGGCTCACATAGAAAAAAAACCCAGAGGTTTCTTTCAGGCAGAACTAAAAGAGCTTTGAAAGCTATCACTGGAATCACCCAGTCTCTTGCTCTGTGTCACTGCTCTACTTTCCTCTGCACTGGCTTTACCCTTAGGCAGACCCTCTCACAAGACCCTCTCCACAAGCCCTTGGTAGCTCCAGGCAGTAAGCCCAGCACCCTGGCAATGTTAGTATCACAACTCAGAAACCTCAGTGAAAAGACGGCTTCTCTTTCCTAGTATTCCAGCAGAGTTATGGTCCTGACCTTCCCTGAAAGATCCCCTGTGACTGAGTGACAAAATCCTTTGACCGGCCAGTGGATCATGGGTCTTCTCCATGGCCAGCTTTTCTAGAATTTTCTAGGATTTCATGGCTGAGGGCTGAAGAAGTGGGTCTCCAATGAAAAAACAGACTATTGCTAACAGAAATAGAAGGGACTAGGTGTCAAGCAAGAAAAACAGTGGACAGTAACCACAACTTCCCATCCTAAGATTCAATTATTCCAACCCCAAATTATTTTTAATATTTATATGTAATTCTTTCTTCCTTTGTCCCTCTAGTATATGTTAACACCCTTAATGGACACTGCTGGGGAATTAGCATAATGATATACATAATCACCATCAAATGATAGGCTATCTTGTCCTCTACAAAATCCTGTGGAGAAAAAAAAAAACTTTTTTTATGAGTCTACATTAGAAAAAGCTTCTGTCTGCTTCTAGGTGCATGAGCTCTTACACAGCTGAGAAGCACACTAGAAGGTACTATGAGAAAGAGCTTTGTTACTCAGTTGAGTTGGTAAGTTGGAGTGGCCTCTTGATTCTAAAGACCTATGAATTAATACCAGGGTGAACTTAATTCTCTGGTTGAATAATTACTGTTATTATGCACCAGGTAGTATGCTAGATTTTTACATAGGTGCACTCATTTAATCCTTAAAGAACAATTATCCCCATTTCACAGATGCAGAAACTGAGGTATAGCAAGATTAAGCAAGCTGTTCAATAAGTTAATATTTACCATTGCTCAGTATTAAATGATAAAGTCAAATTTGAACCTAGGTCTGAGCCTATGGCCTTTTTCTCTACATCATTCTACCACCTTAAGGACTGTAAGTGCAGTGTCCCAGGTGGTATAAACCATATTTTTCTGTATCAAAATTTGTATCTCATGGTCTGACTCGCTTGAAAAGGGTTGCCCTGAGAAGTCTGGAATGTAGGCCCACTTAGTGAAACAGACATCCAGATCAGGTTACTGGAGACTTACCTTCTCATGGATAACCTTGTAAGTTGCTGTGAGTGTTGAGCACAGCTGCGCTGTTGGTTAAAGGTGTTAGAAGGATGAGGTATTTAACACTTGTGTTGTGTGGCTGGATTGATTCCCGGGACGGGGGTGGGGGGTGTATAAGTAAAGGCTGCAAGTGAATGTCTTAGCTATGGCTCAGTGGAGCTGTATGTGGCACAGGCCTTGAATGTAGTTAACATCCAAAACAAGTCCCCAGGTCTTAATTCAGAAGACTGAGGCAGAACATTCCTGGCAGATGGGCCTCCCTGTTTACATTCATTCCCCCTGGATTCCAAGCCTGCTTGCCGTCAGGAAAAAGTGTAAATCCCTTCTGCTCACTCTGGGTTGTGTTAGCTTGGTAGTTAGATCTGTAAATATGCCCATGGTTAATAGGCAGTCTATAAACTGTTTTAAATTTGCTATCCAAATAAAGGAATCTTTTCCATAGCAAAAGTATGGTCATGCAATACAAATAACAAAATGTATGACCAGTGGAAGTCAGCCTATACCTTATTTATCTCATTAATGACAAGCAAGCCATGAGGTTAGGGAGACTCTTACTGCATCTATGGCAGACATACCCCATGAATAGCCACACACACATGCCCACTACTCAGAGCCTTCCCTGATGCCTACCTCTTGTAGAACTCCTTGTTCCTGTGTCTTCACCAGTACACAGGCTCTGTCTCTCTGGCTTGTGTCCCATGCTCCCTATCTACACACACCAATATTTTTTCCCAAAATTCAACACTCTGCTTTCTACACATTGAAAAGTAAGGTTCCACAATATCGTGATTTTAAATCCATATTCATATCCTTAAAATAGCTTAGTTCTGAAATACCTTTTTATTAGAAACTTGTTCACATGATTGAAAAGATTTATTTGGGTGTGGAGTTTCTAAAATTTCTCTAGCCTAGCAGTGGGTCATGTTTCATCCCACCATGTAAAATGGACAATGTGGGAGCTGTCCAGAGTTCTTTGATAATTCTACACGTCGTTCTAGTTGATGGCATTCCATTTCCAAGCCTTCCGACTACCAGGAAATCAGCTGATAGCAAATCTATATTTCTTGCCCTTACCTCTCTCATGAGCTCCAGATTTATATTCTATTTAACTTCTGTATGTGTCTATGTGGAGAACAACTAAAACTTGGCATGTCCCAAGCTTTCTTTTACTTGTTCAACAAATATTTTCCTAATGCATATTAGGAGTGAACATAAGTAGAAGATAGTACAAGCAGGATCCTTGACTTCATGATCTCATGGGGAGAGCCATAACTAAACAAGTAATTACCAAAAAATAATAAATTCTCTATTAGGGAAAGCAAAGTTACTATGAGAGCAAAAGAATTTTGCCTCAGCCAGTGTAGGACAAGGGATATATAAGCATTTTCCTGGAATAAGGTACATATTTGTTGAAATCCATAAAATAAACTAGAGTTACCTAGAGAAAGAGTTCCACAAAGTCTGAGTCCATCTGTAACCTACCTTCCTATTCCTCAGCTCCCAAATCAAGGTTTGACCTCACATACATTCAATAAATCTTGATATAATGAGCAAAAGTATTTTTTAATGTTTATTTATTTTTGAGAGAGACAGAGACAGAATGCAAGTGGGTTAAGGGCAGAGAGAGAGGGAGACACAGAATCTGAAGCAGGCTCCAGGCTCCAGGCTCCAAGTGACACAGGGCTTGAACTCATGAGCTGTAAGATGATGACCTGAACTGAATTCGGATGCTCAACCGACTGAGCCACCCAGGCACCCCTGAGTAGAAGTATTTTTATGTCACTACCTTTAAAAAAATAATTAATGTGGTATAAAGGATCATGGGACAGCTCTCTCTAGTGAATACACACACAAATACAAGACTTAACATGTGCATTTGTTAAAATGGAATCTAAGTTATCAGAGCTTTAATATAAAGTCAAAAGGTTCTCACTCTCTCTTACTTTCCCATCACCTTTTAATCCTATTTATATCTGAGAACTCCTCCCTGCACTTTGTTTACTGACCTGATCTTTTCCTTTAATATTTTTAAGTATGAGAGTATTTCTTCCTCCAAGAATTCAAAGCAGTTCTCTTAAATGTATAATTCTAGTTGGTTAGAGACCAATAGTCATAAATAAATTTGTATTACACCATGGAATTACATGTTGATCCATGAAAACTGATCTTTTTGGTGTTAGATGCTAAATATATCTGGATCTATTGAGAAAAGAGTGCCTACCTTTTTATTCATTTTTTATTCATTCCTAACCCAGGAAACATCATCATACTAGATTTGTATGATTCTCCTACATAGCTCCAGATAAAATAATCAGCCCTGGTTGGTTCATTTCCCTTGTTTTCCTGGAAATTTTACTAAAACATTAAATCCTTTCCTGGTTAGAGTTGCTATCATTGAACGTAATAGGCATCTATCCCTATTTTATTTCAGAACTCTGAGACATTTTTATCAAAGTGCATACCTGGATGCTGTGAATGTGAGGGGTATACAGTAAAGGTTTTTATAAGAAACATTTGAGTTAACATTTTGGGGGTGTTTATTATGTGCCAGATTCTACAGTTAGTACTTTACAAAGTTTATAAGTTAGGGCTTACTCAGAGAAACAAAAACAGTAGTAAGTATATACCAGGAGATTTATTGCAATGAATTAGCCTATGTAATTGTGAGGACTGGCTAGGTAGTCTGAAATCTGTAGGGCAGGCCATCAGGAAGGGCAGGCTGGAACTCTTAGGCAGGGACTGAAATTGCCATTCACTGATAGAGCTGCTTTTTCTTCAGGGAAGCCTCAGTTCTGCTCCTAAGGCCTTTTAGCTGATTGAATCAGATTATCTAGAATAATGTCTCTTACTTAAAGTCAACTGATTATGGACTTTAATCACACCTACAAAATACTTTCACAGCAACCCCTAGATTAGTGTTTGATTAGGTAAATGGGTACTATAACCAAGCCAAAATGGCACATCAAAAAAAGCACCAAATGTGTGTAATCTCATTTCCTCCTAACAACAGCTCTGCGAAGTAATTTCTGTTATTATCCCATACATTTCACAAGTTGGAAAAATAAGGCTCAAAAAATTTTAGTAACTTACTCAAGATTATAACACTGTTAAGTGGAATAGCCATTACTTGAGCCCATAGATCTGATTCCAAAATTGAAAGCTTAATTAACCACTGCACAATACCACATCAAAACAAAGGAATCAATTAATGTAATTTTATTCCTCTAAATCTACACAAATGGACTCATATTAGTGTTTTACATATCTCTTTCAGAATATACCACCATCTTTAGACTTTGTGAGACTAAAATATTCAACGTGGTCTTCTGGATAATATTTTTTAATGCAAAGAAAGAATACAGGAGATTGGGAATCCCAAATATTAGTCCTTTCTGATATAAAATTGCTGTTCTTAAATAAATAGTATATGTTGGAGAGGGTTGCATTCTTGATGACTTGGGATGGATGCTTTACTTTTCACTAGGATATAAGGAAGTTGAGAATTGGTACTATAAGTTTTTTTTTCTAAATTGTCTCATGTTGCAAGGAACAATAAATTACTTAATATAACCAGTGTATTAAAAATGAAATGTAGATCCCCCAAGAACATAAGACTATATATTATTAACATTTTAAATAACATAAATTGTAAATTTACTGATTTTTAGCAAAAATGTAAAATTCCTGGGAAAAAATAAGTCTGACATTGACTACCCTGGGTCATCATAATATCATGGTAAGTGTCTGAACAAGTGGCAAGAATTCATGGTTTTGCTCCTGTCTGTAGTTAGGGTAGGTCCTTGGGCAAGTGACTTAACCATTCTTGGCCTCAATCTCCTTTTCTACAATATTAGAGGGTTTCAGAAGATGATCTATTGTATTTTTTATGCTGTTCTATAGCATTAAAATGTCTAAAATTTCAACTATGTAAGTAGGGGCTATTTTAGTGCCGAACAGTAAAAAGTCATTCTTCTGTGAATTATTTAATGTTTCTACCCAAACCAGACTACACTGGTAAAACCTTTATATTTTGATATGCATATCTGGAGGTTATTGCCAAATTTCATTAGTGCCAGGATAAAGTTAATTTCCAGGTTTATAGTATTTAATATGTGAGCTGATTTTGCTGAATGGAGAATCAGTACCAGCGACCATGGACAGCAACTTTCTCAGCTCCCTCAAGAAGAGTTTGCACTTAGCCAAGCATAAATGCTAACAGAGAATTAGATTTCCACCATTCTCTTGAGGTGGCACAGACACAAAAAGACCTATAGGTCCCAAATGAATCCAGAGTGCAGAAGACTTGATGATACAAAAATGAGAGCACACCTGTTTTCTAACGAGCCTGTAGTTCATCGCTAACAAACAGCATCTTTTTGACAGAGCCCAATATTGTTGCTAGAGAAAAATACTCAGAAGAGAATGATGCCCTGGGAAATGTGATTCTTCAGTCATTCACATGATTGGGAAACCAAGAAAACACCTATTCCACTCCAAGTCTCATGTGTTTGGTTGTACAGTGAGAGATAGAACTAAATGGCCTGAATCCCAAACCCACTGAAAGCGTGCTGATCTCCAAAAACCAGAAAGATCCAAACATGCCCCAGTCAAGAAGGTAGATCATGTCTAATCTGTTTCTCTTTCTCTAATATATAACCTATAAAATCAAAAGGCTTCACAAACTCCTTATGTAAATGAGAAACCTTTCTATGCACATAAGTGCTCACACTTTGGAGCCTCACAGGCCCGGGGTTTATTATCCTGGCCCTGCCTCTTGCTAGCAGGGTGGCTTCAGAGTATACTATTAATGTGAACTTCACAAAAGCAGACAATGACATGAAAATAGACAAAACGGTAGATATTTAGAGTTTCTTGTTTAAGGAAGTGAATGGTGTCCCATAACTACTAGCTGCAGATCTCTCTAAGCCTGTTATTTTTCATCTGTAAAGTGAAGATAATAATGAAACTGACCTCATAGAGTTCTGAAAATTAAATGAGATAATTCACAGATGGCTGGCGGATCATAGGTGCTCAGTAAATGTTGCCTATTATTTGAAAATTGATTCACATTTCTATTTTAGTGGCTATTTTCTGCAGTTGATCAAAGTCTTTGTTTTCTTTGGTTTTAAAGCAATAAATGTGCACTTTTAAAGTTCAGAAACTGAAAGTACCCTAAAAAAAACAGATTGATTAATACCGTTGGAGTTCATCATCATGTTATACATTTCCTTAAATACTTAAAGTATCTCATTCCAAACCATTTTTCACAGACAGTGGGGTGCTGTTACTTTGTTTTCAGACGATGGGTATCCTTTGTGGGAATCTGTGGTTCTCATCCCAGACTAAGTGGGCAACTCACACTTTTGGATGGAACGTTGGAACACCAAAGAACTGAAGTGCGTGGGTTGCCAGATATGTTCATTCAAATGTTATGGAATTAAGCAGTCTGTAAACCACACATAATTTTTATTTCTTTATGTCAAGAAAGAACTGTTGGGATTAAAAAAAAATGGGTGAAAAGCCTTGTCACTTAAGGTAAGGTGTCCTTCTTTTAATTGGCATAATTTTGAAGAGCATAAACGCATACAACTGTTTGTAGTAGTACAATGGTAACTAGTGGAAACGGCGCGGCGGGGGG